>NC_047108.1:7634021-7985688 GCF_902500255.1 Thalassophryne amazonica
AAAAACACTTGCTGCCTACAGTAAAATTTGGAGGTGGTTCCATCATGCTGTGGGGCTGTGTGGCCAGTGCAGGTACTGGGAATCTTGTTAAAGTTGAGGGTTACATGGATTCCAGTCAATATCAGCAGATTCTTGAGAATAATGTTCAAGAATCAGTGACAAAGTTGAAATTGCGCCGGGGCTGGATCTTGCAACAAGACAACGACCCTAAACACTGCTCAAGCTCTACTACAGAATTCATGCAGAGGAACAAGTACAATGTTCTGGAATGGCCATCTCAGTCCCCAGACCTGAATATTCTCGAAAATCTGTGGTATGATTTAAGCGGGGTATCCATGCTCGGAAACCAACAAACCTTACTGAACTGGAGATGTTTTGTAAAGAAGAATGGTCCAAAAGCTATAGGAAGCATTTAGAGGCTGTTATTTCTGCTAAAGGAGGATCTACTAAATATTGATGTATTTTTTCTGTTGAGGTGCCCAAATTTTTGCACCTGCCTAATTTTGTTTAAAGAATTATTGAACACTTTCTTTAACTCCTATAAACTTCATTTCCCTTCTCAAATATTACTGTGTTTGTCTGCTATATGATATATTTAACTGCAATTGCTGATCCAAACAACCAGTGATTTATAAAGGAAAATCATCAACTTTTGCATACAACTGTATCTGCCCCCCAAAAAGCTGGTCTGAGATCAGTTTTCAGGATGCTTTGCTTTTTGTTGCTTTCTGTCCACATACCTGATGAATCCACACCACGTCTCTTTTTTTTTCTTTGTCTTGTCACATGACTAACGTTTCTCTTTGATTTTGTGCTTCCTTTTCTTTCCTGGAGAGGTGAAACCCAAGAAGCAACACAAGAATAAGAGCCGACGCTCACAAAAGGCTCCACTGACCAGGAAACAGAGGATCAGACAGCGGATCAGAGAGAGGATGCTGCAGGCCAAAGCCGCCATCATCGAAGTGTACGTCAGTTCACTTCATTTTGTCTGTACGAGTGTATATATACATTGTACGTCCATTGTTTTGGGTTTTTAGACATTATTTTCAGTACTTGTTAATTATTCGCTTTAGCTGTACAGAGCAGTGATAGCTTCTTTTGGCTGTTCCTGTTTTTCTTGAGGGGAACTACAGATCTGGTACGGGCCTGTGTGTTGATTTGGTACAGGTGTTACACCAGGTGAACAGGGTACAGGTGACCTTGACCTGGGGACATTCTGTCTGTGTGGCAATCAAATCCTGCAAAATTATTCTTTCATTCATTCGTTTTCCATTCCCACTTATTCCAATTGAGGGTCACAGGGGAGCTGGAGCCTATCCCTGAAGTTCGTGGGTCAGAGGCAGAGATTCTGTGAATGTGAATAAAATAGACTCATTTTGTATTTAAGGTGAATTAGTTAATTAATTGCCTCACAGCAACAAAGCTCCACCTTGTCCTTTCTGTGTGAGTTTGCATGTTCTCCCCGTGTCTGTGTGGGTTTCCTCCGGGCACTCCGGTTTCCTCTCACAATCAAAAACATGCTTATTTAGGGTAGGCTCCTTTCTCTGTCCCTGACCAAAGCAGTGTCTACATCTGGAGTTGGTCCCCGCTGTGGCTGCCCACTGCCCCTAGTGGTTGGATTGTGTAAAACTGTAATTAGGATGGTTAAATGCAGAGGACACAGTTCGTTGTATGTATATGTACAATGACAATAAAGGCCCTTATATAGAGAGACACACACCTACAGGGGTCTGAAATTTTCGTCTTAGGTGCATGTCCACTGTGAGAGACATAATCTAAAAAAATATCCGGAAATCACAATGTATGATTTTTTAATAATTTATTTGTATGTTACTGCTGCAAATAAGTATTTGAACACCTGTGAAAATCAATGTTAATATTTGGTACAGTAGCCTTTGTTTGTAATTACAGAGGTCAAATGTTTCTTGTAGTTTTTCACCAGGTTTGCACACACTGCAGCAGGGATTTTGGTCCACTCCTCCATACAGATCTTCTCTAGATCCTTCAGGTTTGGAGTTTCAGGTTTAGATCTTTCAGGTTTGGAATTTCAGCTCCCTCCAAAGATTTTCTATTGAGTTCAGGTCTGCAGACTGGCCAGGCCACTCCAGGACCTTGAAATGCTTTTTACGGAGCCCCTCCTTAGTTGCCCTGGCTGTGTGTTTGGGGTCATTGTCATGCTGGAAGACCCAACCATGACCCATCTTCAATGCTCTTACTGAGGGAAGGTGGTTGTTTGCCAAAATCTCACAGTACATGACCCCATCCATCCTCCCTTCAATACGGTGGAGTCGTCCTGTCCTCTTTGCAGAAGAGCACCCCCAGAGTATGATGTTTCCACCCCCATGCTTCACGGTTGGGATAGTTTTCTTGGGCTTGTTCTCATCCTCTAAACATGGTAAGTGGAGTTGATTCCAAAAAGCTCTATTCTGGTCTCATCTGACCACATGACCTTCTCCCATGCCTCCTCTGGATCATCCAGATGGTTACTGGTGAACTTAAAATGGGCCTGGACATGTGCTGGCTTGAGCAGGAGGACCTTGCTGCCCTGCAGGATTTTAAACCATGACAGCATCATGTGTTACTAATGTAATCTTTGTGACTGTGGTCCCAGCTCTCTTCAGGTCATTGACCAGGTCCTCCTGTGAAGTTCTGAGCTTTCTCAGAATCATCCTTACCCCACAAAGTGAGATCTTACATGGAATCCCAGACCGAGGAAGATTGACAGCCATCTTGTGTTTCTTCCACTTTCTAATAAATAATCATAACAGTTGTCTTCTACCAAGCTGCTTGCCTGTTGTCCTGTAGTACATTCCAGCCTTGTGCAGGTCTACAGTTTTGTCCCTGGTGTCCTTAGACAGCTCTTTGGTCTGGGCTATGGTGGACAGGTTGGAGTATGATTGATTGAGTGTGTGAACAGGTGTCTTTTATACAGGTAACAAGTTCAAACAGGTGCAATTAATACAGGTAAAGAGTGCACAATAAGAGAGCTTCTTAAAGAAAAATTAACAAGTCTGTGTGAGCCAGAAAGATTAATCCAGGTTTTGAGTATATTTCTTATTGTTACATGGGAAACAAGGTACCAGTAGATTCAGTAGATTCTCACAAATCCAACAAGACCAAGCATTCATGATATGCACACTCTTAAGCCTATGAAATTGGGCTATTAGTAAAAAAAAAAAAGTAGAAAAGGGGGTGTTCACAATAATAGTAGTGTGGCATTCAGTCAGTGAGTTCATCAGTTTTGTGGAACAAAGAGGTGTGAATCAGGTGTCCCCTATTTAAGGATGAAACCAGCACCTGTTGAACATGATTTTCTCTTTGAAAGCCTGAGGAAAATGGGACGTTCAAGACATTGTTCAGAAGAACAGCGTAGTTTGATTAAAAAGTTGATTGGAGAGGGGAAAACTTATACGCAGGTGCAAGAAATTATAGGCTGTTCATCTACAATGATCTCCAATGCTTTAAAATGGACAAAAAAAAACAGAGACGCGTGGAAGAAAATGGAAAACAACTATCAAAATGGATAGAAGAATAACCAGAATGTCAAAGGCTCACCCACTGATCAGCTCCAGGATGATCAAAGACAGTCTGGAGTTACCTGTAAGTGCTGTGACAGTTAGAAGACGCCTGTGTGAAGCTAATTTATTTGCAAGAATCCCCTGCAAAGTCCCTCTGTTAAATAAAAGACATGCAGAAGAGGTTACAATTTGCCAAAGAACACATCAGCTGGCCTAAAGAGAAATGGGGGAATATTTTGTGGACCGATGAGAGTAAAATTGTTCTTTTTGGTTCCGAGGCCGCAGACAGTTTGTGAGACGACCCCCAAACTCTGAATTCAAGCCACAGTTCACAGTGAAGACAGTGAAGCATGGTGGTGCAAGCATCATGATATGGGCATGTTTCTCCTACTATGGTGTTGGGCCTATATATCGCATACCAGGTATCATGGATCAGTTTGGATATGTCAAAATACTTGAAGAGGTCATGTTGCCTTATGCTGAAGAGGACATGCCCTTGAAATGGGTGTTTCAACAAGACAGTGACCCCAAGCACACTAGTAAACCAGCAAAATCTTGGTTCCAAACCAACAAAATGAATCCCTTGCAGATATGAAGAAATCATGAAAAACTGTGGTTATACAACTAAATAATAGTTTAGTGATTCACAGGATTGCTAAAAAAGCAGGTTGAACATAATAGTTTTGAGTTTGTAGCGTCAACAGCAGATGCTACTATTATTGTAAACACCCCCTTTTCTACTTTTTTTTTACTAATAGCCCAGTTTCATAGCCTTAAGAGTGTGCATATCATGAATGCTTGGTCTTGTTGGATTTGTGAGAATCTACTGAATCTACTGGTACCTTGTTTCCCATGTAACAATAAGAAATATACTCAAAACCTGGATTAATCTTTGTAATGACATAGCACTACTATTATTCTGAACACTACTGTATATGGGTGATTCCCACTTATGCTGCTGCTGGTCTGTTGTGTTCTTGGACAAGGCGGTTCACCTGCGTTGTCCTTGACCCTGAAGCAAACTGTGTTATGGACTGTCATCCTCTCCGGAGGGGTCGTAGACACTCATCCGCTTCACACTATAGAATCTGGGAATTACTTCTTTGTATTAGTCTGAGTTGTGAATTTGCTCCTGAAGCACAGTTTTTCCTCTCACATTATTAATCTCTTGTACCTTCCACAGTGCTCTTCATATTTACCTACCCATCAGGCAGTTTTTCTATGACATCATCCACCCAGACTACAGCCCTGTGTGCGACGTCTACGCTCTCATGTTTCTGATCGACGTTGTCAACTTCATTGTCACCATATACGGATACTGGGCCTTTGGGGTAACGGTGTTCCTCATTCTTCATCAGAGCATATTGTGTGTGTGTGTGTGTGTGTGTGTGTGTGTGTGTGTGTGTGTGTGTGTGTGTGTGTGTGTGTGTGTGTGTGTGTGTGTGTGTGTGCGTGTGTGTGTGACGCTGACACTTTGTAACTCTGCAGAAATACTCTGCAGCAGCCGACATCACAGAGTCTCTGTCAGAGGACCAGGTTCCTGAGGCCTTCCTGGTCATGCTGCTCATGCAGTTTGGGACCATGATCGTGGATCGGGCTCTCTACCTGAAGAAGTCTCTCTTGGGTAAATGTGTGTTCCAGGTGGTGCTGGTGTTCGGAATTCACTTCTGGATGTTTTTCATCCTCCCCGGGGTCACAGAGAGGTCAGCTCACCCTCATTTTCCTGCTCATTTGTTCACATTCATTTATTCTTGTATTTCAGAATTTGTTTGTTCATTTCTCCAACTTTAAACACAAGAGACTATGCAGACAGTGATCCAGAAACATCCAGTTTAACCAGAAAAGAAAAAAGAAAGGAAAAATTGGGCTGAAATAGTTCATGTTAAAATGTATTTTATGAGGCTTTATGAGGGTAATTAGAAAGAAAAAAAAAACAATGTTTCACCCCAGTTTAAAAATAATATCTGTTGTTTTATACAATAACTGTGATGTTATATCCTCCTGCCTTCTCCATGAGATTCCATTCAGTTTCACGCAAGTACATCAGTTAAGATACCAATTTATTTACTAATATAATAATAATAATAAAAATTGTTTATGCAGCACATTTTAAGTAAAAAATTATACAATCCACAGTGATCTCAAATATACCTGATACCATAGGTATCCCCAGAGAAGTAGATGATCTGATTAGATTTAAGGGCTGTTGGATACATATGTTTGCCCATGAATGAGGGTGAATTGTTCCATCTTGCAAATTTAAATACCAACTAGCAATACATGGTAGGTAAGAATTCCCCTGTTTGGTTTAAATAAAGTACTTCCATCTATCTTTCTATCTGTCGACCCTTGACTCTTATACCATACCTCCAGAGCAGTAGCAGATGGTAAGCTGTAACAGCCACTGACCTCCTCATTTATGCAATGAGGAGGGTTGCGTCAAGAAGGGCATCTGGTGTAAATCTGCCAAAAAATTAAAGATGCAGAGTACAAATCAAATTTCCATACCAGATCGGTCAAGGACTGGGTTAACAACGACCACCACCAGTGCCGTTTGTTATCGTGCAAAAACACCCAAAAGCAGAGATGAGGACTCGAATGCAGTGAACAGACCTTATGTTCCAAAAATATAACAATTTATGGTACAGACGATTATTATGTGTAAACAGACTCAGCCGAAGAACCAAGCACTGGAGTAGGGAGAGACTAGCTAGAGCAGTGGTGTGCAAAGCAGATTCCCAAACCAAATCAAATCAAAATCAAATCAATTTTATTTATATAGCGCCAAATCACAACAAACAGTTGCCCCAAGGTGCTTTATATTGTAAGGCAAAGCCATACAATAATTATGGAAAAACCCCAACGTCAAAACAACCCCCTGTGAGCAAGCACTTGCGACAGTGGGAAGGAAAAACTCCCTTTTAACAGGAAGAAACCTCCAGCAGAACCAGGCTCAGGGAGGGGCAGTCTTCTGCTGGGACTGATTGGGGCTGAGGGAGAGAACCAGGAAAAAGACATGCTGTGGAGGGGAGCAGAGATCAATCACTAATGATTAAATGCAGAGTGGTGCATACAGAGCAAAAAGAGAAAGAAACACTCAGTGCATCATGGGAACCCCCCAGCAGTCTACGTCTATAGCAGCATAACTAAGGGATGGTTCAGGGTCACCTGATCCAGCCCTAACTATAAGCTTTAGCAAAAAGGAAAGTTTTAAGCCTAATCTTAAAAGTAGAGAGGGTGTCTGTCTCCCTGATCTGAATTGGGAGCTGGTTCCACAGGAGAGGAGCCTGAAAGCTGAAGGCTCTGCCTCCCATTCTACTCTTACAAACCCTAGGAACTACAAGTAAGCCTGCAGTCTGAGAGCGAAGCACTCCATTGGGGTGATATGGTACTATGAGGTCCCTAAGATAAGATGGGACCTGATTATTCAAAACCTTATAAGTAAGAAGAATAATTTTAAATTCTATTCTAGAATTAACAGGAAGCCAATGAAGAGAGGCCATATGGGTGAGATATGCTCTCTCCTTCTAGTCCCTGTCAGTACTCTAGCTGCAGCATTTTGAATTAACTGAAGGCTTTTCAGGGAACTTTTAGGACAACCTGATAATAATGAATTACAATAGTCCAGCCTAGAGGAAATAAATGCATGAATTAGTTTTCAGCATCACTCTGAGACAAGACCTTTCTACACTCAACAAAAATATAAACGCAACACTTTTGGTTTTGCTACCATTTTGTATGAGATGAACTCAAAGATCTAAACCTTTTTCCACATACACAATATCACCATTTCCCTCAAATACTGTTCACAAACCAGTCTAAATCTGTGATAGTGAGCACTTCTCCTTTGCTGAGATAATCCATCCCACCTCACAGGTGTGCCATATCAGGATGCTGATTAGACACCATGATTAGTGCACAGGTGTGCCTTAGACTGCCCACAATAAAAGGCCACTCTGAAAGGTGCAGTTTTGTTTTATTGGGGGGGATACCAGTCAGTATCTGGTGTGACCACCATTTGCCTCATGCAGTGCAACACATCTCCTTCGCATAGAGTTGATCAGGTTGTCAATTGTGGCCTGTGGAATGTTGGTCCACTCCTCTTCAATGGCTGTGCGAAGTTGTTGGATATTGGCAGGAACTGGTACACGCTGTCGTATACGCCGGTCCAGAGCATCCCAAACATGCTCAATGGGTGACATGTCCGGTGAGTATGCCGGCCATGCAAGAACTGGGACATTTTCCGCTTCCAAGAATTGTGTACAGATCCTTGCAACATGGGGCCGTGCATTATCCTGCTGCAACATGAGGTGATGTTCTTGGATGTATGGCACAACAATGGGCCTCAGGATCTCGTCACGGTATCTCTGTGCATTCAAAATGCCATCAATAAAATGCACCTGTGTTCTTCGTCCATAAGACGCCTGCCCATACCATAACCCCACCGCCACCATGGGCCACTCGATCCACAACATTGACATCAGAAAACCGCTCACCCACATGATGCCACACACGCTGTCTGCCATCTGCCCTGAACAGTGTGAACCAGGATTCATCTGTGAAGAGAACACCTCTCCAACGTGCCAAACGGCAGTGAATGTGAGCATTTGCCCACTCAAGTCGGTTACTACGATGAACTGGAGTCAGGTCGAGACCCCGATGAGGACGACGAGCATGCAGATGAGCTTCCCTGAGACGGTTTCTGACAGTTTGGGCAGAAATTCTTTGGTTATGCAAACCGATTGTTTCAGCAGCTGTCCGAGTGGCTGGTCTCAGACGATCTTGGAGGTGAACATGCTGGATGTGGAGGTCCTGGGCTGGTGTGGTTACACGTGGTCTGCGGTTGTGAGGCTGGTTGGATGTACCGCCAAATTCTCTGAAACGCCTTTGGAGACGGCTTATGGTAGAGAAATGAACATTCAATACACGAGCAACAGCTCTGGTTGACATACCTGCTGTCAGCATGCCAACTGCATGCTCCCTCAAATCTTGCGACATCTGTGGCATTGTGCTGTGTGATAAAACTGCACCTTTCAGAGTGGCCTTTTATTGTGGGCAGTCTAGCTCATTTAATCATTAGTGATTGATCTCTGCTCCCCTCCACAGCATGTCTTTTTCCTGGTTCTCTCCCTCAGCCCCAACCAGTCCCAGCAGAGGACTGCCCCTCCCTGGGCCTGGTTCTGCTGGGGGTTTCTTCCTGTTAAGGGGGGGTTTTCCTTCCCACTGTCGCCAAGTGCTTGATCACAGGGGGTCGTTTTGACCGTTGGGGTTCTTACGTAATTATTGTATGGCCTTGCCTTACAATATGGGGCGCCTTGGGGCAACTGTTTGTTGTGATTTGGCGCTATATAAATAAAATTGATTGATTGATTGATATTTTTGTTGAGTGTAATTTTAGAGATATTGCGCAAATGCAAAAAAGCAGTCCTATATATTTGTTTAATATGCACATTGAATGACATATCTTGATCAAAAATGACTCCAAGATTTCTCACAGTATTACTAGAGGTCAGGGTAATGCCATCCAGAATAAGGATCTGGTTAGACACCATGTTTCTAAGATTTGTGGGGCCAAGTACAAAAAAAAAAGTAAAATTGGTCCTAGCACAGAACCTTGTGGAACTCCATAATTAACCTTAGTCTGTGAAGAAGATTCCCCATTTACATGAACAAATTGTAATCTATTAGATAAATATGATTCAAACCACCGCAGCGCAGTGCCTTTAATACCTATGGCATGCTCTAATCTCTGTAATAAAATTTTATGGTCAACAGTATCAAAAGCAGCACTGAAGTCTAACAGGACAAGCACAGAGAGACTGGCCTATAATTAGCTAAGATACCTGGGTCAAGTGATGGCTTTTTAAGTAATGGTTTAATTACTGCCACCTTAAAAGCCTGTGGTACATAGCCAACTAATAAAGATAGATTGATCATATTTAAGATCGAAGCATTAATTAATGGTAGGGCTTCCTTGAGCAGCCTGGTAGGAATGGGGTCTAATAGACATGTTGATGGTTTGGAGGAAGTAACTAATGAAAATAACTCAGACAGAACAATCAGAGAGAACAAGTCTAACCAAATACCGGCATCACTGAAAGCAGCCAAAGAGAACAATATGTCTTTGGGATGGTTATAAGTAATTTGTTTCTCTAATAGTTAAAATTTTATTAGCAAAGAAAGTCATGAAGTCATTACTAGTTAAAGTTAAAGGAATACTCGGCTCAATAGAGCTCTGACTCTTAGTCAGCCTGGCTACAGTGCTGAAAAGAAACCTGGGGTTGTTCTTATTTTCTTCAATTAGTGATGAGTAGTAAGATGTCCTAGCTTTACAGAGGGCTTTTTTTTATAGAGCAACAGACTCTTTTTCCAGGCTAAGTGAAGATCTTCTAAATTAGTGAGATGCCATTTCCTCTCCAACTTACGGGTTATCTGCTTTAAGCTGCGAGTTTATGAGTTACAAAGTTGTCCTCAATGAGGATATAAAACTATTGACGAGATAATCTATCTCACTTACAGAGTTTAGGTAGCCACTCTGCACAGTGTTGGTATATGGCATTGGAGAACATAAAGAAGGAATCATATCCTTAAACCTAGTTACAGTGCTTTCTGAAAGACTTCTACTGTAATGAAACTTATTCCCCACTGCTGGGTAGTCCATCAGAGTAAATGTAAATGTTATTAAGAAATGATCAGACAGAAGGGGGTTTTCAGGGAATACTGTTAAGTCTTCAGTTTCCATACCATAAGTCAGAACAAGATCTAAGATATGATTAAAGTGGTGGGTGGACTCATTTACATTTTGAGCAAAGCCAATCAAGTCTAATAATAGATTAAATGCAGTGTTGAGGCTGTCATTCTCAGCATCTGTGTGGATGTTAAAATCGCCCACTATAATTATCTTATCTCATCCTGCTGTAACCAGGTTTCTGTAAGGCAGAATAAATCAATATGTTGATCAATTATTATATCATTTACTAACAGGGACTTAGAAGAGAGAGATCTAATGTTTAATAGACCACATTTAACTGTTTTAGTCTGTGGTGCAGTTGAAGGTGCTATATTATTTTTTCTTTTTGAATTTTTATGCTTAAATAGATTTTTACTTGTTGGTGATCTGGGAGCAGGCACCGTCTCTACAGGGATGGGGTATTGGGGGGATGGCAGGGGGAAAGAAGCTGCAGAGAGGTGTGTAAGACTACAACTCTGCTTCCTGGTCCCAACCCTGGGTAGTCACGGTAGCAGGTAGCAGTAGTGTGGAGTTCAGAACCAGAGCAGGACCAGGTGGTTGTGACAAAGCTGAGTGATTCCAGAGGCTGTGAACACAGAGACAAAAGTTAGTAATGCACAAACGTAGGTACCAAGAGACTAACAGCACAGAACTGATGCCAGATACCCCATAGGCACAACTGAGTTTCCGGTGTCTGAATGGGTGAAGAGCCGAGGTATAAATGCAGGTGAGGATGATTGCTGGCAGATGTGTTCACTCAGCTCCATCATGGGGTCATTTTAAAGAAAGAGTGTGTTGGAGGTTAAGTGAGTGTCTTATAGGGTGATGAATGTGAAGTTTTGAAATGGAAGGGGTGATGATGAATATCATCAGTGCATATGCCCCACAGGTAGGTTGTGAGATGAAAGAGAAAGAAGATTTCTGGAGTGAGTTAGATGGGGTGATGGAGAGTGTACCCAAGCATGAAAAGGTGGTGATAGGAGCAGACCTCAATGGGCATGCTGGCAACGGAAACAGAGGTAATGAGAAAGTAGGGGGTAGATACTGTATCAAGGGCAGGAATGTGGAAGGACAGATGGGAGCTGATTTTGCAAAAAGAATGGAAATGGCTGTGGTGAACTCCTACTTTAGGAAAAAGGAGGAACACAGGATGACATGAGTGGAGGAAGGTGCACACAGGTGAACTACTTTCTATGTAGGAGATGCAAGCTAAAAGAAATTGGAGACTATAAGGTGTGGGCAGGAGATAGCTAAATAGCATAGGATGGTGGTTTGTAGGATGACTTTAAAGGTGAAGAAGAAGAGAGTGAGACCTCAACATAGGATCAGATGGTGGAAGATGAAGGAGGAAGGCTGTTTTGTGAAATTCAGTGAGCGGGTGAGAGAGGCACTGGATGGAGAGGAAACAATTTTGGACAACTTCAAAAATACTGCAGATGTGGTAAGGGAAACAGCAAGGAAGGTACTGGGTGTGACATCTGGACAGCAGAAGGAAGACAAAGAGACTTGGAGGTGGAATGAAGATGTCCAGGAAACCATAAGGAGAAAGAGGTTGGTGAAAAAATTGGGATAGTCAGAGAGAAGAAGAAAGAAGACAGGAGTACAAGAGATGCAACATAAGGTGAAATGAGAAGTGGCAAAAGCTAAGGAAAAGGCATTTAGTGAGCCATAAAAGAAGTTGAATAGTAAGAAAGGAGAAAAGAACATTTATCAATTGGCCAGACAAAGGGTCAGAGCTGGAAAGGGTGTGTAGCTGGTTAGGGTGGTAAAAGATGTAGATGCTAATGTGCTGACAAGTGGGGAGTGTGTGTTGAGAAGGTGAAGGGAATATTTTGAGGAGCTGAGGAATGAAGAAAATGAGAGAGAAAAGGCTGGATGATGTGGCAGGAGTACATCGGGAAGTACAAGAGATTAGTAAGGATGAAGTGAGGGCAGCTATGAAGAATGGAAAGGCAGTTGGTCCAGATGACATTCCGGTGGAGGCATGGAAATGTCTTGGAGAGATGGAATTTGAATTTCTAACCAGATTGTTTAATTAAATCTTGAAAAGTGAGAGGGTGTCTGAGGAATGGAAATGAAGTGTGCTGGTTCCTGTTTTCAAGAACAAGGGTGATGTGCAGAGCTGCAATAACTACAGAGGCATGAAGTTGATCACCCACAGCATGAAATTATGGGAAAGAGTAGTAGAAGCTAGGCTTAGAAAACACGTGAAGATGTGTGAGCAGCAATATGGTTTCATGCCAAGAAAGAGCACTACAGATGCAATATTTGCTCTGAGAATACTGATGGAGAAGCATAAAGAAGGGCAGAAGGCTTTACATTGTGTATTGGTGAATTTAGAGAAAGATTATGCCAGGATGCCAAGAGAAGAGTTGTGGTATTGTATGACGACGTCTGGAGTGGCAGAGAAGTATGTTAGGGTAGTGCAGGCCATGTACAAGGATAGTGCGACAGCAGTGAAATGCACAGTAGAAATGACACTCATTCAAGGTGGAGGTGGGATTGCACCAAGGATCAGCTCTGAGTACTTTCTTGTTTGCAATGGTGAAGGACAGGTTGACTGATGAGATCAGACAGGAGTTCCCATGGACTATGATGTTTGCAGATGACACTGTGATCTGTAGTGAGAGTAGAGAGCAAGTTGAGTCTAGCCTGGTAAGGTGGAGATATGCTCTGGAGAGCAGGGGAATGAAAGTCAGTTGGAGCAAGACTGAGTACATGTGTGTGAATGAGAGAGAGCCCAGTGGAATAGTGCAGTTACAAGTAGATGTGGTGAAAGTAGATGAGTTTCAACACTTGGGGTCAACTGTCCAAAGTAATGGAGAGTGTGCTAGAGAGGTGAAGAGATTGCAGACACAGTAGAGAAAGGTGGCAGAAGTGATCTGTGATCAAAGAATATTGGCAAGAATGAAGGGGAAAGTCTACAAGACAGTAGTGAGAACAGCTATGTTGTATGGCTTAGAGTCAGTGGCACTAACAAAAGACAGGAGGCAGAGCTGGAGATTTTGGGATTCTCTTTGGGATTGATGAGAATGGACAGGATTAGGAATGAACATATCAGGGGGACAGCTCAGGTGGGACAGTTCAGAGACAAAATCAGAGAGGTGAGATTGAGATGGTTTGGACATGTGCAGAGGAGGGACCCAGGGTATATAGGGAGAAGGATGCTGAGGATGGAGCCACCAGGCAGGAGGAGAAAACAGAGGCCAAAGAGGAGGTTTATGGATGTGCTGATGCAGGTGGTTGGTATGACAGAGGAAGATACAGAGGACAGGGTGAGGTGGAAATGACTGATGTGCTGTTTCGACCCCTAACGGGAACAGCCGAAAGAATAAGAAGAAGCTATAGCATACTGTGTGGTGGAGATTTTCTTTTCATAATGCATGCTTATTATAGCCCTGCGACACACTGGTGTCCTGTCCAGGGTGTACCCCGCCTCACAGACTGTGACTGCTGGAATAGGCTCCAGCCCCCACATGGACCTTCATTGGAGGAGTAGGTGGGTATAGAAAATGGATGGATGGATGTTAAACTAAATGAGAGAGGATGAAATGTACAAATATAATTTAGGATGTTAATTTGCATATGTCATTTCAACAGCTATAACTCAACAATGCTCAGTAGGAATCTTCTATTCCAGAATATTAATATATTTTGTTGACACAGATGTGATCACAAACATGAATATGTTAATTAGGCTGTTAATTTGCAAACTGTATACAGTGGGGGAAATAAGTATTTGATCCACTGTCAATTTTGCAAGTTTTCCCACCTACAAAAAATGTAGAGGTCTGCAATTTTTATCGTATGTACACTTCAACTGTGAGAGACAGAATCTAAAAAAAATCCACAAAATCACATTGTATGATTTTTAAATAATTAATTTGCATTTTATTGCATGAAATAAGTATTTGAACACCTCCAAAAACAGACTTTAACAAATGGTACAGAAACATTTGGTCTGCCATTACAGAGGTCAGACATTTCCTGTAGTTTTCACCAGGTTTACACACACTGCAGCAGGGATTTTTGTTGTGAAGGTGTCGTAGCACGGACCCACAACAGGGGGCGCAAATGAACGGACAATGAGTAAGCCAAAAGGTAACAATTTAATGTTGTGATAATACACAACTAAATTCACAGAATTTGCACAGTCAATTAACACCAGGTGACGTGTGGGCAGGCTCGAAGATAGAAGACCCCCGACGAGAGAGAAGCCGCGTCCCACACGGCTTCCACCACCAACGGCCTGAAGAACACCGGAGCCGCCAAGTCCCGAGTCCCCAGGTGGCCTCTGTCTTCGGCTGTCGACCCTGGTACTGCTGGCAGAAAGCAGAGATAAGATGTATGAGTGTGAGTCCGCACACTCAGTAATCCACAGTCCAAACACAGTTAGGAGGGAGCACCTCCACCTCCAATCACACACACTCATGCAGCTCCTGGTCAACCACTAATCTGGGTTGGGGTGTGAGGCGAAGCCGTCACTGTCACACCAAACACCAATCCTCCAGATAAGGCAACACTCCAGGAAAATGGCTGCAATAGAAGTTCAGGTTATTACACACAAAGTGTCTGTCAGCAGAGAAATTACCTTTCCAATGGTAGTCGATTTCTCGGCGGGGAGGTGGAGTTGCAGTCCGGCTTAAGTAGTGGTGTAGATGAGTGACAGCTGGTGTGATGAGTGACAGCTGTCACTTCCTCTGGGTCTGGCGCCCTCTCGTGCTTGGAGCCCGCACTCCAAGCAGGGCGCCCTCTGGTGGTAGTGGGCCAGCAGTACCTCCTCTTCAGCGGCCCACATAACAGATTTTGGTCCACTCCTCCATACAGATCTTCTCCAGATCTTTCAGGTTTGGAGTTTTAGCTCCCTCCAAAGATTTTCTATTGATTTCAGGTCTGGAGACTGGCTTGGCTCCTCCAGGACCTTGAAATGGTTCTTACGGAGCCCCTCCTTAGTTGCCCTGGCTGTGTGTTTGGGGTCATTATCATGCTGGAAGACCCAGCCATGACCCATCTTCAATGCTCTTATTGAGGGAAGGAAGTTGTTTGCCAAAATCTCACAGTACATGACCCCATCCATCCTCCCTTCAATATGGTGCACTTGTCCCCTTTGCAGAAGAGCACCCCCAGAGTACTCCCAGGCTGGAGTGTGATTGACTGTGTGTGTGAACAGGTGTCTTTTATACAGGTAACAAGTTCAAACAGGTGCAATTAATACAGGTGAAGAGTGCAGAATAAGAGGGCTTCTTAAAGAAAAATTAACAGGTCTGTGAGAGGTAGTATTCTTGCTGGTTGGTACGGGGTCAGATACTTATTTCATGCAATAAAATGCAATTATTTAAAAATCATACAATGTGATTTTCTGAATTTTATTTTATTTTTTTTTTAGAATCTGTCTCTCACAGTTGAAGTGTACCTACGATAAAAATTACAGACCTCTACATTCTTTGTAGGTGGGAAAACTTGCAAAATTGACAGTGGATCAAATACTTATTTCCCCCACTGTATTATTATTATCAAACTTATATTTTGCCTAAAACCTTCCCATATGTATCCAAGTAAATCATACCCACATAAATGTTGCCCAAATGCATCTTTGTAGAGCAAAGAAGGAAGATGAAAAACAAACATTGTACGTTCAAACCTTTTACCTCAGCCTGCTGATCTGATCAATTATATATAATTCCGCTTCTTAAAATCACATTGAATTATAATTAATTTTGAAGAATCTATGTTTTCTTGTCTGATTGTTTCTCTGTACTGCAGGAGGTTCAACAGGAACCCGGTCGCTCAGCTCTGGTATTTTGTTAAATGCATCTACTTTGGCCTGTCGGCTTACCAGATCAAATGTGGCTACCCAAACCGCATCCTGGGCAACTTTCTCACCAAGAACTACAACTACCTGAACCTGTTCCTCTTCCAAGGGTACAAACACACTGTACTGAACAAATTGATTTAAAATATATTGTAACAATTTGAATAATTTTTAATCATTATTAAACTTTAAGAAATAATGTAACAAAATTTTATATTTAATAATTATTTTTGCCTCACACGATGAACCAGAAAATGTAACAAAGTTGAATTATTAATTTTATTAAAGTTTAATTATTAATAAAGATTTATTAATATTTATTATTAACTGCTGAGTGGATCCTTGTTATTTAATTGGTAGGTTTTATGTCACGTGACATGGATTATTCATAAAATTTGCCACTGTTTCATTGACCGTGCAATAGTTCTTTTTTAGCATGCAATTTTGGTGCTATATGAAATTTGCTGTTGTACACCCCAACCACCGCACATGCTCACACTGCCAGTGTTGTATAGTAACAAAGTAAAAATACTTCACTACTGTACTTAAGTACGTTTTGGGAGACTTTATACTTCACTTGAGTTTTTTAATTCAGCTTACTTTCGCTTTTACTTCACTACATTTCTGACCTTAATTGCATACTTCTACTCCGATACATTTTCTATGCACCATGCCGTTACTCGTTACAAACACACACACACACACACGAAAAAAAGTTGTGTTTTCACTCAGAGACACCGATTACTAGTGACTGCAACGAAGTCAGGCCGATTTGTCATGAGGCTTTTGTTGCAGTTGCGCACTTGGGGGGTGTTTGTCAGGAAAATGCTAATTTCTCTGCATTGATTACAGACCTGCAGCGGGTCTTTAATCAACTTTTCTGCAGCACGGTTTTGTTTTGAACCTTGAAACAATTGAAGCAGTGATTCGTGGATTCATTGTCGCTTTATCAATCAATCAATCAATTTTTTTATATAGCGCCAAATCACAACAAACAGTTGCCCCAAGGCGCTTTATATTGTAAGGCAAGGCCATACAATAATTATGTAAAACCCCAACGGTCAAAACGGCCCCCTGTGAGCAAGCACTTGGCTACAGTGGGAAGGAAAAACTCCCTTTTAACAGGAAGAAACCTCCAGCAGAACCAGGCTCAGGGAGGGGCAGTCTTCTGCTGGGACTGGTTGGGGCTGAGGGAGAGAACCAGGAAAAAGACATGCTGTGGAGGGGAGCAGAGATCGATCACTAATGATTAAATGCAGAGTGGTGCATACAGAGCAAAAAGAGAAAGAAACAGTGCATCATGGGAACCCCCCAGCAGTCTACGTCTATAGCAGCATAACTAAGGGATGGTTCAGGGTCACCTGATCCAGCCCTAACTATAAGCTTTAGCAAAAAGGAAAGTTTTAAGCCTAATCTTAAAAGTAGAGAGGGTCTGAGAGCGAAGCGCTCTATTGGGGTGATATGGTACTACGAGGTCCCTAAGATAAGATGGGACCTGATTATTCAAAACCTTATAAGTAAGAAGAAGAATTTTAAATTCTATTCTAGAATTAACAGGAAGCCAATGAAGAGAGGCCAATATGGGTGAGATATGCTCTCTCCTTCTAGTCCCCGTCAGTACTCTAGCTGCAGCATTTTGAATTAACTGAAGGCTTTTTAGGGAACTTTTAGGACAACCTGATAATAATGAATTACAATAGGCCAGCCTAGAGGAAATAAATGCATGAATTAGTTTTTCAGCATCACTCTGAGACAAGACCTTTCTGATTTTAGAGATATTGCGTAAATGCAAAAAAGCAGTCCTACATATTTGTTTAATATGCGCTTTGAATGACATATCCTGATCAAAAATGACTCCAAGATTTCTCACAGTATTACTAGAGGTCAGGGTAATGCCATCCACAGTAAGGATCTGGTTAGACACCATGTTTCTAAGATTTGTGGGGCCAAGTACAATAACTTCAGTTTTATCTGAGTTTAAAAGCAGGAAATTAGAGGTCATCCATGTCTTTATGTCTGTAAGACAATCCTGCAGTTTAGCTAATTGGTGTGTGTCCTCTGGCTTCATGGATAGATAAAGCTGGGTATCATCTGCGTAACAATGAAAATTTAAGCAATACCGTCTAATAATACTGCCTAAGGGAAGCATGTATAAAGTGAATAAAATTGGTCCTAGCACAGAACCTTGTGGAACTCCATAATTAACTTTAGTCTGTGAAGAAGATTCCCCATTTACATGAACAAATTGTAATCTATTAGACAAATATGATTCAAACCACCGCAGCGCAGTGCCTTTAATACCTATGGCATGCTCTAATCTCTGTAATAAAATTTTATGGTCAACAGTATCAAAAGCAGCACTGAGGTCTAACAGAACAAGCACAGAGATGAGTCCACTGTCCGAGGCCATAAGAAGATCATTTGTAACCTTCACTAATGCTGTTTCTGTACTATGATGAATTCTAAAACCTGACTGAAACTCTTCAAATAGACCATTCCTCTGCAGATGATCAGTTAGCTGTTTTACAACTACCCTTTCAAGAATTTTTGAGAGAAAAGGAAGGTTGGAGATTGGCCTATAATTAGCTAAGATAGCTGGGTCAAGTGATGGCTTTTTAAGTAATGGTTTAATTACTGCCACCTTAAAAGCCTGTGGTACATAGCCAACTAACAAAGATAGATTGATCATATTTAAGATCGAAGCATTAAATAATGGTAGGGCTTCCTTGAGCAGCCTGGTAGGAATGGGGTCTAATAAACATGTTGATGGTTTGGATGAAGTAACTAATGAAAATAACTCAGACAGAACAATCGGAGAGAAAGAGTCTAACCAAATACAGGCATCACTGAAAGCAGCCAAAGATAACGATACGTCTTTGGGATGGTTATGAGTAATTTTTTCTCTAATAGTTAAAATTTTGTTAGCAAAGAAAGTCATGAAGTCATTACTAATTAAAGTTAATGGAATACTCAGCTCAATAGAGCTCTGACTCTTTGTCAGCCTGGCTACAGTGCTGAAAAGAAACCTGGGGTTGTTCTTATTTTCTTCAATTAGTGATGAGTAGAAAGATGTCCTAGCTTTACGGAGGGCTTTTTTATAGAGCAACAGACTCTTTTTCCAGGCTAAGTGAAGATCTTCTAAATTAGTGAGACGCCATTTCCTCTCCAACTTACGGGTTATCTGCTTTAAGCTACGAGTTTGTGAGTTATACCACAGAGTCAGGCACTTCTGATTTAAAGCTCTCTTTTTCAGAGGAGCTACAGCATCCAAAGTTGTCTTCAATGAGGATGTAAAACTATTGACGAGATACTCTATCTCACTTACAGAGTTTAGGTAGCTACTCTGCACTGTGTTGGTATATGGCATTAGAGAACATAAAGAAGGAATCATATCCTTAAACCTAGTTACAGCGCTTTCTGAAAGACTTCTAGTGTAATGAAACTTATTCCCCACTGCTGGGTAGTCCATCAGAGTAAATGTAAATGTTATTAAGAAATGATCAGACAGAAGGGAGTTTTCAGGGAATACTGTTAAGTCTTCTATTTCCATACCATAAGTCAGAACAAGATCTAAGATATGATTAAAGTGGTGGGTGGACTCATTTACTTTTTGAGCAAAGCCAATAGAGTCTAATAATAGATTAAATGCAGTGTTGAGGCTGTCATTCTCAGCATCTGTGTGGATGTTAAAATCGCCCACTATAATTATCTTATCTGACCTAAGCACTAAGTCAGACAAAAGGTCTGAAAATTCACAGAGAAACTCACAGTAACGACCAGGTGGACGATAGATAATAACAAATAAAACTGGTTTTTGGGACTTCCAATTTGGATGGACAAGACTAAGAGTCAAGCTTTCAAATGAATTAAAGCTCTGTCTGGGTTTTTGATTAATTAATAAGCTGGAATGGAAGATTGCTGCTAATCCTCCGCCCCGGCCCGTGCTACGAGCATTCTGACAGTTAGTGTGACTCGGGGGTGTTGACTCATTTAAACTAACATATTCATCCTGCTGTAACCAGGTTTCTGTAAGGCAGAATAAATCAATATGTTGATCAATTATTATATCATTTACCAACAGGGACTTAGAAGAGAGAGACCTAATGTTTAATAGACCACATTTAACTGTTTTAGTCTGTGGTGCAGTTGAAGGTGCTATATTATTTTTTCTTTTTGAATTTTTATGCTTAAATAGATTTTTGCTGGTTATTGGTAGTCTGGGAGCAGGCACCGTCTCTACAGGGATGGGGTAATGAGGGGATGGCAGGGGGAGAGAAGCTGCAGAGAGGTGTGTAAGACTACAACTCTGCTTCCTGGTCCCAACCCTGGATAGTCACGGTTTGGAGGATTTAAGAAAATTGGCCAGATTTCTAGAAATGAGAGCTGCTCCATCCAAAGTGGGATGGATGCCGTCTCTCCTAACAAGACCAGGTTTTCCCCAGAAGCTTTGCCAATTATCTATGAAGCCCACCTCATTTTTTGGACACCACTCAGACAGCCAGCAATTCAAGGAGAACATGCGGCTAAACATGTCACTCCCGGTCTGATTGGGGAGGGGCCCAGAGAAAACTACAGAGTCCGACATTGTTTTTGCAAAGTTACACACCGATTTAATGTTAATTTTAGTGACCTCCGATTGGCGTAACCGGGTGTCATTACTGCCGACGTGAATTACAATCTTACCAAATTTACGCTTAGCCTTAGCCAGCAGTTTCAAATTTCCTTCAATGTCGCCTGCTCTGGCCCCCGGAAGACAATTGACTATGGTTGCTGGTGTCGCTAACTTCACATTTCGCAAAACAGAGTCGCCAATAACCAGAGTTTGATCCTCGGCGGGTGTGTCGTCGAGTGGGGAAAAACGGTTAGAGATGTGAACGGGTTGGCGGTGTACACGGGGCTTCTGTTTAGGGCTATGCTTCCTCCTCACAGTCACCCAGTCAGCCTGCTTTCCCGGCTGCTCGGGATCTGCCAGGGGGTAACTAACGGCGGCTAAGCTACCTTGGTCCGCACCGACTACAGGGGCCTGGCTAGCTGTAGAATTTTCCACGGTGCGGAGCCGAGTCTCCAATTCGCCCAGCCTGGCCTCCAAAGCTACGAATAAGCTACACTTATTACAAGTACCATTACTGCTAAAGGAGGCCGAGGAATAACTAAACATTTCACACCCAGAGCAGAAAAGTGCGGGAGAGACAGGAGAAACCGCCATGCTAAATCGGCTAAGAGCTAGTAGCTACGCTAAGCTAGCGGATTCCTAAAAACACGCAAAGTGAATAATGTGTAAATAATTTAGAGGTGATTCAGCAGAAGGAGTGCTTTAGTTAAGGCACGTAAAGATTACACTGGGAAACAAATCGTAATCTAGATAACTAGATCAATCTAACTGCGCAGATTAAACAGCTAACAGATACAGAAAAACACCGCTGTGCTCTGGAACAGGAAGTGATACAATACCGCAGTGAGAGCCAACCACCAGTAGAGGCAAGCAAGGAATTATCCTAATTTTTCCCTGCTAAAACCCCAAAGAGCATATGTCTGTGAATAATATTCAATATTTTTATGTTAAACCGACCTGTTATGGTCTTCTGAAACAGTTGATGTATTTTATAACTTAAATTTGGACCGATGCTAACGCGTTAGCATGTCTATGGCGTTTTCAATGTTAAAGTTAGCATTAAGCTGTTTGCATCAGCATGTTTGTGTTGATTTGTTTTCTGTATTATTAATGGCTCAGCGTTCGTAGTCGTAAAAGAGTCAGATTGTAATTTTTTTAATTTATTTTTATTCATATATTATTAATAGCAACAACAATAATAGTCTACATAATAGACAATAATAGTCAATAATAATAGACTAATAATGTTACAATACAATTTTAGAGAAAGAGACAAAAAGAACCTAATGAAACAAAACACAACAGAAAAGATAAAACCATGTAACAATGAAAATAAATAAATACACATAGAAATAAATAACTGTTTCCTGTGAACACCTAGTGAGTAGCCTGCTCTTGTTTAGGTTTTGAAACCTTGTTTCTGAAGTGTTTTTGTGTGATGTACACAATTTTCAGTACTTTGACTAATACTACCAGTCATTTACAAGCCTAGATAAACTTTAATATAAAAAAATCAGTCCGTTTTTGATTGTTAACATTTACTTGTACTTTTACTTTCAATACTTGAGTACATTTAGTTGTAATTACTTGTCATACTTAAATACAATAAATACTAGATACTTTAAGACGTTTACTTTTTAATGGGTATCTTTAATGGGTACTTTTACTTAAGTGTGATTTTTCCGGTACTTTATACAACACTGCACACTGCTGGGGGTGGTATTTAGCTAAACATAGTAGAGTTTGTTTGGGAAAAGGATTTGAAGGACCTCAATGACACTGCTAATTCTTCTAACACACACACACAAAAAAAAACAAATCCACTCCGCTGTAAGCCATCTGGAGGCATGAAGAGCTGTTTGGATGAAAAGCTGAAAAACTGGACAAATTTCTGATCTGATTTTTTTTTCTGGACTGAGGAACTACACAAAGTCCTTTTTTGTTGTTGTTTTTTTTTAGAAGTACAGAAAGTCAGTGCATGGCATCATGAACTACATTGGTTGCAATTTTAGACTCCAATTCAAAGTTCGTGTTGGACTGTTAATCACCAGTGGAACACCAAAATGTAAGTCCCTTTTCTGTTTTTTATAAATTAAGAAAATATCAAATGACCAGGATTTATTTTAGCCATAATATATAAAACAAATAATAAATGTTAAATATTTGTACCATTGAGCTCATAAACATTCATTATTTGTATAATATTGAATGTGCCTCACATGGAAGCGCCAATAAAATATGTAGCGATTTAAGTATTTATCATTACTGGGCCATACAGCACCAACATATATTGTAACAAATTGAGATATTAATAAATATATGTTAAGACAATATTTAATTAAATATGAAATTTAATTAAAACCTCGAATAGGGGCACCACCTGTACAGAACGTTAATTTAAACAACATTAATCAGTCTCTGATCTGAAAGTCATGAATTCCCGATACGATTGACCAAAACTCTGTTTCAACTGAACACAATAAAACCGCTGGCTTAATATTTACATATGTATATATACATATATACAGGGATAAACAGGTGACTGACATCTTGAGAATATGAATGATGATTCATGGTTTTATTACGGAGAGAGTCTGTTGATCATGAGACGTTAAAAGATTAAGCAGTGAAGGAACAAAGTTTTAAGAATTTAAAGGGAATAGATCTGATTGAATTTAATGATGAATTTGGGTTCACCAGTTATTATTATTAAGAAAATTACTAAACAAATATGTGTATAGCCACTAGTAGTCATTTGACAACAAAGCCCTTCTGAACTCTGGTGGTTCACTTCGCTGGGTCTGCTGATTTGTGATTCTGGTCCGTTTTGTTGATGGGCCTTTGGGGCCTCAGTTTGCCTGTGTCTTGGGTTGAACTGCTGGTTTCTCTCTGTTATTTGTCCGGTGAAGCATGTCTGTGTTCTTCCCACCCTGGGCCTCCAGGGGCTCTGGTCCTGCCCCCAATATTGGTCACTTTTATGACAAACTATGGCACCTGGTGGAAGACCATTCTGGGTTTACTGACCTGTTATCTTGGAGGGAGACAGATTTGGCTGATCTGGAACATCTCTGGCTTTGACAGGTTTATATGAACTGTCCCATCATTCAAAAACCTTTGAAGTGTAACCATATTAATTAGTCCTGTGAGAGGTGAGTGCTCGAACAGGAACTCCGCAGGACTCCTCCTATGTCAAGTTGCAAGATCAGATCAAGTAATGACAGTCCCTTAGTTTTCAACATTCCAGCTTTGGAAATTTTGGAACGACAGTTCTTTGGAAAGGAGAGCATTGCGGTATTTTGAAGTTGTAAAAATTAGTTTGAAGTTAGCTTCATTACAATATATTCAGCATGAAAACAACTGTCCTCATTCTTGCTTTGATCAATGTTGCGTAATATTTGACAGATGTAAAACAGCCCAGTCTCACGTTTTGTTTTGTTTTTTGTTTTTTTTGGGGGGGGGGGGGGGGGGGGGGTGGTTCATGCTCCTGTGATGAAATGAGTCAAATTTTTGTGACGGGGTGTTTTTTAGCTCACTATTCCTAACCTTACTCCTACCCCTGACCCTAACCTTAACCATAACCTAATCTTACTCTTTCCCTCCACCCTAACCATAACCACTCCCCCTCCCCCGTTTCACTTTTAATTTCGTGCAGCCATCACAGAATGAATTTGTGCTGCCGTGATGAAAATGAGGTGCTTTTCGTCACAATCAATCAATCAATCAATTTTTTTTTTATATAGCGCCAAATCACAACAAACAGTTGCCCCAAGGCGCTTTATATTGTAAGGCAAGGCCATACAATAATTATGTAAAACCCCAACGGTCAAAACGACCCCCTGTGAGCAAGCACTTGGCTACAGTGGGAAGGAAAAACTCCCTTTTAACAGGAAGAAACCTCCAGCAGAACCAGGCTCAGGGAGGGGCAGTCTTCTGCTGGGACTGGTTGGGGCTGAGGGAGAGAACCAGGAAAAAGACATGCTGTGGAGGGGAGCAGAGATCGGTCACTAATGATTAAATGCAGAGTGGTGCATACAGAGCAAAAAGAGAAAGAAACACTCAGTGCATCATGGGAACCCCCCAGCAGTCTACGTCTATAGCAGCATAACTAAGGGATGGTTCAGGGTCACCTGAACCATCCCCATCCTGAACCTCAGTTGGTTCAGAATGCTGCAGCTAGAGTACTGACGGGGACTAGCAGGAGAGAGCATATCTCACCCGTGTTGGCCTCTCTTCATTGGCTTCCTGTTAATTCTAGAATAGAATTTAAAATTCTTCTTCTTACTTATAAGGTTTTGAATAATCAGGTCCCATCTTATCTTAGGGACCTCGTAGTACCATATTACCCCATTAGAGCGCTTCGCTCTCAGACTGCAGGCTTACTTGTAGTTCCTAGGGTTTGTAAGAGTAGAATGGGAGGCAGAGCCTTCAGCTTTCAGGCTCCTCTCCTGTGGAACCAGCTCCCAATTCAGATCAGGGAGACAGATACCCTCTCTACTTTTAAGATTAGGCTTAAAACTTTCCTTTTCGCTAAGGCTTATAGTTAGGGCTGGATCAGGTGACCCTGGACCATCCCTTGGTTATGCTGCTTTAGACGTAGACTGTGGGGGGGTTCCCATGATGCACTGTTTCTTTCTCTTTTTGCTCCGTATGCATCACTCTGCATTTAATCATTAGTGATCGATCTCTGCCCCCCTCCACAGCATGTCTTTTTCCTGGTTCTTTCCCTCAGCCCCAACCAGTCTCAGCAGAAGACTGCCCCTCCCTGAGCCTGGTTCTGCTGGAGGTTTCTTCCTGTTAAAAGGGAGTTTTTCCTTCCCACTGTAGCCAAGTGCTTGCTCATAGGGGGTCGTTTTGACCGTTGGGGTTTTTCATAATTATTGTATGGCCTTGCCTTACAATATAGAGCGCCTTGGGGCAACTGTTTGTTGTGATTTGGCGCTATATAAAAAAAAGTTGATTGATTGATTGATTGATTGAAATAAAGGTGTTACAAAGGTTTTAACAAGAACACAGTAAATTACTGTGCAAATATCAGGAACATATTGACCCAGTTCAAACTTGCTGACTGTCATCGCTCTTAACCTCACGTAACCCTCAGCAGAAATGATACAATGTACTAAAATGGGTTTAGAGTGAAATCAATCTAATGATACAAATAATGAATGTTTATGAGTTCAGTGGTTCAGTTGGGCAGAGGTCACAAGGTCATAGCTTCCTTTAGGAGTGAAGCTACATTACTGCTTGTATTTGAGTTGTTTTTCTTATTTTAGTGACTTTGATTATATTTGACATAATTTCACAGCCTTTTTAACACCTTGAATTGTTATAATAAAGGTTATTGAGTTTTTCTTATATGCTGAATGTTTTGGCTTTTTTTTATATAGGAAAAAGTTGTCCTCATAAGTCCTTTAGTCAGTAATTGTCTCCAGCTCAAGTACAAACCATATTTGCTTTTTCTTCTTAAAAGAATGTACAAAGTTACAGTTGTGCCTTTTAGCTGATGAACCACTTAAATGTTTTATTTTCTTCTCTGTTGTTTTACAAACTCCTCTTCTCTGCTCCAGGTTCCGTTTAGTTCCCTTCCTGACAGAGCTGCGGGCGGTGATGGATTGGGTTTGGACCGACACCACTTTGTCTCTGTCCAGCTGGATCTGTGTTGAAGACATTTATGCCAACATATTTATCCTCAAGTGCTGGAGGGAGTCCGAAAAAGTAAGTGTGTGTGTGTGTGTGTGTGTGTGTGTGTGTGTGTGTGTGTGTGTGTGTGTGTGTGTGTGTGTGTGTGTGTGTGTGTGTGTGTGTGTGTGTGTGTTTGTTTGTTTGTGTTTGTGTGTGTCATTGTTTGTCCATTTCATCACCAGTATCATGGTCATAAACACGCTCTACATTCACACACAAACTGACAATTTTTTTGCCTCATGCTTTAATTTTGGGGAATGACATATTGTATCTATCAATCAATCAATCAACTTTTTTCTTATATAGCGCCAAATCACAACAAACAGTTGCCCCAAGGCGCTCCATATTGCAAGGCAAGGCCATACAATAACCATGAAAAACCCCAACGGTCAAAACGACCCCCTATGAGCAAGCACTTGGCCACAGTGGGAAGGAAAAACTCCCTTTTAACAGGAAGAAACCTCCAGCAGAACCAGGCTCAGGGAGGGGCAGTCTTCTGCTGAGACTGGTTGGGGCTGAGGGAAAGAACCAGGAAAAAGACATGCCGAGAAGGGGGGCAGAGATCGATCACTAATGATTAAATGCAGAGTGATGCATACGGTGCAAAAAAAGAAAGAAACAGTGCATCATGGGAACCCCCCCACAGTCTACGTCTAAAGCAACATAACCAAGGGATGGTCCAGGGTCACCCGATCCAGCCCTAACTATAAGCCTTAGCGAAAAGGAAAGTTTTAAGCCTAATCTTAAAAGTATCTATGCACCCTGGGCGTGGTTCTGCATCCGGAACCTTAAGTGGTCCTCCAGCCCACAGTTCATCCCTTGTTGGCAATGGGATTGGCACTTCAGCCGCTGTAAAAACATCTCTCACAGCTCCAAGACAAAACAGAAAGATTCCTGTCTCCACTCTCCGTGGGCGTAACTGCCGCTGACTTTTGTTGAAAGCTAGTGTGCATTATGATGGGGATGGGGGAAAGCCATTTGGAGCCTCATCTCTGGAGACGAAGAAACCACAGGAGAGCACAAAAGGTCTTGTCTTTGGAGGATGGTGGCTGGTGCGGTGCTGAGGGGTCGTCCACTGCATGGCGGTGCCCAGGTCCAAACCAGAGGCAGATCATGCGGGTGAACATCTGGAACATCCTTTCACTGAGATATTGCTCAGACGACTAATCAGTTATTTAATTAAAAAAAATTATGCAGTTAGTTCTAAATCTCAGCCACATGGCGTACACAGCCAGTACACTCTGAGTGCTGGTCGCAAGCCCAAATAAATGAGGGATGCGCCAGGAAGGACATCAGGCGCAAAAACACCAAAACAACCATGCATAGTACAAACTGAATTTCCATACCAGATTGGTTGAGGGTCGGGTTAACATTGACTATCACTGGTGCTTGGGTCCAATGGGGTGCTGGCGGAAATTGGGCTCATGCTGGGTGAAGAAGAAGAAGAGGAGGAGAACATGTCCAGAGACAGGGGGAGATGAGGGAAAAGTAGAAGGGTGGAAATGAGAGACGGGACTTTGAATGTTAGCAGTATGACTGGTAAAGGGAGAGACATGGGTGATATGATGGAAAGGAGAAAGGTAGATGCATTGTGTGTGTGATGTTTCTACAGCTTAATTGGAGTCCATCTGGGGTAAATCAGTTGATTGGACGTGATTTGGAAAGGCACACACCTGTTTACATATAAGGTCCCACAGTTGACAGTGCATGTCAGAGCACAAACCAAGCATGAAGTCAATCTGGGGAAAAGTACAGAAACATTTCTGCTGCTTTGAAGGTCCCAGTGAGCACAGTGGCCTCCATCATCCGTAAATGGAAGAAGTTCGGATCCACCAGGACTCTTCCTAGAGCTGGCCACCATTCTATACTCAGCGATTAGGGAGAAGGGCTTTAGTCAGTGAGGTGACCAAGAACCTGATGGTGACTCTGTCAGACCTCGAGCATACCTCTGTGGAGACAGGAGATCCTTCCAGAAGGACAACCATCTCTGCAGCAATCTCCCTATCAGGCCTGTATGGTAGAGTGGCCAGACAGAACCACTCCTTAGTAAAAGGCACATGACAGCCCACCTGGAGTTTGTCAAAAGGCACCTGGAGAACTCTCTGACCAGGAGAAACAAACTTCTCTGGTCTGATAAGATAAAGATTGAGCTCTTTGGCTTGAATGCCAAGCATCATGTTTGGAGGAAACCAGGCACCATCCCTACAGTGAAGCATGGTGGTGGCAGCATCATGCTGTGGGGATGTTTTTCAGCAGCAGGAACTGGGAGATTAGTCAGGATTGAGGGAAAGATGAATGCAGCATTGCACAGAGACATCCTGGATGAAAACCTGCTCCAGAGCACTCTTGACCTCAGACTGGGGCGACGGTTCATCTTTCATCAGGACAATGACCCAAAGCACACAGCCAAGATATCAAAGTAGTGTCTTCAGGACAACTCTGTGAATGTCCTTGAGTGACCCAGCCAGAGTCCAGACCTGAATCTGATTGAACATCTCTGGAGAGATCTGAACATGGCTGTGCACCGACGCTCCCCATCCAACCTGATGGAGCTTGAGAGGTGCTGCAAAGAGGAATGGGCAAAACTGCCCTAAAATAGGTGCAGCAAGCTTGTGGCATCATATTCAAAAAGACTTGACTCTGTAATTGCTGCCAAAGGTGCATCAACAAAGTATTGATCAAAGGGTGAAAATACTTATATACATGCGATATCTATTTCTTAGTTTTATTTTTATTTTTAATACATTTACTAAAATCCCCCCCCCCCCCCCCAAAAAAAAGAAGAATAACCCACAGCTTTTTTCATGTTGTCATTATGGGGTGTTGTGAGTAGACTGTGGGGAAAAACTGAATTTGGAATAAGGCTGTAACAGAACAAAATGTGTAAAAAGTGAAGCACTGTGAATACTTTCTGGATGCAGGGTATAAGAGTAGAGGAAGATGGTGGACTATATTCTTTGTAGGAGATGCAATATTGAAACTGTAAGGTGGTTACAGAGGAGAGTGTAGCTAGACTGCATCAGATGGTGATCTGTATTATGACTTCAGAGGTAATGAAGAGGAAGAGAGTCAGAGCTCAACAAATGATCAGATGGTGGAAGCTGAAGGAGGAAGCTTGTGTGAAATTCAGAGATGAGATGAGAGGCATTGGATGGAGGTGAAACAGTTTTAAACAACTGGAAAAGTACTGCAAATGTGGTGAGGGAGACAGCTAAGAAGGTGCTGGGTGTGACATCTGGGCAGCGAAAGGAAAACAAGAAGACTTGGTGAAACAAAAATGTTCAGGAAAACAAGGAGAAATAGTTTGGTGAAAAAGAAAACTATCATGTAGTCCATGATAGTTTGGATAGTCAGAGAGATGAAGGAAGTAGAAGAGCTGGGAAAACCTTGTGGAGTACAAGGACATGCGATGTAAGGCAAAAAAGAGAAGTGGCAAAAGCTAAGGAAAAGGCCTATAGCAAGTTGTGCATGAAATTAAAAACTAAGGAAGGAGAAAAGGACTTGTACTGATTGGCCAGGCAAAGGGACTGAGCTGGAAAGGATGTAGATATTAATCTGCTGAAATGAGGACAGCTATGAAGAAGATGAAGAGTGGAAAGGCAGTTGGTCCAGATGACATTCCGGTGGAGGCATGGAAATGTCTAGGAGAGATGTCAGGAGAGTTCCCAATCAGATTGTTTAATAAAATCTTGGAAAGTGAGAGGATGCCTGAGGAGAGATAAGATAAGACTTTATTGATCTCACAGTGGAGAAATTCACGTTACGTCAGCTCTTAGAAAAAATCAAATCAATTTTATTTATATAGCACCAAATCACAACAGCAGTTGCCCCAAGGCACTTTATATTGCAAGGCAAGAGCCATACAATAATCACAGAAAAACCCCAACGGTCAAAACGACCCCCTGTGAGCAAGCACTTGGCGACAGTGGGAAGGAAAAACTCCCTTTTAACAGGAAGAAACCTCCAGCAGAACCAGGCTCAGGGAGGGGCAGTCTTCTGCTGGGACTGGTTGGATCTGAGGGGAGAGAATCAGGAAAAAGACATGCTGTGGAAGACAGCAGAGATCAGTCACTAATGATTAAATGCTGAGTGGTGCATACAGTTCAAAAAGAGAAAGAAACACTCAGTGCATCATGGGAACCCCCCAGCAGTCTAAGTCTATAGCAGCATAACTAAGGGATGGTTCAGGGTCACCTGATCCAGCCCTAACTATAAGCTTTAGCAAAAAGGAAAGTTTTAAGCCTAATCTTAAAAGTAGAGAGGGTGTCTGTCTCCCTGATCCGAATTGGGAGCTGGTTCCACAGGAGAGGAGCCTGAAAGCTGAAGGCTATGCCTCCCATTCTACTCTTAAAAACCCTAGGAACTACAAGTAAGCCTGCAGTCTGAGAGCGAAGCACTCTATTGGGGTGATATGGTACTAAGAGGTCCCTAAGATAAGATGGGACTATTCAAAACCTTATAAGTAAGAAGAAGAATTTTAAATTCTATTCTAGAATTAACAGGAAGCCAATGAAGAGAGACGAATATGGGTGAAATATGCTCTCTCCTTCTAGTCCCCGTCAGTACTCTAGCTGCAGCATTTTGAATTAACTGAAGGCTTTTCAGAGAACTTTTAGGACAACCTGATAATAATGAATTACAATAGTCCAGCCTAGAGGAAATAAATGCATGAATTAGTTTTTCAGCATCACTCTGAGACAAGACCTTTTTAATTTTAGAGATATTGCGCAAATGTAAAAAGCAGTCCTACATATTTGCTTAATATGCGCATTGAAGGACATATCCTGATCAAAAATGACTCCAAGATTTCTCACAGTATTACTAGAGGTCAGGGTAATGCCATCCAGAGTAAGGATCTGGTTAGACACCATGTTTCTAAGATTTGTGAGGACAAGTACAATAACTTCAGTTTTATCTGAGTTTAAAAGCAGGAAATTAGAGGTCATCCATGTCTTTATGTCTGTAAGACATTCCTGCAGTTTAACTAATTGGTGTGTGTCCTCTGGCTTCATGGATAGATAAAGCTGGGTATCATCTGCATAACAATGAAAATTTAAGCAATGCTTTCTAATAATACTGCCTAAGGGAAGCATGTATAAAGTGAATAAAATTGGTCCTAGCACAGAACCTTGTAGAACTCCATAATTAACCTTAGTCTGTGAAGAAGACTCCCCATTTACATGAACAAATTGTAATCTATTAGATAAAAATGATTCAAACCACCGCAGTGCCTTTAATACCTATGGCATGCTCTAATCTCTGTAATAAAATTTTATGGTCAACAGTATCAAAAGCAGCACTGAGGTCTAACAGGACAAGCACAGAGATGAGTCCACTGTCTGAGGCCATAAGAAGATCATTTGTAACCTTCACTAATGCTGTTTCTGTACTATGATGAATTATGAAACCTGACTGAAACTCTTCAAATAGACCATTCCTCTGCAGATGATCAATTAGCTGTTTTACAACTACCCTTTCAAGAATTTTTGAGAGAAAAGGAAGGTTGGAGATTGGCCTATAATTAGCTAAGATAGCTGGGTCAAGTGATGGCTGTTTAAGTAATGGTTTAATTACTGCCACCTTAAAAACCTGTGGTACATAGCCAACTAATAAAGATAGATTGATCATATTTAAGATCAAAGCATTAATTAATGGTAGGCCTTCCTTGAGCAGCCTGGTAGGAATGGGGTCTAATAAACATGTTGATGGTTTGGATGAAGTAACTAATGAAAATAACTCAGACAGAACAATCAGAGAGAAAGAGTCTAACCAAATACCAGCATTACTGAAAGCAGCCAAAGATAACGATACGTCTTTGGGAAGATTATGAGTAATTTTTCTCTAATAGTTAAAATTTTATTAGCAAAGAAAGTCATGAAGTCATTACTAGTTAAAGTTAAAGGAATACTCAGCTCAATAGAGCTCTGACTCTTTGTCAGCCTGGCTACAGTGCTGAAAAGAAACCTGGGGTTGTTCTTATTTTCTTCAATTAGTGATGAGTAGTAAGATGTCCTAGCTTTACAGAGGGCTTTTTTATAGAGCAACAGACTCTTTTTCCTGGCTAAGTGAAGATCTTCTAAATTAGTGAGACGCCATTTCCTCTCCAACTTACGGGTTATCTGCTTTAAGCTGCGAGTTTGTGAGTTATACCACAGAGTCAGGCACTTCTGATTTAAGGCTCTCTTTTTCAGAGGAGCTACAGCATCCAAAGTTGTCTTCAATGAGGATGTAAAACTGTTGACGAGATACTCTATCTCACTTACAGAGTTTAGGTAGCTACTCTGCACTGTGTTGGTATATGGCATTAGAGAACATAAAGAAGGAATCATATCCTTAAACCTAGTTACAGCGCTTTCTGAAAGACTTCTAGTGTAATGAAACTTATTCCCCACTGCTGGGTAGTCCATCAGAGTAAATGTAAATGTTATTAAGAAATGATCAGACAGAAGGGAGTTTTCAGGGAATACTGTTAAGTCTTCAATTTCCATACCATAAGTCAGAACAAGATCTAAGATATGATTAAAGTGGTGGGTGGACTCATTTACATTTTGAGCAAAGCCAATTGAGTCTAATAATAGATTAAATGCAGTGTTGAGGCTGTCATTCTCAGCATCTGTGTGGATGTTAAAATCGCCCACTATAATTATCTTATCTGAGCTAAGCACTAAGTCAGACAAAAGGTCTGAAACTTCACAGAGAAACTCACAGTAACGACCAGGTGGACGATAGATAATAACAAATAAAACTGGTTTTTGGGACTTCCAATTTGGATGGACAAGACTAAGAGTCAAGCTTTCAAATGAATTAAAGCTCTGTCTGGGTTTTTGATTAATTAATAAGCTAGAATAGAAGATTGCTGCTAATCCTCCGCCTCGGCCCATGCTACGAGCATTCTGGCAGTTAGTGTGACTCGGGGGTGTTGACTCATTTAAACTAACATATTCATCCTGCTGTAACCAGGTTTCTGTAAGGCAGAATAAATCAATATGTTGATCAATTATTATATCATTTACTAACAGGGACTTAGAAGAGAGAGACCTAATGTTTAATAGACCACATTTAACTGTTTTAGTCTGTGGTGCAGTTGAAGGTGCTATATTATTTTTCTTTTTGAATTTTTATGCTTAAATAGATTTTTGCTGGTTATTGATGGTCTGGGAGCAGGCACCGTCTCTACGGGGATGGGGTAATGAGGGGATGGCAGGGGGAGAGAAGCTGCAGAGAGGTGTGTAAGACTACAACTCTGCTTCCTGGTCCCAACCCTGGATAGTCACGTTTTGGAGGATTTAAGAAAATTGGCCAGATTTCTAGAAATGAGAGCTGCTCGATCCAAAGTGGGATGGATGCCGTCTCTCCTAACAAGACCAGGTTTTCCCCAGAAGCTTTGCCAATTATCTATGAAGCCCACCTCATTTTTTGGACACCACTCAGACAGCCAGAAATTCAAGGAGAACATGCGGCTAAACATGTCACTCCCGGTCCGATTGGGGAGGGGCCCAGAGAAAACTACAGAGTCCGACATTGTTTTTGCAAAGTTACACACCGATTCAATGTTAATTTTAGTGACCTCTGATTGGCGTAACTGGGTGTCATTACTGCCGACGTGAATTACAATCTTACCAAATTTACGCTTAGCCTTAGCCAGCAGTTTCAAATTTCCTTCAGTGTCGCCTGCTCTGGCCCCTGGAAGACAATTGACTATAGTTGCTGGTGTCGCTAACTTCACATTTCTCAAAACAGAGTCGCCAATAACCAGAGTTTGATCCTCGGCGGGTGTGTCGTCGAATGGGGAAAAACGGTTAGAAATGTGAACGGGTTGGCGGTGTACACGGGGCTTCTGTTTAGAACTACGCTTCCTCCTCACAGTCACCCAGTCGACCTGCTTTCCCGGCTGCTCGGGATCTGCCAGAGGGAAACTAACGGCGGCTAAGCTACCTTGGTCCGCACCGACTACAGGGGCCTGGCTAGTTGTAGAATTTTCCACGGTGCGGAGCCGAGTCTCCAATTCGCCCAGCCTGGCCTCCAAAGCTACGAATAAGCTACACTTATTACAAGTACCATTACTGCTAAAGGAGGCCGAGGAATAACTAAACATTTCACACCCAGAGCAGAAAAGTGCAGGAGAGACAGGAGAAGCCGCCATGCTAAACCGGCTAAGAGCTAGTAGCTGCGCTAAGCTAGCGGATTCCTAAAAACACACAAAGTGAATAATGTGTAAATAATTTAGAGGTGATTCAGCAGAGAGAGTGCTTTAGTTAAGGCACGTGAAGATTACACTGGGAAACAAATCGTTATCTAGGTAACTAGATCAATCTAACTGCGCAGATTAAACAGCTGACAGATACAGCAAAACACCGCTGTGCTCCGGAACAGGAAGTGATACAATACCGCAGTGAGAGCCAACCACCAGTAGAGGCAAGCAAGAGCTGTCAAAAAGAACGCTCCAACACATCACTGTTCTCTGGCGATGCCAGTATCTCTGCAGGAGAACAGAGGTCTAAATCTTCAGGGTCCTGGTGAGTCCTGTCTTACTGTATGTTTGTGAGACTTGGATGCTAATCAGTGTCCAAAGACAATAACTGGATGTCTTTGGTGCCAGGTCCCTCTAGAGGATCACTGAAATAACTTTGTATCAAATGAACAGTTAATTAGATGCGTGACTACGATAAAGCGTAATATTTACATTGTGAGGAAATGCCAGCTGTGATGGTATTTCTCTGAGGGTAACCTAACATCCAGGCACATCACTGATGAGGACCCAGCAACTGGAACAGTTCCACGTTTGACTTGGCTGTGACAAATACATGGTTACTTTTGGGAGGTGGGAATGGGTTCTGGCTGTCTATCTGAATGGTTGCCAATCAAAACCCAGGGTGGTTTCATAGTGTGGTGGATTTTATGGCATGTGGCATCAGTGCATGCTCGCTGACCTCTACTCAGTGAGAACATAACCTCGTGAGGAATCAGTACCCGTTTCTGTCCTGTTTTCCTGTTAGCTGAGTTATATAATAATTAATCAGCAGTATTTTCATTTGAATTCTTCTAGAAATACCCCCACACTCCTGGACAGAAGAAGACGAAGGTGGTGAAATATGGGATGGGAGGGTTCCTCATCTTTGCTCTTATCAGCATCATCTGGTTCCCCCTCCTCTTTATGTCACTGGTCCAGTCAGCTGCCGGCGTGACCAATCAGCCACTGACGGTCTCCATTCAGCTCAGCATCGCAGGATACGAGGTCAGGACGGATACTGAAATATTTATTCTTTCTGCCGTAACGCTTGAGTTTTATTCTGAAAGAGAAAGAGAAACCTCTCCGGGAACCATCTCCTGATCGCAGTGAAGAGATTTGTGTGCCCCATGAATTAATTTACTGTAAAACGGAGTACAATGAACCTATGAAACTAAGAGCTGTGTTGTCTGGAGCCTTCATGCTCCTGGTCGAGTCTCCTATGGGAAATTTGTCACAGGACAGGAGCCAGACTAAGAATGGTTCACAATGATTCCATGAAAAAACGAGGAAGAGAAAATGTGACCCGGCCCGGAGGAAGCCTGGGGCCCCTGTTTGGAGCCAGGCTTGGATGTACGGCCCGTCAGTGAGTTTCTGGTGACCGGGCTAGTCATGGAGCCCAGTTGGGCAAAGCCCGAAAACTCAATGTGGACTTTCCACCCTGTGGGCTCACCACCTGCAGAGGGAACCACTGGGATCAGGTGCACTGTCCCATGGGTGACAGTGAAAGTTGAGGGCCTCGACAGACTAAACCCGGGTGGCAGAGGCTAGCTCTGGGGGCATGGAATGTCACCTCGGTGTGGGGGAAGGAGCCGGAGCTTGTGGGGGAGGTGGAACGCTACCAGTTGGATCTGGTGGACCTCGCCTCCACGCACAGCCTCGACTGCGGAACCACTCCCCTTGATGGCGGTTGGACCTTATTATTCTCTGGAGATGACCAGGGTGTGAGGCGCTGGGCGGGTGTGGGGATATTTACGAGTCCCTGGCTGTGTGCCACTATGTTGACGTTAACCCTGATAGATGAGATGCCTCCCTGTGCCTTCCAATGGCGGGAGGGGGGGCACTGACTGTTGTTTGTGAGTATGCACCAAACATCAGTTCGGAATATTAGGCCTTCTTGGAGTCCCTGAAAGAAGTTTTGTATGGCGCTCCAGTAGGGGACTTCATTGTTCTGCTGAGGGACTTTAACACACATGTGGGCAGTGACACTTGGGGAGGCATGCTTGGGAGGAACAGCCTCCATGATCTAAACCCGAATGGTCGTTTGTTATTGGACTTCTTTGCTAGTCATGGACTGTCCATAATGAACACCATGTTCGAACATAAGGATGCTCATAAGTGCACATGGTGCCAGAGCACCCTAGGTCAAAGGTCGATGATCGATTTTGTGATCGTATCATCTGATCTGAGGCCGCATTTTCTGGAACTGATCACCATCTGGTGGTGAGTTGGATCAGAGGGTGGGGTAGGACTTCAGACGGACCTGGTAAGCTCAAACAGATAGTATGGGTGAACTGGGAGCATCTGGAGGAGCCCAATATTCAACAGATCTTTAACTCACACCTCCGGCTGAGCTTTTTTCGCATCCCTGTGGAGGTTGGGGGCATTGAAAGAGAACGAGGAATGTTCAAAGCTTCCATTGCTGAATCTGCAGCGGGGAGCTGTGTCTTGAACGTCTTAGGTGCCTCAAGTGATGGCAACCCTCGAACACCGTGTTGGACACCGGTGATCAGGGAAGCCACACGACTGGAAAGAGGAGTCCTTCCGGGATATGTTATGTTGGAGGACTCCAGAGGCAGTTGCTACGTACCAGTAGGCCTGAAGGATGACACCCTCTGCTGTGAGGGAGGCAAAGCAGAGGGTGTGGGAGGCGTTCGGAGTAACCATGGAGAGACTTTTGGTTGGCACCAAGATGCTTCTATCGGACCATGAGGCACCTCAAGAGAGGAAAACGGGGAACCATCCAATTTTCAATTTCAATTTCAATTTATTTTCATTTATATAGCGCCAAATCACAACAGAGTTGCCTCAAAGCGCTTCACACAGGTAAGGTCTAACCTTATGAACCCCCAGAGCAACAGTGGTAAGGAAAAACTCCCTCTGAGGAAGAAACCTCAAGCAGACCAGACTCAAAGGGGTGACCCTCTGCTTGGGCCATGCTACAAACATAAGTTACAGAAGAATTCACAGAACAATTCACGGACGAATATACAAGAAATGCTATGGGCGCACAGGACAGGAGGATCGCCAACACGAACACAACTCCCATCTCTGGATGGAGTTGCACCTTAAACAGAGAGAAAAAACAGAATCAGGCATCAGAAAGACAAAAAATACTGTTGCACCTTAAACAGAGAGAAAAAACAGAATCAGGCATCAGAAAGACAAAAAATACTGTATAATTTGCCAGCATTAAACAACAAGAAAAACAGAGAAATACTAAGGTGATCACCGGCCACTAACCCTAAACTTCAGAAAAAGACCCAGAATTTAGGTAAAGTTGAGGCCGTGGCCCGCTCCAATTACTAATAAATTAATTAAAAGAGTAAAAAGCGTAAAACAAAACTGTACCAGTATGCTAGCCATATGAAAGGGAAAATAAGTGCGTCTTAAGTCTGGACTTGAAAGTCTCCACAGAATCTGACTGTTTTATTAATGTAGGGAGACCATTCCACAGAACAGGGGCACGATAAGAGAAAGCTCTGTGACCCGCAGACTTTTTATTCACCTTTGAGACACAAAGTAGTCCTGCACCCTGAGAACGTAAAGCCCAGGCCGGTACGTAAGGTTTAATTAGGTCAGCTAGGTAGGGAGGTGCCAGTCCGTGAATAATTTTATAGGTTAGTAGTAGAACCTTAAAATCTGGTCTCACTGGGACAGGAAGCCAGTGAAGGGATGCCAAAATGGGTGTAATGTGGTCGAACTTTCTGCTTCGTGTCAGAAGTCTGGCTGCAGCATTTTGAACCAATTGGAGACCCCTAATGCTAGACTGCGGTAAACCAGAAAATAGAACATTGCAGTAGTCCAATCTAGAAGAGATAAATGCATGGATCAGGGTCTCAGCATCAACAATAGACAGGATGGGACGAATCTTCGCTATATTTCGTAGGTGGAAGAAAGCAGTCCTAATAATATTTCTAATGTGGAGGCCAAAGGACAATGAAGGATCAAAAATTACCCCAAGGTTCCTCACTTTGTCAGTGTGATGTATGACACACGAGCCGAGGCTGAGCGTTAACTGGTCAAATTGATGCTGATGTCTCACTGGACCAAGAACCATCATTTCAGTCTTATCAGAGTTTAAAAGTAGGACGTTTCTAGACATCCAACTTCTCACTGCTGCAAGGCAATCTTCTAAGGTTTTTATGTGAACGAGATTACCAGCAGTTATCGGCATTTATAACTGAGTATCATCTGCATAGCAGTGAAAGGTAATCCCAAAACGCCGCAATATGTGCCCAAGGGGTGCTATATAAAGGGAGAAAAGCAGGGGGCATAAGACAGACCCCTGTGGAACCCCAAATTTCATGTCACTAAGGTTAGAGGTAGTGTCACTGTACAAAACACAGTGAGAACGACTGGTCAAGTATGATGTCAGCCATGCAAGGGCATTCCCAGTAATCCCAAAATGATTTTCCAGCCTTTCAAGTAGAATATGATGATCCACTGTATCAAACGCAGCACTGAGATCTAATAGCAACAGAACCATAGTGGTGTCCGAATCCATTGTAAGCAGAAGATCATTCACCACTTTAGTGAGAGCCGTCTCTGTGGAATGATATTTTCTAAAAGCAGACTGCAGTGGCTGCAGTGGCTCAATGAGATTATTCTCAGTAAGATAGTCTATGAGCTGCCGTGACACTTTTTCTAGAATTTTTGAGAAAAATGATAGATTTGATATCGGCTGATAGTTTTTCAATACACTAGGGTCAAGATTGGGTTTCTTAAGTAATGGTTTAATCACTGCAGATTTGAAACATTTAGGAACAGATCCAGAAGTTAAAGAAAGATTAATAATTTCCAGCACTGTCGGCCCAGGAGTGGGCCTTAGTGTAGACATCCAAGCTGTCTACACTAAGGGTAGGACTCTGAGATGGTTCGGGTATCTGTTAGGATGCTGCCTGGGCTCCTCCCTAGGGAGGTGTTCCAGACATGTCCATCTGGGAGGAGACCCTGGAGAAGACCCAGGACTAGGTGGAGTGATTATATCTCCACACTGGCCTGGGAATGCCTCGTGATCCCCCAGTCAGAGGTGGTTAATGTGTCTCAGGAAAGGGAAGTCTGGGGTCCCCTGCTGGAGCTGTTGCCCCCACGAACCAATCCCGGATAAGCGGTTGAAGATGAGTGAGTGAGAAAGACAAAAGGACAGAGTGAGACACGTTTCATAGACAGACAAGTGAAGATGGAGACGTGCAATGCAGAAACTGAGATCTTTGTGTTTTACGTGTTGATGTGTCTGTGTGTGTTTTCTCAGCCTCTGTTCACCATGAGCGCCCAGGAGCAGAACTTGGCTCCATTCTCAGAAGCTGGATTTAACCGCCTGAGTAAAGTCTACGCCACACATCCTGTAAGCAGCACGTCTCAGGATTTAAAACACGCACACACACACACACACACACAAAATCATATCTGAGAATCCGTTTCTTTAAATGTTACTGTTATGTCTAACGGATGAGTGTTCAGAGCTTGATGATTTTTCTCTTTTTTGTTCCTAACTTGCTTGTGACCCGAACTCTGGCCCTGTGTTATGTGTCTGTGTACTGTGTAGTTATGTCATTTGACCTCAAAATGCTTTATCTCTTGTTTCAACATTTCTGCCTTATGGGGAATGATGTCAGATTTGTGGAATCACTTCCCCATCAGTCCACCACGATGCTCATAGTTTGCTATTATTACCCTGGTGGAGATTCTAGTTATTACACCTGCTTTCTTCCTATTTGCTGTTTGCTAAAGTAAGGATGGAAATCTGTCTCGCAGTCTGCGATGCAGTTCATCATGAACTACGTGGCTGAGGACATCGTTGTTGCTAAAATAAAGAGTGATGCCAGTCTTCTGTGGAGCATCAGTCCAGCCAGTCGTGAGGCCATGATACATGAGCTCAGCAACTCTTCTCACATTTACATGACTATACGGTGGACGCTACTCAGGTCAGTGTGCGTGGGCTTGTGAGTGGCCACTTCATTAGGTACACTTTGTCATACCCAGTGTAACAGCCAAAGATATACCTCCTGCCCAAACTATATCCAGGGTCAGAGTGGGCTCGCATACTTTATATCCAGGTTGTACCCCAGTGTAACGTTTAGCTTGGAATATTTAATGCCCTCTAGGCAAGATCAACCCCTTCCACCCCCCACTCACATGCATACTTAGATACACAACATAATAATGTAGCATTAGATTTAGATTTTATTTCACACACTGATGATGTGTATTCAGCCACTGCATTTTTATATTTATTATATTACCACATTATTGACACAACGCTAAAACTGAACTGAAAATGTGTTACCAATGGTGTGCACTAGGTATATATTTTGATAGGCCAGGCAATACTTTTAATGAATACTATGTCTTCTGTGTATATTTGTCTATGAGTATTTGTATATGCATAGTATATAGCATATACAGTACATAGACACATACTATGTCTATGTATATTTCAATGGTCAGATGGTGTTCCAGTCATAATTAAACAAACAAAACATTACTGTAACATAGAAGAGCGACATCAGTAATTATGATTCAGCTTTCTGGACTTTGAAATAGACTTATTTGTGAAATATACATAGGGGTATAATCTTGACTAGATGGGTATAATCTGACACAGCCCAAATATGATCCGTGGTATAAATCAACCTGGGATCATTTATATCCTAGGATATACGTATATTTTGGGTGGGTTAATCCAGCCTGCTACACTGGATTGGATCATTTTTGCCTTCAGCGTTGATAGTTTACGCAGCTATAAGACTGGGGTCACAACTTTAAGTAAAGATTACTGCACACTTTGATCTACAATCCATCCATCCATTTTTCAAAGCTTATTTGGTTTTGGTGTCTTTTTCCACAGATGCACAAATAGAAGATGTCTTATGCACTCATGCTGTTTTACGCTGTTTTCCATCCTCAGGAATGCTTCCATATCAATGAATGCAGAGACGGTGGGAGAACACACTGTGAAGTTTGTGGATAAAGACTTGAGAGAAGGAATTGTTAACATGCTAAAAGGCAACGGCAGCAAACCCGTGTGAGTGGCAGGATTCCGTGTCTTCACCTACAACGTGAAATACAAGTGGAATTTAAGCACATAGTAACAGTACAAACACACAAGGAGTAGTCACAGTGAACACAAACTCCAAATAAAGACAATAGGAAACTTCACTCAGCACAGTGGAAGAGTTTGTCATAATTCAAGATTTTATGAACAAAAAGAATGCAATTTCATGACAGAAAATGAATGGTAGCATGAATGTTAATGATCATTTTCCCATTATTTTTAAAATGTAGATGTTTAACATGTAACCAAAGTTAAAACAAAAAGAAAAGCTATCATAATGCCTTCAAACGGTGTTGTTGTGTCCTTCAGAATCATTCATTCTCTGCTACCAAAGTTCATCAGGGGTCCCAAAGGACCAGAGTCCAAAATGGCAACCAGGATGAAAGTAGGTTAGTTATTCTTTATTCTATATTTATTATGTGAGATAGATAACTACCTAAAAATATTTAATGGTTGTTTTGTAGATTTTTAACATGATTACTAATAAAATTCTGAACTACGTTTAGCAACGCTGATGTGTAGGTTTGATATGACCTGTTGGTAACATGATGTTACCAATTGAAGGGGTGGAGCCAGTGCATAATTTAACATGGTAATATGTGGTATTTTGTGATGTGACTGGGAAATATCTTCTAACTGCCCTCTTCTATGTATACGTATGTTGTACTTTTCCAAAGGCATGGCAATTACAACCCCAATTCCAATGAAGTTGGGACGTTGTGTGAAATGTAAATAAAAACAGAATACGATTTGCAAATCCTCTTCAACCTATATTCAATTGGATACATGACAAACACAAGATATTTAATGTTCAAATTGATTAACTTTTTTGTTTTTGTGCAAATATTTTCTCATTTTTAAATGGATGCCTCCAACACATTACAAAAAAGCTGTAACAGTAGCAACAAAAGACTGGGAAAGTTGATGAATGCTCAAAGAACACCTGTTTGGAACATTCCACAGGTGAACAGGTTAATTGGAAACAGGTGAGTGTCATGATTGGGTATAAAAGGAGCATCCCCAAAAGGCTCAGCTGTTCACAAGCAAAGATGGGGCGAGGATCACCACTTTGTAAACAACTGGATGAAAAAATAGTCCAACAGTTTAATAACAATCTTTCTCAACATTCAATTGCAAGGAATTGAGGGACTCCATCATCTACAGTCCATAATATAATCAGAAGATTCAGAGAATCTGGAGAACTTTCTATATGTAAGCGGCAAGGCCGAAAACCAATACTGAATGCCCGTGACCTTCGATCCCTCAGGCGGCACTGCATTAAAAACCAACATCATTGTGTAAAGGATCTGTTTATTATGTGTCATCGAGCATTTGAAAATTAGATGTAAATGAGTTAAAATTAAATATTATTATTGTTACTACTACCATATGTTAGATCTGTAATAAATTTAAACATATGTAAACCTACCATAATATTTAGATGTACTAAATGTAATTAACTAAAATAAATTAAAATTTAAATTCTATCTAAATAATAATTATATTTAAATGTACATCAAAAATAAATTTAAATATGCTTTTTAATGTAAATGTTACATATTATACGTATTAAATCTGAATAAAAATGTTTTAAATAGAATTTGGTATGCCAAGTTTAAATGTAAATCTCAAATGTAAGATTGAGATTTAAGGTAAATCTTTATAGTTATGATTTTTTTTCATTTATTATTTCTTTAACATTTAATGTTTACATAAAAAGTATTTTACATTTGGCTTTCAGTGTTTTCATCAAGAACCCACTTTTTGGTTTCCGAGCAAATTTATTTTTGCAACATTTTTGGAACCAGATGGGAAATAATGTGAAACCTGCCCCCTTCTGTGTATGAGATTTATTTTTTCTTTGACCGCACAAGATCTGATTTTGTTCTCTGATGGTGAGTTTTGGGTTCCAGGATGAGTAAAGTTCATCTGATCAAAGCTTCACTCCAGTTTTCACCGTATCTCCTCCCAGAGCTCTCAGACCGCCCTGATGTCCAGGCGCTGGCTTTCTTCAGGCCCATGTCGGTCAGACTTCAGGTGGTGAAGGGAACGACTGACAAAGAGCGTGACCAGTGGTGGGTGGTGGAGGAATGTTCTCCGGCTCCAATCTCTTCCGCTCCCAGCTGTCACAGCATAGAGATCATTGTGTTCAGTGACAAAGTCAGCCCCTCAAGTCTGGGCTTTCTGGCCGGACATGGGTAGGTCACGGATCACGTCCTCATGCCTCAAATTTTTTTCACTTCCAACTTTGGCAGGTTCACTTAAAATATACGGAACCAGTAAGCATGTTTTTGGCTGTCAAAAAATCTTCCACTAATGTCATGCACCACCCTCATTTTGCCTCATGTCATGGAGGTTGCAACTGGCGTGTTGATCCGTCTTGATTCGTAGTGATCCTTAATAGAGCATGACAGCGTTCTTCTCTGACGTGCGCAATTAAACCCTGCTGCACTGCATTCAGTTTCACTGCTGCAGTATGCTGAAGAAGGACAGTGACGCCAAGTCGGCTAAAAGTTTTGTTCCAATGCTCCTCAATACGCTTCTGCATGTGCCTGATGTTTGGGAAAATGAGTGAGACGAGAGCCGCGTGGAGCCACACATCTGGCTCTCTCGCTGTCTCCTCCTCCTCTGCACCACTCCATGGCACAGAGCCAAACTAAGTATGCAGTCACAAAGGTCTTCTGCTGTTGATTTTGAGGAGCAAACTGGAGCAATCTGAATTCTTCAGCAACTGGCGGTTGGATGAATATGGGCGTGTGTGTGGAGACAATTCACCTCATTCACAACATGACAGAACTTAACACGCGATAGCGCACAACAACGCGGAACCTTATTCTTGACTGTGCGTAATGGTTCCTGATAATTCTCCAGCAACACGTGGCATTAATCGTAACGTGTGGTAACAGGTTGTGGCAGTTCCTGAGGACACCTGACGCCTCTGCCCTGAATCAACACATTCATGATCAGCGGCCAAGAATGTATACTTCGTGGCATTCGTGACGTGCCGTCGATATGTGTAAACGCAGCATACCTTTAATGCCAAACAGTTACTGCCCCCCCTTTCTGTGCTGCTAACAGCATAGAGTTTGGTCAGCAGAGATGTAAATGAGTGGGTGAGTGAATCCATTCCAACAGTAATTCATAACTGATAAATGCTGTAATCTGTCAGTCACAGGATTAAATCATGAACATTTGTGGTTGAAGTCGCATGTAGTTCATCTGCCTCGTGAACACATTGTGTGCTTGTCTGTTCCCTCGGTCCAGCTAACACACGAGCAACCAAAGGGGAGAAATGTGACATGCTCCGCTTAGCAATTAAACCAGCAACCGCAGGGAGAAACGTGACGTGCTCCGCTTAGCAAATAAACTAGCAACCGCAGGGAGAAATGTGACGTGCTCCGCTTAGCAAATAAACTAGCATCTGCAGGGAGAAACATGATGTGCTCTGCTTAGCAAATAACCTAGCAATCGCAGGGAGAAACGTGACGTGCTCCGCGTAGCAAATAAACTAGCAGCCGCAGGGAGAAACATGACGTGCTCCGCTTAGCAAATAAACCAGCAACCGCAGGGAGAAACGTGATGTGCTCCGCTTAGAAAATAAACTAGCAACCAAAGTGGAGAAACGTGATGTGCTGCACTTAGAAAATAAACTAGCAACCAAAGTGGAGAAACGTGACATGTGCCGTGTGGCAAATAAACCAGCAACTGCAGGGAGAAATGTAATGTGCTCCGCTTAGAAAATAAACTAGCAACCACAGGGAGAAACTAGAGGTGGGCGGATCGATCCTAATATCAATAATATCAATACCATCGCTGGTATTGATATTGATCAATCCTCATATAAAAAGATCGATTCTCAAGCTTTTTTTTCTCTCCCGCACGCACTGACTGCTGCGCATGCAGATTAATCAAAGTCTACTCTCTGTCTGTAAGAGCAGTGCTGCACTGTGTCACACAACACGGAGCAGCGCACCCTCCCCCCTCTGGTCTTTTGTTGTTGTGCCATCACGTGGCTCAGCAGCGCCAGCCAACAGCCATGCAGGCAGGCTCAGCCTGGCCCGCCCACTCAGCGTTCTCCTCGAGTCAGCCCTTTACCTCAGGAGATTTTGTTTTAAGTTGTGTTGAGTGATATTTTTTAAACAAAAATGTTGATTGTGATAATAAAGTATTTTGTTGTCACGTACAATGTTTGGCGAAATTCTGTCCTAGGTCTTTTGGATCCTTTGGATCTGTGAAGCTTAAATATGAAAAATTATCGGTATCAGTATCGATTTCGACGATACTGGGCCTGTATTTACTTGGTATCGGATCAATAACAAAATTCCCGGTATCGCCCACCTCTATTTAACAGGTGAAGTATTTTTTTCTTCTCCTCATTTCAGCCACTGAACACCTCACACACAACAAGACGACCAATAATGATTGCATATTTGATCATTCTTATAACTTTCACACTGCGGCAAAGGTGTTTGTTTAGTAAAACGTCTGATTTCATCAAAATCCGTGCAGTAGTTTTCACGTAATCCTGCTAACAGACAGACGGACAAATAAATAAATGCAGGTGATTTTATTATATCCTTGGTGGATATAAAAATGTATGACAAAAATCCTGACGCATTTACAAAAGCATACAGTGGGGAAAATAAGTATTTGACCCCCTGTCAGTTTTGCAGGTTTTCCCACCTACAAAGAATGGAGAGGTCTATAATTTTATTGTAGTTACACTTCAACTGTGAGAGACACAATCTAAAAGAAAATCCAGTAAATCACATTGTATGACTTTTAAATAATTAATTTGCATTTTATTGCATAAAATAAGTATTTGATCCCCTAGAAAAACAGAGCTTAACAATTGGTACTGAAACATTTGTCTGCCATTACAGAGGTCAGACGTTTCCTGTAGTTCTTGACCAAGTTTTCACACACTGCAACAGGGATTTTGGTCCACTCCTCCATACAGATCTTCTCCAATTCTTTCAGGTTTGGAGTTTCAGCTCCATCCAAAGATTTTCTATTGAGTTCAGGTCTGGAGACTGACCAGGCCACTCCAGGACCTTGAAATGCTTCTTACGGAGCCCCTCCTTAGTTGCCCTGGCTGTGTGTTTGGGGTCATTGTCATGCTGGAAGACCCAGCCATTACCCATCTTCATTGCTCTTACTGAGGGAAGGAGGTTGTTTGCCAAAATCTCGCAATACATGACCCCATCCATCCTCCCTTCAATATGGTGCAGTCGTCCTGTCCCCATTGCAGAAGAACACCCCCAGAGTATGATGTTTCCACCCCCATGCTTCACAGTTGGGATGGTTTTATTGGGGTTGTTCTCATCCTCTAAACATGGTAAGTGGAGTTGATTCCAAAAAGCTCTATTCTGGTCTCATCTGACCACATGACCTTCTGCCATGCCTCCTCTGGATCATCCAGATGGTCACTGTTGAACTTCAAACGGGTCTGGACATGTGCTGACTTGAGCAGGGGGACCTTGCTGCCCTGCAGGATTTTAAACCATGACAGCATTATGTGTTACTAATGTAATCTTTGTGACTGTGGTCCCAGCTCTCTTCAGGTCATTGACCAGGTCCTCCTGTGTAGTTCTGAGCTTTCTCAGAATCATCCTTACCCCACAAAGTGAGTTCTTGCATGGAATCCCAGACCGGGCTCTGCTCATGATGCTACATATTGTCAGGGTCAGAAGTATGGAAATCAGTCCTGTTATTTTGTCACTGTTTATAGGCCTCCTGGCCCATATTCTGAATTCTTAGATGAATTTGGTGCATTCATCTCTAGCCTGTCAGCTAGCGTGGACAACATTTTGATTATTGGTGACTTTAACATTCATATAAATAAGCCCCCTGATCCCCTTTGCAAGTCATTTATGGAACTTGTGGATGCGTTGGGATTCCAGCAATGCATTCAGGATTCAACGCACATTAGTGGAAATACCCTTGATTTGGTTCTCACACGTGGCCTTGCTGTCACGAACATTGACATTTTGCCTCTTGCCTCCGTGGTCTCTGACCACTCATTTATTAGGTGTGCATGTTGTGTGGGCCGCTGAAGAGGAGGTACTGCTGGCCCACCACCAGAGGGCACCCTGCCTGAAGTGCGGGCTTCAGGCAGGAGAGGGCGCAGCCGCCTCATGGGAGCAGCCGGGAGTGACAGCTGTCTCTCATCACCACCTGACAGCTGTCACTCATCACCACATCATCATCTTCATAAAAGCCGGACAGCAACTCCACCTCCCTGCCGAGATATCTTCAAGCCAAGAAGGTAATCAGCTCAGCCGTTTTACGAGTCAGTTTTTGCTTCTGTACTTTTTTGCAGTCGTTCCTGTGAGTGCTTACAGCTGGAGGCTGGGTTTGTGGTACGTGGAGGGCTGAGGTCTTCGCTCCCCACGCCAAACTGTGATAAGTACTCACAAATACTGCACGTGCCGAGTTTCTGGATTGGAGGTGGAGTTTTTCCCTCCGTGTGAAACTAAAGACTGTTTTGCTGACTGTGTGCTCACACCCACCCTTGATTGTTTCTGCTTCCTGCCAGCAGTACCAGATCCAACAGCCGGAGATGGTGATCACCTGGGGACTCGGGACTTGGTGGCTCCAGTATTCTCCGGGTTCGGTGGCGGTGGAAATCGTGTGGGTTCCAGCTCCTCTCTGGACGGACGTCTTCTATCCTCAAGCCTGCCCACACGTCACCTTTGTAGATTGACTACATACGAGATTCTGTAATCGTCTGTATTTTGTTGTGCACATTCACAACAGTAAAGTGTTCTATTTTCGGCTCATTCATTGTCCATTCATTTACGCCCCCTGTTGTGGGTCCGTGTCATTACACTTCCCTGTCTGGCTGGCCTGGTAAGCCCCTATGTACCAGCTCAGGCCCTGCGTTCTCAGAGTGCAGGACTTTTATGTGTTCCCAGGGTGAATAAAAAGTCTGTCTGTCACAGAGCTTTCTCCTACCGTGCTCCAGCTCTGTGGAACGATCTCCCAGCACACATTCGGCAGTCTGATACTGTGGAGACTTTTAAGTCATGTTTAAATTAGTGTTAATACAATAATAACAAACATAATTAATAACATTAGTGTTATGATGTGCTTTTATTCTTGTATTCTTTTGTGGTCGTCTTTTTATTCTGTTTTTTAATTTATTTATTTATTTTTATATATATATATATATGTTGTGTGAAGCGCCTTGAGACCATTTCATCGTGAATTGGCCCTATATAAATTAATAAATTTGATTTTGATTTGACCGAGGGAGATTGACAGTCATCTTGTGTTTCTTCCACTTTCTAATAAATAATCATAACAGTTGTTGTCTTCTACCAAGCTGCTTGTCTGTTGTCCTGTAGTCCATCCCAGCCTTGTGCAGATCTTCAGTTTTGTCCTTGATGTCCTTAGACAGCTCTTTGGTCTTGGTTATGGTGGACAGGTTGGAGTGTGACTGAGTGTGTGAACAGGTGTCTTTTATACAGGTAACAAGTTCAAACAGGTGCAATTAATACAGGTAAAGAGTGCAGAATAAGAGGGCTTCTTAAAGAAAAATTAACAGGTCTGTGAGAGCCAGAATTCTTGCTGGTTAGTAGGGGGTCAAATACTTATTTTATTTAATAAAATGCAAATGAATTATTTAAAAATCATACAATGTGACTTTCTGGATTTTTTTGTTTAGATTCTGTCTCTCACAGTTGAAGTGTACCTACGATAAAAATTACAGACCTCTCCATTGTAGGTGGGAAAACCTTCAAAACTGACAGGGGGTCAAATACTTATTTTCCACAATATATATTAGATATTCAGTTTCTATTTATCACTTCAGTTGTGGGGAGTAATTTGGGCACAGTGCTGTGATGCCCCTTTTCCCACCTGTTGGTGCCCTTACTTTGTCAAATAAATGAACATGGTTTTGACTTTCAGCTCAGCATCTGCATGTGCATGCTGCCTGAAGTGCATCTGATCTAAAATAAATTCAAAATGTGAAGTGAATCCTCTGCACGGTTCTGAAATCTAAAATTGTACAGTACTGATTGTAAATTTGCAAATTTAATTAACATTTTTTTTTTTTTTGCAGACGCAAATTTGGATTTGTGCAAATGTCTAAAACATCATTCAGTTCAGTATGGGACAAAAACTAACTAACGTAAACCGACCATCACCTGTCATAGAAGCACAGTGATGGAATCTAATGTATTGTGGTTTTCTGTTCTGCAGAATCGTTGGTCTGTACATGTCTGTAGTTCTCGTCATCGGGAAGTTCGTCAGGGAATTTTTCAATGGCATCTCCAGGTCCATCATGTTTGAGGAGCTGCCGTGTGTGGACCGGGTCCTGAAGCTGTGCACGGACATTTTCGTGGTCCGGGAGACAGGAGAAATGGAACTGGAGGAGACGCTGTTTGAGAAGCTGATCTTCCTCTACCGGTCGCCGGAGACGATGATCAAGATGACCAGAGAGAAGGAAGACGGCTAGGGATGTGTGTGGCACCTGTTTCCTGGAGGACAGTCTGAAGTGGAGGTCAAAGGTGAAATAACACCTGAGGACACGGACTCCATATAGCAGTGTCAAAACGAAAATGTCCAGCAGAACAAGACGGCAGATTGTGACAACACAACCATCTGATTTCATCACAAAATCCATGAAAATGTCCAGAGGTGGACCCAGTTACAACCACACACTCCGAAACAGCCGACCTCTACAGAGACGTTCCCACAGTAATGAATTATTGCATAAGAGTGGATCGAGCAACTTGTTTAAAAATAAAAGTATTTATGCTGATAATTTTGCCCAATTATAACCAGAGATGCAGGAATAATTGGTTTAACAGGAAGTGTTTCTGTGTAGGCTCTCAGTTGTCCAGGTGGTTTCTATAGTAGAGAAGCTTGAATCTTCGACTGGACTGGGTTGCTTGACGCGAGGACGTTTCGCTTCAAATCGCAGAAGCTTCCTCAGCTAAAATTCTTGCTCTGGAAGTCTGACTTCTTTTATTCGTCTCTACAAGAGTCAGACAGAAGTCAGACTTCCAGAGCAAGAATTTTAGCTGAGGAAGCTTCTGCGATTTGAAGCGAAACGTCCTCGCGTCAAGCAACCCAGTCCAGTCAAAGATTCAAGCTTCTCTACTACTTTAACAGGAAGTACTCTCTTAATTTTCATGACTGGTTTTGCTCAAAATACAGTAGTGTTCAGAATAATAGTAGTGCTATGTGAGGCTATGAAATTGGTCTATTAGTAAAAAAAAGTAGAAAAGGGGGTGTTCACAATAATAGTAGCATCTGCTGTTGACGCTACAGACTCAAAACTATTATGTTCAAACTGCTTTTTTAGAAATCCTGTGAATCACTAAACTAGTATTTAGTTGTATAACCACAGTTTTTCATGATTTCTTTACATCTGTGAGGCATTAATTTTGTTGGTTTGGAACCAAGATTTTACTGGTTTACTAGTGTGCTTGGGGTCATTGTCTTGTTGAAACACCTATTTTAAGGGCATGTCCTCTTCAGCATAAGGCAACATGACCTCTTCAAGTATTTTGACATATCCAAACTGATCCATGATACCTGGTATGCGATATATAGGCCCAACACCATAGTAGGAGAAACATGCCCATATCATGATGCTTGCACCACCATGCTTCACTGTCTTCACTGTGAACTGTGGCTTGAATTCAGACTTTGGGGGGTCGTCTCACAAACTGTCTGCGGCCCTTGGACCCAAAAAGAACAATTTTACTCTCATCAGTCCACAAAATATTTCTCCATTTCTCTTTAGGCCAATTGATGTGTTCTTTGGCAAATTGTAACCTCTTCTGCACGTCTTTTATTTAACAGAGGGACTTTGCGGGGGATTCTTGCAAATAAATTAGCTTCACACAGGCGTCTTCTAACTGTCACAGCACTTACAGGTAACTCCTGACTGTCTTTGATCATCCTGGAGCTGATCAATGGGTGAGCCTTTGCCATTCTGGTTATTCTTCTATCTTTTGATGGTTGTTTTCCGTTTTCTTCCACACGTTTTTTTTTTTTTTTTTCTGTCCATTTTAAAGCATTGGAGATCATTGTAGATGAACAGCCTATAATTTTTTGCACCTGCATATAAGTTGTCCCCTCTCCAATCAACTTTTTAATCAAACTACGCTGTTCTTCTGAACAATGTCTTGAACGTCCCATTTCCCTCAGGCTTTCAAAGAGAAAAGCATGTTCAACAGGTGCTGGCTTCATCCTTACATAGGGGACACCTGATTCACACCTGTTTGTTCCACAAAATTGACAAACTCACTGACTGAATGCCACACTACTATTATTGTGAACACCCCCTTTTCTACTTTTTTTTTTACTAATAGCCCAATTTCATAGCCTTAAGAGTGTGCATATCATGAATGTTTGGTCTTGTTGGATTTGTGAGAACCTACTGATCTACTGGTACCTTGTTTCCCATGTAACAATAAGAAACATACTCAAAACCTGGATTAATCTTTTTAGTCACATAGCACTACTATTATTCTGAGCACTACTGTACATCCTACACATTTTACAAGAATGAATGTGTGGGGGAAAAAAAAGTTTAACCCACATTTTAAGAGTCTGCATGTATTTCTACCCAGGAGTTTAGATTCTGATTTTTACTTGTGTTATACACGTAATACTCGTAATAATTACAGAATCAATTTTCACACATTGAATGTACTCATGAAGCCACACACATACCTCTGTAAATAAAAGTTTTATGTACATGCTAATGTAGTATTTGATTATTTTAGATTAATACTGTCACCAAGGCCCTTTGGCCAACTACCACTACACCTGGCATATGGATGAGTCGACTCCAGGAAAGGGTTAGTTTTTGGCAAATGACAAAGTAATTGGGGTCATAATATTAATTTCTCACCCTCATTTGCGCATGTATGGAGGTGGGTTCATGATTTGTCCAGGCAAGGTCAAATATAGGTCATCATGGTCAAGGTCATGCCTGTCTGTGGGCCCACACTTCCCAGGTCCGTCACCAGATATCTTCCAAACATGGTGTGTCAATGAATTTTGACCCCCGACTGCCATTAATAGGGTTAATTTTGTCTAAGTTCAAGGAACTGGATCCCACTGTTTGTGTGTGGAGTTTGCATGTTCTCGTGTTTGTGTGTGTTTCCTCCTACAATCAAAAACATGCTTATTTCTCTGCCCCTGACCAAGGCAGTGTCTCTACGTCTGAAGTTGGACCCTGGGCACCGGACTGTGGCTGTTCACTGCTCCTAGTGGTTGGATTGTGTCCAACTGTAATTCAGATGGGTTAAATGCAGAGGACAAATATCATTGTATGTATGAACAATGACAATAAAAGGCTCTTCTCTTGAAAAGAGTGGAAGTTACCTTTGACTGCGTGTGATGCGCATGCACACTGACATCCATGAGATGTCTTGTAAATCACTCCAGAGACATGATCAGGTTACAAAAAATAGTGTTTCCAGGTATTTAAGTGTTTAGGTATCGCAAGCTTTTACATAATACAACCCCTGGCAAAAATTATGGAATCACCGGCCTCGGAGGATGTTCATTCAGTTGTTTAATTTTGTAGAAAAAAAGCAGATCAGAGACATGACACAAAACTAAAGTCATTTCAAATGGCAACTTTCTGGCTTTAAGAAACACTATAAGAAATGTGTGGTGACCAGATTTGTGGTAGTGGAGACCACGAGTAGAAATTGCTTTACAATTAATAGTGGCCTGTACTGAGCTACAGGAGTTAACATGGCACCAACCAGGAAGACAGAGAAATTGGAGGAAGACTTGGAGGAGATAAAGACCTCATTGAATCGTATTTCAAATGACATGTCCAATTTAGACAAGTTGATGAAGGAGATTAAGGAGCTCCAGAATCTTGTTAAGGAAAAGGACAAGGTTATTAAGAAACTTGAGCAAGGGGTGGATGAACTAGAACAATACACTAGAAAAGATATTATAATAACTGGTTTGGAAACAAAACATCGGTCATACGCAAGGGTGGTGGATTCTGGTGGAGCCAGTATGGAGGATGCACCACCTGAAGAACTACAAACATTAGAACAAGTCACAAATTTTTTAAATCAAAAAGGTGTCATACATCAAGACACTATTTCAGACTGTCACACAATTCCATCTAAAGATAGTAAAAATAAACTACCAAATATAATAATACGATTTACAAGCAGAAAATACAAAAATGAATTATTAAGACAGGCAAAGAATCTGAAAGGAACAAATGTATATATAAACGAGCATCTAACAACAAAAAAAATGCAGATATTGCCAGGGAAGCAAGATTATTAAAAAAACAAACATATTGTTGCTACATGGGTCTGGAACTGTAGGGTTTGGATTAGAGTGGAAGAAGGAACAAAGGGTATACAAATCAGAGACATGGAGGACTTTACAAAGTACAGACCTGAGTAGACAAAAGAATGTGATGTCAGTTGGTAGTACGACCAATAAAAAAATCTGATTAAACATGGAAACAGATGATAAAATATGTGACATAGATACCAATATTGATGAAAGTATATTTGACTTGACTACAACTGGTTGTGAGTATTATACGGAAAAACAGTTAAATAGTGAAAAAATTACTGAAGATACCCTGTCACTCATACATACGAGTATAAACATTCAAAGCTTGTACTATAAAATGTCAAAAATAAAAGATTATTTAAACCAGTTTAAAAATAGATTCAGCATTGTTGCAATCACAGAATCTTGGCTTAAAAATGACCTCATGGCTGATGTTCAAATGGAGGGATATGAGTTATATTTTGTAAATAGAAGGGATAAAAAAGACAGGTATTGCTTTGTACATAAAAACAGATTTGACATGTAAAATTGTAGAAGAAATGACAATTATAGATTATGTCATAGAAATTGTAACAGTGGAAATCGTACATGAAACATCTAAAAATATTCTAATCAGTTGTGTATACAGAGACCAGACTCTTGTGTTGAGAAATTTACAGATAAAATAATAGAATTATTCCATCAAATCAAAGACAAAACGCTCTTTATGTGTGGAGACTTTAATGTTAATGTGGAAAGCTCCAGTTGCCAAAGAGTAAATGATTTTGTGAATTCAATGAATAGCTTGGGTTTATTCCACTTGATAACAAAACCAACCAGAATTACATCTCAAAGTGCAACTGTAATCGATAAATAGAACAGATGAAATTATTAAGAATGGGATATTGATGACAGATCGCAGTGATCATTTACCAGTTTTTTCAATATTTAAATATAAAAATAGGTACAAAAAAAAACTGTTATAAACCTTAAAATCAATCAATCAATCAATCAACTTTTTTCTTATATAGCGCCAAATCACAACAAACAGTAAGTCATTAAAAGCCTTAGAGGCATTAAATTGACCTTAAAAATCAGAATTGGGAAGAGGTTTATGTTGGTGACGTTAATGTAGCATATAATTCATTCATGAAGATACTGATGAAATCATATAATAAAAAATAAAAAGGGAATAAAAAACGCTTGTGTAAAGAAAAACTATTTATATAAGTGCTTTTTAAAAATGCAAACAAAGGAAACAGAACACAGATACAAAAAATATAAACTATTGACAATAATTAGGAAACAAAAAAAAAGATTATTATAGTGAACAATTGAATAAGAGTAAAGATAATATGAGGGCAACATGGCGTATTATAAAAAGTGTGATGGAAAGTGACGGAGTGAAATCAACTTTTCCGATTTACCTTGTCAAGGAAAATAAAGAGATAAATGATATAAAAGAAGTTGTAAATGAGTTTAATGATTATTTCTCAAAGGTGGGATCAAATCTGGTGGGAAATAAACCAATAGTTGAAGATAAATTAAATACAATTGTAAATATGGTCAAAAGTATTTTCCTTGACAATGTGGAAAAAGATGAAATAAGGAATATTGTAAAAACTGTGTAAGCAAAAGATAAACTGACTATGAAGATTTAGACATGATGACTGTAAAAAGCATAATAGAAACTGTTATTGAACCATTCACTTACATTTGTAATCTGTCTCTGTCAACAGGAATTTTCCCAGATGAAATGAAAATTGCCAAGGTAGTCCCATTACATAAAAATGGAGACAAACATAATGTTTCAAATTACAGGCCAGTATCATTGCTTCCACAGTTTTCTAAAATTATGGAAAAGGTTTTTGTAACAAGTTTGGACAAATTCATTGAGAAATATCATATTTTAAATAATGCTCAGTATGGATTTAGAACAAAACATTCGACAGCTATGGCAATTATGGAATTAGAGAAAATATCAACAGCAATAGATAATAAGGATTATATGGTAAGTCAATCAATCAATCAACTTTTTTTTTATATAGCGCCAAATCACAACAAACAGTTGCCCCAAGGCGCTTTATATTGTAAGGCAAGGCCATACAATAATTATGAAAAACCCCAACGGTCAAAACGACCCCCTATGAGCAAGCACTTGGCTACAGTGGGAAGGAAAAACTCCCTTTTAACAAGAAGAAACCTCCAGCAGAACCAGGCTCAGGGAGGGGCAGTCTTCTGCTGAGACTGGTTGGGGCTGAGGGAAAGAACCAGGAAAAAGACATGCTGTGGAGGGGGGGCAGAGATCGATCACTAATGATTAAATGCAGAGTGATGCATACAGAGCAAAAAGAGAAAGAAACAGTGCATCATGGGTACCCCCCCACAGTCTACGTCTAAAGCAGCATAACCAAGGGATGGTCCAGGGTCACCCGATCCAGCCCCAACTATAAGCCTTAGCGAAAAGGAAAGTTTTAAGCCTAATCTTAAAAGTAGAGAGGGTATCTGTCTCCCTGATCTGAATTGGGAGCTGGTTCCACAGGAGAGGAGCCTGAAAGCTGAAGGCTCTGCCTCCCATTCTACTCTTACAAACCCTAGGAACTACAAGTAAGCCTGCAGTCTGAGAGCGAAGCGCTCTAATGGGGTAATATGGTACTACGAGGTCCCTAAGATAAGATGGGACCTGATTATTCAAAACCTTATAAGTAAGAAGAAGAATTTTAAATTCTATTCTAGAATTAACAGGAAGCCAATGAAGAGAGGCCAACACGGGTGAGATATGCTCTCTCCTGCTAGTCCCCGTCAGTACTCTAGCTGCAGCATTTTGAATTAACTGAAGGCTTTTTAGGGAACTTTTAGGACAACCTGATAATAATGAATTACAATAGTCCAGCCTAGAGGAAATAAATGCATGAATTAGTTTTTCAGCATCACTCTGAGACAAGACCTTTCTGATTTTAGAGATATTGCGTAAATGCAAAAAGGCAGTCCTACATATTTGTTTAATATGCGCTTTGAATGACATATCCTGATCAAAAATGACTCCAAGATTTCTCACAGTATTACTAGAGGTCAGGGAAATGCCATCCAGAGTAAAGATCTGGTTAGACACCATGCTTCTAAGATTTGTGGGGCCAAGTACAATAACTTCAGTTTTATCTGAGTTTAAAAGCAGGAAATTAGAGGTCATCCATGTCTTTATGTCTGTAAGACAATCCTGCAGTTTAGCTAATTGGTGTGTGTCCTCTGGCTTCATGGATAGATAAAGCTGGGTATCATCTGCGTAACAATGAAAATTTAAGCAATACCGTCTAATAATACTGCCTAAGGGAAGCATGTATAAAGTGAATAAAATTGGTCCTAGCACAGAACCTTGTGGAACTCCATAATTAACCTTAGTCTGTGAAGAAGATTCCCCATTTACATGAACAAATTGTAATCTATTAGATAAATATGATTCAAACCACCGCAGCGCAGTGCCTTTAATACCTATGGCATGCTCTAATCTCTGTAATAAAATTTTATGGTCAACAGTATCAAAAGCTGCACTGAGGTCTAACAGGACAAGCACAGAGATGAGTCCACTGTCTGAGGCCATAAGAAGATCATTTGTAACCTTCACTAATGCTGTTTCTGTACTATGATGAATTCTAAAACCTGACTGAAACTCTTCAAATAGATCATTCCTCTGCAGATGATCAGTTAGCTGTTTTACAACTACCCTTTCAAGAATTTTTGAGAGAAAAGGAAGGTGGAGATTGGCCTATAATTAGCTAAGATAGCTGGGTCAAGTGATGGCTTTTTAAGTAATGGTTTAATTACTGCCACCTTAAAAGCCTGTGGTACATAGCCAACTAATAAAGATAGATTGATCATATTTAAGATCGAAGCATTAAATAATGGTAGGGCTTCCTTGAGCAGCCTGGTAGGAATGGGGTCTAATAGACATGTTGATGGTTTGGATGAAGTAATTAATGAAAATAACTCAGACAGAACAATCGGAGAGAAAGAGTCTAACCAAATACCGGCATCACTGAAAGCAGCCAAAGATAACGATACGTCTTTGGGATGGTTATGAGTAATTTTTTTCTCTAATAGTTAAAATTTTATTAGCAAAGAAAGTCGTGAAGTCATTACTAGTTAAAGTTAAAGGAATACTCGGCTCAATAGAGCTCTGACTCTTTGTCAGCCTGGCTACAGTGCTGAAAAGAAACCTGGGGTTGTTCTTATTTTCTTCAATTAGTGATGAGTAGTAAGATGTCCTAGCTTTACAGAGGGCTTTTTTATAGAGCAACAGACTCTTTTTCCAGGCTAAGTGAAGATCTTCTAAATTAGTGAGACGCCATTTCCTCTCCAACTTACGGGTTATCTGCTTTAAGCTGCGAGTTTGTGAGTTATACCACGGAGTCAGGCACTTCTGATTTAAAGCTCTCTTTTTCAGAGGAGCTACAGCATCCAAAGTTGTCTTCAATGAGGACGTAAAACTATTGACGAGATACTCTATCGCACTTACAGAGTTTAAGTAGCTACTCTGCACTGTGTTGGTATATGGCATTAGAGAACATAAAGAAGGAATCATATCCTTAAACCTAGTTACAGCGCTTTCTGAAAGACTTCTAGTGTAATGAAACTTATTCCCCACTGCTGGGTAGTCCATCAGAGTAAATGTAAATGTTATTAAGAAATGATCAGACAGAAGGGAGTTTTCAGGGAATACTGTTTTCAATTTCCATACCATAAGTCAGAACAAGATCTAAGATATGATTAAAGTGGTGGGTGGACTCATTTACATTTTGAGCAAAGCCAATTGAGTCTAATAATAGATTAAATGCAGTGTTGAGGCTGTCATTCTCAGCATCTGTGTGGATGTTAAAATCGCCCACTATAATTATCTTATCTGAGCTAAGCACTAAGTCAGACAAAAGGTCTGAAAATTCACAGAGAAACTCACAGTAACAACCAGGTGGACGATAGATAATAACAAATAAAACTGTTTTTTGGGACTTCCAATTTGGATGGACAAGACTAAGAGTCAAGCTTTCAAATGAATTAAAGCTCTGTCTGGGTTTTTGATTAATTAATAAGCTGGAATGGAAGATTGCTGCTAATCCTCCGCCTCGGCCCGTGCTACGAGCATTCTGGCAGTTAGTGTGACTCGGTTGTGTTGACTCATTTACACTAACATATTCTGCTGTAACCAGGTTTCTGTTCTAGGTTTCTAGGTTTTTTCGATTGATGATGATTTGCAGGATTGTATTGTAAAAAAGGGGCAGAATATATAAGACTTGTTCTTCCAAACTGCTCCTTTTCATTCAATGGTTTTGTGATGTTTTGTCAGTTTTGCTTTTCTGTTTTTCTTTTAAATGAATGAAATAAATTTAAATGAATGAAAAAAATCCAGAAAACAAATTGTGGCAGTCAGTAAAGGTTACTTTTTAGACCAAGCAGAGGGAAAAAAATATGGAATCACTCAATTCTGAGGAAAAAATTATGGAATCATGAAAAACAAAAGAACACTCCAACACATCACTAGTATTTTGTTGCACCACCTCTGGCTTTTATAACAGCTTGCAGTCTCTGAGGCATGGACTTAATGAGTGACAAACAGTACTCTTCATCAATCTGGCTCCAACTTTCTCTGATTGCTGTTGCCAGATCAGCTTTGCAGGTTGGAGCCTTGTCATGGACCATTTTCTTTAACTTCCACCAAAGATTTTCAATTGGATTAAGATCCGGACTATTTGCAGGCCATGACATTGACCCTATGTCTTTTTGCAGGGAATGTGTTGGGAAGGTGTCGTAGCACGGACCCACAACAGGGGGCGCAAATGAACGGACAATAAGTAAGCCAAAAGGTAACAATTTAATGTTGTGATATTACACAACGAAACGTGTCTTAATGTTCACAGTCAATAAACACCAGGTGACGTGTGGGCAGGCTCGAAGATAGAAGATGCCCGACGAGAGAGAAGCCGCGTCCCACACGGCCTCCACCACCAACGGCCTGAAGAACACCGGAGCCGCCAAGTCCCGAGTCCCCAGGTGGCCTCTGTCTTCGGCTGTCGACCCTGGTACTGCTGGCAGAAAACAGAAAGATGATGTGTGAGTGTGAGTCCGCACACTCAGTAATTAACAGTCCAGACACCGTTAGGAGGGAGCACCTCCACCTCCAAATCACACACACTCGTGCAGCTCCTGATCAACCACTTATCTGGGACGGGGTGCGAGGTGAAGCCGTCACTGTCACACCAAACGCCAATCCTCCAGACAAGGAAAGCACCAGGAAAACGGCTGCAACAGAAGTTCAGATTACTATTCAACGTATAAGTCAGCAGAGAAAATTACCTTAGTACTGGTAGTCGATTTCTCGGCGGGGAGGTGGAGTTGCAGTCCGGCTTATATGGTGGTGTAGATGAGTGACAGCTGGAGTAATGAGTGACAGCTGTCACCTCCTCTGGGTCTGGCGCCCTCTCGTGCTTGGAGCCCGCACTCCAAGCAGGGCGCCCTCTGGTGGTAGTGGGCCAGCAGTACCTCCTCTTCAGCGGCCCACACAACAGGACCCCCCCCTCAACGGGCGCCTCCTGGTGCCTGACCAGGCTTGTCCGGGTGTCGTCTGTAGAAATCGGCCAGGAGGGCCGGGTCCAGGATGAAGCTCCTCTTCACCCAGGAGCATTCCTCAGGTCCATACCCCTCCCAGTCCACCAGATATTGGAACCCCCGGCCCTTACGACGGACGTCCAGGAGCCTGCGGACCGTCCAAGCAGGCTCCCCGTCGATGAGCCGGGCAGGAGGCGGCGTAGGGCCAGGTGCACAGAGGGGCGAGGTGTGGTGTGGCTTGATACGGGACACGTGGAAAACAGGGTGGACCCGCAGTGAAGCTGGGAGTCGGAGCTTCACTGCGGCCGGGTTGATGATCTTGAGGATGGGGAATGGGCCGATGTATCTGTCCTTTAATTTGGGTGAGTCCACACAGAGGGGGATGTCCTTTGTTGACAGCCACACCTCCTGCCCGGGCTGGTATGTGGGGGCCGGGGAACGTCGGCGGTCCGCATGGGTTTTGGCCCTCGTCCGGGCCTTTAATAGGGCAGAGCGGGCGGTCCGCCACACCCGGCGGCACCTCCTGAGGTGGGCCTGGACCGAGGGCACACCAACCTCTCCCTCCACCAGCGGGAACAATGGGGGCTGGAACCCCAAACATGCCTCAAAAGGGGAGAGGCCGGTAGCAGACGAGATTTGGCTGTTATGGGCATACTCGATCCAGGCCAGATGGTGACTCCAGGCCGCCGGGTGCTCGGAGGTGACGCAGCGAAGGGCCTGTTCCAACTCCTGGTTAGCCCGCTCTGCCTGGCCGTTGGTCTGGGGGTGGTACCCGGACGAGAGACTCACGGTGGCCCCCAGCTCCTTACAGAAACTCTTCCACACCTGTGAAGAGAACTGGGGACCACGATCTGAAATGATGTCCGATGGTATCCCATGCAGCCGCATGACGTGGTGGACCAGGAGGTCTGCCGTCTCCTGGGCCGTCGGGAGCTTCGGGAGGGCCACGAAGTGGGCCGCCTTGGAGAACCGGTCCACTATCGTGAGAATAATGGTGTTGCCCTGGGACGGCGGGAGGCCCGTGATGAAGTCCAGGCCGATGTGAGACCAGGGGCGATGAGGCACTGGCAGGGGTTGGAGGAGTCCCGTCGTCCTCCGATGGTCTGCCTTGCCCCTGGCGCAGATGGTACAGGCCTGGACGTAGTCCCGGACGTCGGTTTCCAGGGACGCCCACCAGAAGCGCTGCTGGACTACTGCCATGGTCCTACGCACTCCGGGATGACAGGAGAGCTTGGACCCGTGACAGAAGTCCAATACGGCAGCTCTTGCCTCTGGTGGGACGTACAGTCTGTTCTTGGGGCCAGTCCCCGGGTCCGGGCTCCTTGTCAGGGCCTCCCGGATGGTCTTCTCCACGTCCCAGGTGAGGGTGGCCACGACAGTGGACTCGGGGATGATGGTCTCGGTGGGGTTCGACAGCCCCGCTTTGGCTTCTTCTTCGTGCACCCGGGACAATGCATCTGGTTTTTGGTTCTTGGTCCCGGGGCGATACGTGATCTGGAAGTCAAAGCGCCCGAAGAACAGAGACCAGCGGGCTTGCCTGGGGTTCAGCCGCTTGGCGGTCCGGATGTACTCCAGGTTCCGATGGTCTGTGAAAACCGTGAAGGGCAACGATGCCCCCTCCAGCAGGTGTCTCCACTCTTCAAGAGCCTCCTTCACCGCAAGAAGTTCCCGATTGCCGACGTCATAGTTCCGTTCAGCTGGGGTCAACCTGCGGGAATAAAAGGCACAAGGATGGAGGACTTTATCAGCCTCCACGCTCTGGGACAGCACGGCTCCTATCCCTGAGTCAGAGGCGTCCACTTCTACTATGTACTGGCGATCAGGATCAGGCTGCACCAGAACTGGTGCAGTCGAGAACCGGCGTTTCAACTCCTGGAACGCGGCTTCGCACCGATCCGACCAGGCAAAGGGGACCTTGGTGGAGGTCAGGGCAGTCAGGGGGCTAACTACCTGACTGTAACCTTTAATGAACCTCCTGTAGAAATTTGCAAAGCCTAGGAACTGCTGTAGTTTCCTGCGGCTTATCGGTTGGGGCCAATCTCTCACCGCCGCAACCTTAGCCGGATCAGGGGCGACGGAGTTGGAGGAGATGATGAACCCCAGGAAGGACAAAGAAGTGCGGTGGAACTCGCACTTCTCGCCCTTCACAAACAGCCGGTTCTCCAACAACCGCTGTAGGACCTGACGTACATGCTGGACATGGGTCTCAGGGTCCGGGGAAAAGATGAGTATATCGTCCAGATATACGAAGACGAACCGATGCAGGAAGTCCCGCAAGATGTCATTTACCAAAGCTTGGAACGTCGCGGGGGCGTTAGTGAGGCCGAACGGCATGACCAGGTACTCAAAATGACCTAATGGGGTGTTGAATGCCGTCTTCCATTCGTCTCCCTTCCGGACCCGAACCAGGTGGTACGCGTTTCTAAGATCCAATTTTGTGAAAATTTGGGCTCCATGCAGGGGCGTGAACACTGAATCCAACAGAGGTAATGGGTATCGGTTGCGAACCGTGATCTCGTTCAGCCCTCTGTAATCAATGCATGGACGGAGTCCGCCGTCTTTCTTGCCCACAAAAAAGAAACCAGCACCCATCGGGGAGGTGGAGTTCCGGATCAGCCCAGCAGCTAAGGAGTCCCGGATGTAGGTCTCCATTGATTCGCGTTCCGGACGTGAGAGGTTGTACAACCTACTGGACGGGTACTCAGCGCCCGGGACCAAATCGATGGCACAATCATACGGTCGGTGCGGGGGAAGAGTGAGTGCCAGATCTTTGCTGAAAATGTCAGCAAGATCGTGGTACTCCTTTGGCACCGCCGATAGATTGGGGGGAACTTTGACCTCCTCATTAGCCGTAGTGCCGGGAGGAACCGAGGATCCTAAGCACTCCCGGTGGCAGGTTTCGCTCCACTGCGTCACAACCCCAGACGGCCAATCAATCCGGGGATTGTGCTTCACCATCCATGGAAAGCCCAAAATCACTCGGGAGGTAGAAGGTGTTACATGGAACACTATCTCCTCCCTGTGATTCCCAGACACAACCAAAGTCACTGGTTGTGTCTGATGTGTGATTAATGGAAGCAGGGTGCCATCTAGTGCTCGCACCTGCAATGGTGCCGGCAGAGCCACCAGAGGGAGCCCTACTTCCTTTACCCATCTGCTGTCCAGCAGATTCCCTTCAGACCCTGTGTCTATCAGTGCTGGGGCATGAAGGGTTAAATCCCCACAAAGGATTGTTACTGGGATTCGTGCAGATTTGCGGGGTTTTCCCGCGTGCGTGTTATGACCCACCCTTAGCCCAGTTTCTAAGGACGGGCGTTGTAGTTTGACCGTTTTAGGGCAGTCCTTCTGCATGTGCTCGCAAGAGCCGCAGACAAAACACTCCCCGCGGGCCAGTCTCCTTTGTCTGATTTTTGATCTTAATTTGGCCCTGCTCGTGTCCCTAGCCTCCTCAGCAGGGGGAGCCGTAGCCACACGGAGCTCTCTGGCAGTGAAGCGTGGGGACGACGCCACCTTGTCGGAACCGGAAGGGGGAGGGACGGCTCTTGCCCGGTCACGCCCCCCGGCCTGCTCCTGACGATGCTCATTTAAACGGTTGTCTAAACGTATAACCAAATCGATCAGCCCGTCAAATTCCCGCGGTTCCTCCTTGGCCAGTAGGTGCTCCTTAAGGACCGGGGACAGTCCATTTACAAAGGCGGCGCGGAGCGCAACGTTATTCCAGCCGGACCTCGCTGCCGCGATGCGGAAGCCGACTGCATACTCGGCTGCGCTACGACGCCCCTTTCTCATCGACAGCAGCACGTTCGAAGCGGTCTCGCCTCTGTTGGGATGATCAAACACTTGTTTGAATTCCTGTATTTACCCAGAATAAGACGTTAGGAGCCGTGAATTCTGCTCCCAAAGCGCCGTAGCCCATGCGCGTGCCTTTCCTCGAAGCAAATTAATAACATAAGCCACCCGGCTAGCATCTGATGCGTACATGACAGGGCGCTGTGAAAAGACGAGCGAACACTGCATGAGGAAGTCCGCGCACGTCTCAACACAGCCCCCGTATGGTTCCGGAGGGCTTATGTATGCTTCAGGGGACGGTGGGGGGGTTCGTTGAACGACCAGTGGAACGTCTAATACGGGCCCAGGACCAGCCAGAGGAGTGGCTGCAGCAGCGCCCTGATCGCGCGCTTCCACCCTGGCGGTGAGAGCCTCCACCCTCCGATTAAGGAGGACACTCTGCTCGGTCACAAATACTAACCGGGCCTTGAAGGTGGTTAAGATCTGCTGCAGCTCACTCAACCCGCCTCCCGCTGACGCCTGCGCTCCTGGCTCTTCCATTGGCCGTTCAAGCTGGAGTTGACGCCCCTCTGAGTCCATGACGATGGCCGAGAAATCCTGTTGGGAAGGTGTCGTAGCACGGACCCACAACAGGGGGCGCAAATGAACGGACAATAAGTAAGCCAAAAGGTAACAATTTAATGTTGTGATATTACACAACGAAACGTGTCTTAATGTTCACAGTCAATAAACACCAGGTGACGTGTGGGCAGGCTCGAAGATAGAAGACGCCCGACGAGAGAGAAGCCGCGTCCCACACGGCCTCCACCACCAACGGCCTGAAGAACACCGGAGCCGCCAAGTCCCGAGTCCCCAGGTGGCCTCTGTCTTCGGCTGTCGACCCTGGTACTGCTGGCAGAAAACAGAAAGATGATGTGTGAGTGTGAGTCCGCACACTCAGCAATTAACAGTCCAGACACCGTTAGGAGGGAGCACCTCCACCTCCAAATCACACACACTCGTGCAGCTCCTGATCAACCACTTATCTGGGACGGGGTGCGAGGTGAAGCCGTCACTGTCACACCAAACGCCAATCCTCCAGACAAGGAAAGCACCAGGAAAACGGCTGCAACAGAAGTTCAGATTACTATTCAACGTATAAGTCAGCAGAGAAAATTACCTTAGTACTGGTAGTCGATTTCTCGGCGGGGAGGTGGAGTTGCAGTCCGGCTTATATGGTGGTGTAGATGAGTGACAGCTGGAGTAATGAGTGACAGCTGTCACCTCCTCTGGGTCTGGCGCCCTCTCGTGCTTGGAGCCCGCACTCCAAGCAGGGCGCCCTCTGGTGGTAGTGGGCCAGCAGTACCTCCTCTTCAGCAGCCCACACAACAGAATGTTTTCAGTTTTTGCTCTATGGCAAGATGCATTATCATCTTGAAAAATGATTTCATCATCCCCAAACATCCTTTCAATTGATGGGATAAGAAAAGTGTCCAAAATATCAACATAAACTTGTGCATTTATTGATGTAATGACAGCCATCTCCCCAGTGCCTTTACCTGACATGCAGCCCCATATCATCAATGACTGTGGAAATGTACATGTTCTCTTCAGGCAGTCATCTTTATAAATCTCATTGGAACGGCACCAAACAAAAGTTCCAGCATCATCACCTTGCCCAATGCAGATTCGAGATTCATCACTGAATATTCTGAAATTCTACAGCTAGCCAGGCCCCTGTAGTCGGTGTGGACCAAGGTAGCTTAGCCGCCGTTAGTTACCCCCTGGCAGATCCCGAGCAGCCGGGAAAGCAGGCTGACTGGGTGACTGTGAGGAGGAAGCGTAGCCCTAAACAGAAGCCCCGTGTACACCGCCAACCCGTTCACATCTCTAACCGTTTTTCCCCACTCGACGACACACCCGCCGAGGATCAAACTCTGGTTATTGGCGACTCTGTTTTGCGAAATGTGAAGTTAGCGACACCAGCAACCATAGTCAATTGTCTTCCGGGGGCCAGAGCAGGCGACATTGAAGGAAATTTGAAACTGCTGGCTAAGGCTAAGCGTAAATTTGATTGTAAGATTGTAATTCACGTCGGCAGTAATGACACCCGATTACGCCAATCGGAGGTCACTAAAATTAACATTAAATCGGTGTGTAACTTTGCAAAAACAATGTCGGACTCTGTAGTTTTCTCTGGGCCCCTCCCCAATCAGACCGGGAGTGACATGTTTAGCCGCATGTTCTCCTTGAATTGCTGGCTGTCTGAGTGGTGTCCAAAAAATGAGGTGGGCTTCATAGATAATTGGCAAAGCTTCTGGGGAAAACCTGGTCTTGTTAGGAGAGACGGCATCCATCCCACTTTGGATGGAGCAGCTCTCATTTCTAGAAATCTGGCCAATTTTCTTAAATCCTCCAAACCGTGACTATCCAGGGTTGGGACCAGGAAGCAGAGTTGTAGTCTTACACACCTCTCTGCAGCTTCTCTCCCCCTGCCATCCCCTCATTACCCCATCCCCGTAGAGACGGTGCCTGCTCCCAGACTACCAATAACCAGCAAAAATCTATTTAAGCATAAAAATTCAAAAAGAAAAAATAATATAGCACCTTCAACTGCACCACAGACTAAAACAGTTAAATGTGGTCTATTAAACATTAGGTCTCTCTCTTCTAAGTCCCTGTTGGTAAATGATATAATAATTGATCAACATATTGATTTATTCTGCCTTACAGAAACCTGGTTACAGCAGGATGAATATGTTAGTTTAAATGAGTCAACACCCCCGAGTCACACTAACTGTCAGAATGCTCGTAGCACGGGCCGGGGCGGAGGATTAGCAGCAATCTTCCATTCCAGCTTATTAATTAATCAAAAACCCAGACAGAGCTTTAATTCATTTGAAAGCTTGACTCTTAGTCTTGTCCATCCAAATTGGAAGTCCCAAAAACCAGTTTTATTTGTTATTATCTATCGTCCACCTGGTCGTTACTGTGAGTTTCTCTGTGAATTTTCAGACCTTTTGTCTGACTTAGTGCTTAGCTCAGATAAGATAATTATAGTGGGCGATTTTAACATCCACACAGATGCTGAGAATGACAGCCTCAACACTGCATTTAATCTATTATTAGACTCTATTGGCTTTGCTCAAAGAGGAAATGGCGTCTCACTAATTTAGAAGATCTTCACTTAGCCTGGAAAAAGAGTCTGTTGCTCTATAAAAAAGCCCTCCGTAAAGCTAGGACATCTTACTACTCATCACTAATTGAAGAAAATAAGAACAACCCCAGGTTTCTTTTCAGCACTGTAGCCAGGCTGACAAAGAGTCAGAGCTCTATTGAGCTGAGTATTCCATTAACTTTAACTAGTAATGACTTCATGACTTTCTTTGCTAACAAAATTTTAACTATTAGAGAAAAAATTACTCATAACCATCCCAAAGACGTATCGTTATCTTTGGCTGCTTTCAGTGATGCCGGTATTTGGTTAGACTCTTTCTCTCCGATTGTTCTGTCTGAGTTATTTTCATTAGTTACTTCATCCAAACCATCAACATGTTTATTAGACCCCATTCCTACCAGGCTGCTCAAGGAAGCCCTACCATTATTTAATGCTTCGATCTTAAATATGATCAATCTATCTTTGTTAGTTGGCTATGTACCACAGGCTTTTAAGGTGGCAGTAATTAAACCATTACTTAAAAAGCCATCACTTGACCCAGCTATCTTAGCTAATTATAGGCCAATCTCCAACCTTCCTTTTCTCTCAAAAATTCTTGAAAGGGTAGTTGTAAAACAGCTAACTGATCATCTGCAGAGGAATGGTCTATTTGAAGCGTTTCAATCAGGTTTTAGAATTCATCATAGTACAGAAACAGCATTAGTGACGGTTACAAATGATCTTCTTATTGCCTCGGACAGTGGACTCATCTCTGTGCTTGTTCTGTTAGACCTCAGTGCTGCTTTTGATACTGTTGACCATAAAATTTTATTACAGAGATTAGAGCATGCCATAGGTATTAAAGGCACTGCGCTGCGGTGGTTTGAATCATATTTGTCTAATAGATTACAATTTGTTCATGTAAATGGGGAATCTTCTTCACAGACTAAAGTTAATTATGGAGTTCCACAAGGTTCTGTGCTAGGACCAATTTTATTCACTTTATACATGCTTCCCTTAGGCAGTATTATTAGACGGTATTGCTTAAATTTTCATTGTTACGCAGATGATACCCAGCTTTATCTATCCATGAAGCCAGAGGACACACATCAATTAGCTAAACTGCAGGATTGTCTTACAGACATGGATATTGTACTTGGCCCCACAAATCTTAGAAACATGGTGTCTAACCAGATCCTTACTCTGGATGGCATTACCCTGACCTCTAGCAATACTGTGAGAAATCTTGGAGTCATTTTTGATCAGGATGTGTCATTCAAAGCGCATATTAAACAAATATGTAGGACTTTTTTGCATTTATGCAATATCTCTAAAATCAGAAAGGTCTTGTCTCAGAGTGATGCTGAAAAACTAATTCATGCATTTATTTCCTCTAGGCTGGACTATTGTAATTCATTATTATCAGGTTGTCCTAAAAGTTCCCTAAAAAGCCTTCAGTTAATTCAAAATGCTGCAGCTATAGTACTGACGGGGACTAGAAGGAGAGAGCATATTTCACCCATATTCGTCTCTCTTCATTGGCTTCCTGTTAATTCTAGAATAGAATTTAAAATTCTTCTTCTTACTTATAAGGTTTTGAATAATCAGGTCCCATCTTATCTTAGGGACCTCGTAGTACCATATCACCCCAATAGAGCGCTTCGCTCTCAGACTGCAGGCTTACTTGTAGTTCCTAGGGTTTGTAAGAGTAGAATGGGAGGCAGAGCCTTCAGCTTTCAGGCTCCTCTCCTGTGGAACCAGCTCCCAATTCAGATCAGGGAGACAGACACCCTCTCTACTTTTTAAGATTAGGCTTAAAACTTTCCTTTTTGCTAAAGCTTATAGTTAGGGCTGGATCAGGTGACCCTGAACCATCCCTTAGTTATGCTGCTATAGACGTAGACTGCTGGGGGGTTCCCATGATGCACTGTTTCTTTCTCTTTTTGCTCTGTATGCACCACTCTGCATTTAATCATTAGTGATCGATCTCTGCTCCCCTCCACAGCATGTCTTTTTCCTGGTTCTCTCCCTCAGCCCCAACCAGTCCCAGCAGAAGACTGCCCCTCCCTGAGCCTGGTTCTGCTGGAGGTTTCTTCCTGTTAAAAGGGAGTTTTTCCTTCCCACTGTAGCCAAGTGCTTGCTCACAGGGGGTCGTTTTGACCGTTGGGGTTTTACATAATTATTGTATGGCCTTGCCTTACAATATAAAGCGCCTTGGGGCAACTGTTTGTTGTGATTTGGCGCTATATAAAAAAATTGATTGATTGATATGACTTTCATCCAGAGTCCACGATTGCTTTTCCTTAGCCCATTGTAACCTTGTTTTTTTCTGTTTAGGTGTTAATGATGGCTTTCGTTTAGCTTTTCTGTATGTAAATCCCATTACCTTTATGCGGTTTCTTACAGTTCAGTCACAGATGTTGACTCCAGTTTCCTCCCATTCGTTCATTTGTTTTGTTGTGCATTTTCGATTTTTGAGACATATTGCTTTAAGTTTTCTGTCTTGACGCTTTGACGTCTTCCTTGGTCTACCACTATGTGTGCCTTTAACAACATTCCCATGTTGTTTGTTTGGTCCAGAGTTTAGACCCAGCTGACTGTGAACAACCAGCATCTTTTGCAACATTGCGTGATGATTTACCCTCTTTTAAGAGTTTGATAATTCTCTCCTTTGTTTCAATTGACATCTCTCATGTTGGAGCCATGATTCATGTCAGTCCAATTGGTGCAACAGCTCTCCAAGGTGTGATCACTCCTTTTTAGATGCAGAGTAACGAACAGATCTGATTTGATGCAGGTGTTAGTTTTGGGGATGAAAATTTACAGGGTGATTCCATAATTTATTCCTCAGAATTGAGTGAATCCATATTTTTTTTCCCTCTGCTTGGTCTAAAAAAGTAACCGTTACTGACTGCCACAATTATTTTTCCTGATTTCTTATAGTGTTTCTTGAAGCCAGAAAGTTGCCATTTGAAATGACTTTAGTTTTGTGTCACGTCTGTGATCTGCTTTTTTTTTTCTACAAAATTAAACAACTGAATGAACATCATCCGAGGCTGGTGATTCCATAATTATTGCCAGGGGTTGTATAACAGAAACGTGTTATATTTACACAAACGTAGCACTTTCGGATTGGATTCTGCCATGTTGGATTAGCAGCCAGGAAGAGACCAGTCAATGATGTTACGGTGCCTCTACTCTGATTGGCTGTCACTGTGTCAGTCCAAGAATACCATTCATGCTGACGGCCAAGAGCATAATAGACAAAATGTGACGACCTCACCTCTTAAAATAGGTCAAGGTTAGCCATCTTTGAACTTGTCCAAGGTCTGCATCCCAAAAATGTTCCCTGTGAATTTGAAGACCCTGGCAGTAACAGGACTGGACTTATGCTGAGCAGACAGACGGATGCAAAGCCTTCACAATACCTGATGGCCATATTTTGCCCATCGGATAAAAATGATCCACCGATGATTTGCTGTAGCCCTCGTATCTTCCCACGGGTCCTATTGCAAACAGCTCTGTACTGACCAAAAACATTTGTGCCACTACAATTAAGGCAAGAACACAATGAAACTGAAACTATGTCCAATATCCATCTTTAATAACAAATCTGGGGTGGGGGTGGGGGGGGGGTCATTTCCATCTAACACTCAATCTGGCACAGATTAATGCTGTGATGTTGCCCATCTCTCTTCAGTATGTGAGACTGGACCTCACAACTCCAGGAAACAAAACATTTATATCATGGTGTCACATCCTGGGGAGAAGACAAACAAAACAGAAAACATTATTGCTTAAATGAAGATTTAGTGTGCATACCTGGTGAAAACAAAAAGTCATTCATATCATTTCAGTGTAATCACGTTATGCTTTAGGCGTTTACTAGCTAAAACAGTAACCTTTTGAATACTGTAAAGCTCCACAATTAGGCATTCACCACAAACCTCACCAATTTTACTACTTTTTTGTGAGGCACCATAATGAAACCATGTTTCTGTCACGAGCTCTGAATTTTAAAAAAACAAACACAAACTAGATTAAACTGTTCTCATGACAAACTTGGTCAATAAAATTTTAAAACAGGTAGATGGTTTTGAACCTCATCCCACAGAGTAATTAGTCTCATCAAATCCCACAGGTGTTTGAGCAGAATAATTGTGGACACAAAAAACAAAAACCCTGAGCTACTGACACTAATCAAATCAATTTTATTTATATAGCGCCAAATCACAACAAACAGTTGCCCCAAGGCGCTTTATATTGTAAGGCAAAGCCATACAATAATTACGGAAAAACCTCAACGGTCAAAACGACCCCCTGTGAGCAAGCACTTGGCGACAGTGGGAAGGAAAAACTCCCTTTTAACAGGAAGAAACCTCCAGCAGAACTAGGCTCAGGGAGGGGCAGTCTTCTGCTGGGACTGGTTGGGGCTGAGGGAGAGAATCAGGAAAAAGACATGCTGTGGAAGAGAGCAGTGTTCAATCACTAATGATTAAATGCAGAGTGGTGCATCCAGAGCAAAAAGAGAAAGCAACAGTGCATCATGGGAACCCCCCAGCAGTCTAAGTCTATAGCAGCATAACTAAGGGATGGTTCAGGGTCACCTGATCCAGCCCTAACTATAAGCTTTAGCAAAAAGGAAAGTTTTAAGCCTAAGTTTTAAGCGCTCTATTGGGGGTGATATGGTACTATGAGGTCCCTAAGATAAGATGGGACCTGATTATTCAAAACCTTATAAGTAAGAAGAAGAATTTTAAATTCTATTCTAGAATTAACAGGAAGCCAATGAAGAGGCCAATATGGGTGAGATATGCTCTCTCCTAGTCCCCGTCAGTACTCTAGCTGCAGCATTTTGAATTAACTGAAGGCTTTTCAGGGAACTTTTAGGACAACCTGATAATGAATTACAGTAGCCCAGCGTAGAGGAAATAAATGCATGAATTAGTTTTTCAGCATCACTCAGACAAGACCTTTCTAATTTTAGAGATATTGCGCAAATGCAAAAAAGCAGTCCTACATATTTGTTTAATATGCGCATTGAATGACATATCTTGATCAAAAATGACTCCAAGATTTCTCACAGTATTACTAGAGGTCAGGGTAATGCCATCCATGTTTCTAAGATTTGTGGGGCCAAGTACACTAAAACAGACAACCATGTAGTCAAGTTCGAGTGACACACAAGCTTCTGAAGGTGCATTAAAGTGTAGGTGCCACGATATGTATTTTTTATTTATTTATTTTTTGAGTATTTAAGACTAAAATTAAAGAGTTTGAAATTTATCCTTTCCTTGTGTGCAGTTACTGAAGAGATAAATATTTGGATTTTGAACTGTGTGCCACTAAAATCCAGGAACTTCCCAGCAAGTCCCAACACTGGAGAAGAAGGAGGAAGTGATATCAGAACTATTATCTTAATAGTCCCATTAATTTTGGTATTAATGCATGGATTTTTACAGGCTACTGAAAGCCCTGTTTCCACAGAGTGGTTCGTGTCGGAGCTGCACCGTGTTTTCGGTGTCAAAGGTTCACTCTCAGCAGAATCCTTTTGATTGGCAGGTGGAACACATATTGAGAAGCACGCAAGAACAGTGTCGGCGGTTTCTCCAGTCTTTGCAGCACAACTTGCAGTGCAAAGCAGGCAGCGGTGGAACAAGAGGATCCACTCATAGCAGAGACTCAATCCACAGATTACATCTGTAGTTGACTGTGCCGGTCGCGGATCAGTACAGCAGAAACTCGACCAATCATGGACTTTTCTTCAGCCAGGACAACAAAATTATTTGACATTTTCATCAGTTTGTGAAGATGAATGGACTGAAATGGACAGGTAAGACTATATTATTTACTCATTGGGTGAATGGTTTTAATATTTAATAATAATATTAATGTTATGCTACAAACGTAGAGTACATTAACTGTATTCAAGAAGGAAATATTTATTTTAAAAATAGCTGATATTTTCAGTCCCTGATGCCATTTTTCAGATTTGAAATGTTTGTACCTGTTTCTCAGAAAAATAAAAAAAATCCACAATTCCTCATCACTTTCAAATCACTTCAGTTTTTTTTAAAATCAGTTGATTAGACCAAAGAGCTGCCCCCCCCCAAAAAAAAACACTAAATCACCTCCACCCGCATGCCAAAATCGCCTGCAGTTTTTATTTATTTATTTTACAATGACCATTCTGTGTTCTGAACTCTGCCAATATTGTCACTGTTGTCACACTGAAGGTTTTCCTCTAAAGTTTAGTCTCCCTCACTGTGGTCTAAATAAGGCTCAAAACCATAAGGCTGCGTCCCCCACAGCTTATTCAGAAACACCTTCAGACTGGACTAAAAAAAAGCTCCACATTAAGGGGGGGGGGGGGGGATCATCTGAAAACAGCTCAACCTCCACTGTGTTTACAACTGATTTGGGGTTAAATCAGCAGGTCCTGTTCTGGTGATGACGTAGCAACCATATGGCCGCAGCTGAGGGCTGAAATAGAGCGCAGGCTTCAGACAGCTGTAGTTTATCATAGACTTTTATTGTTTAGGATTTTTTTAAAATAACATTTCATCATTTTTAGTGATTATTTGTGCACATTTTTTGGTGTCTATACTTTAAATTTAATAATTTTACAACAATGATTGTTTCAAATATTTTGAAACTTCTACATGTTAAGGAAATACACCAATCGCGACACGCTTAAGAGCCGAAATCTGTAACTTTCAAATGGGGGGTGATATATCATGTTTCAGTAGGCCACTGAAGTTTTTTTTTTTTTTTTTAGGGGAACATATATTGTCCAAACGGACAAAAATTATATATTTTTTTAATCCAAAGATCCCTTTGGGTGGAAAATTATGGCCCTTTTTGGGGTAGGGGTTAAAGGGCCCAAAAGAGTGACAGTCAAAATGTGGATTTTGACCTTTGAGTATCTTTGTGTGCCCTCAGTAAGCCTCATTGATCTTATGGTATATGAATGTATGGATGGAGTTCTCCCATTTAGCAATATTTTTCATGGCTAACTGAGGGCGCCGCTTCAAGTCACAACTTTTGGCATTTTGGGCTACATTTGGAACCCTCCCAGTGTCTGCGCCCTGAATAAGCCTTGCTCATTTATGCATATTTGGATACACTGGGACAAGTTCTTTCCAAATTTGCATAAATGGCTGTAGCAGAGTTAGGAAGGCTTTTTGCCTCATTAACCGGTTAATGAGGCAAAAAGCCTTCTTAATATCTTTATCCTGAATAGCAGAGATACAGAGGAATATAATAAAACAAGTTTCACTGAAATCCATAGGGGGCGCACCGAGATATGGCCAAATGAAAATCGCCAATTATCGCGTTCTTAACATAAAGAGCGCCACCTATGCAAAAGCACCCTAACTAAGGCACTGCCATTTATGCAAATTTGGAAAGAACTTGTCCTGGTGTATCCAAATATGCATAAATGAGCAAGGCTTATTCAGGGCGTAGGCCCTGGGAGGGTCCCAAATGTAGCCCAAAATGCCAAAGGTTGTGACATGAAGCGCCACCTATAGGCGGCGCCCTCAGTTAGCCTTGAAAAATATAATGCTAAATGGGAAAACTCCATCCATACATTCATATACCATAAGATCAATGAGGCTTACTGAGGGCACACAAAAATATTCAAATGTCAAAATCCACATTTTGACTATGTCACTGTTTTGCCCCTTTAACCCCTACCCTAAAAAGGGCCGTGATTTTCCACCTGAAGGGATCTTTGGATAAAAAACACTTCATTTTTGTCCGTTTGGACAATATATCATCCCCTAAAAAAAACTTCAGTGGCCTACTGAAACATGATATATCACCCCTTCTATAAACCATTCCACAGTTACAGACTATGGCTCTTAAGTAAGGCTGCAACAAATGATTATTTGGATCATCGATTAATATGATGGTGTTTCAACACGATTAATCGCATTAGCGGGGATTTTTTTAAAAATGTGCCAGGGAAACAATTTTTCTCTCCTTCAATCACTTTATTTAACAACAGAACATTATTTGAAAACTTAAAATACTTGAAAATCAACAAATCGTCAAATGTCCCTTGTCTGTTGAAATATAAAATAATAAAGAATAAAACAGTTTATAATAAAGAACAAAAATAATTATTTCAAATGGCATTGCTTTATCAAAGTGCTGAGCTGCCATAAAACACTGAAACATATAAATGTTATAAAATACATGCTGAAAAAAAAGAGAGGCATTTTTGTTGCTGCAAATGAGCAATTAGCATAACCAGTTACCCATAAAACCTAAATCAAAAACTGTAGCCTGACTCATATGTGCAACATTCTCTGTATAACTTGTAAACTATGTGGTCATTTCACAATGTCACATGTGACTCATGTCTCTTTCTCTAAAATTGTATTGTAGCATTATTAGTTATTACTATTATTACTGTTGCTATTATTATTAATATATAAATAAAAATAAATTTAAATTATTATAATTTGTAATACATTTGACTCTTTTACAACAACAAATGCTGAGCCATTAATTATAATACCAAAAAATGCACAAACATGCTGAAATGCCAGCAGCTTAATGCTAACATTAATATTGAAAATGCCATAGACATACTAACGCTTTAGCATCGGCATTAGCATAAAATACATCTATCAACTGTTTCAGAAGACCATAACAGGTCAGTTTAACATAAAAAAGGTAAATATTCCTCACAGACATATGTTCTTTACGGTTTTAGTGGGGAAAATTAAGATAAAGCGTAATAAAACAAATGAAACCAACGAAGCAGCCGCTCAAAGTACTCCTTCATTGGTTCAAGATTCAAAGCAAAGCTCGGTTGATTATATGGAAGAAACGAAACATTTGCGGTAAAACAAAGTTATTTAGCAACTAATCGATGACTAAATTAGTTGACAACTATTTTAATAATCGATTTTAATTGATTAACTTGATTAGTTGTTTCAGCTCTACTCTTAAGTGCATGACTGGAAGTACTTTGAGGTCAAGCATGGAAGAAAAAGTAAATATTTCACTGTTCTGTGTCATTTTGTAGTTGTTAGACACAAAAAAGGGAAAGAAAATTATCTTTCGATAAGTCTTGAGAATTTGTACTTAAATAAATGCTCATTTTCTCAGAAATACTTGCAGTTTAAAGTGATTTCTGTTTAGAAAGGGAAGTTGCTTTTTTACATTTCGGTCAGACTGAGTTCTGGAGATGTTACAGTGTTCATTGGCGTTGGTTTGGAAATATTTTGGGGACTGGTGATCCAGCCAAGCTGAGGTCAGATTCATATAAGATGGCAAACTTTTCAGTCAAAGTCTCCACAAAAAAAAAAAATCAATCAATAAAAACTGGATGAATGTTACAGCTTGATCAGGAAGCAAATGCATCTGGTAACACAAAGCTAATAACATTCAGGTCCCTGAGGCACTTTATCACATCACAGATTCACAGGATGAGCATTTTTCTACCTGATTAAAAAGTAAACTGAAGCCAGCTTTGATATGGAAGTGGAATCTAACACACACATATATATATACTCAACAAAAATATAAACGCAACACTTTTGGTTTTGCTCCCATTTTGTATGAGATGAACTCAAAGATCTAAAACTTTTTCCACATACACAATATCACCATTTCTCTCAAATATTGTTCACAAACCAGTCTAAATCTGTGATAGTGAGCACTTCTCCTTTGCTGAGATAATCCATCCCACCTCACAGGTGTGCCATACCAAGATGCTGATTAGACACCATGATTAGTGCACAGGTGTGCCTTAGACTGCTAACAATAAAAGGCCACTCTGAAAGGTGCAGTTTTATCACACAGCACAATGCCACAGATGTCGCAAGATTTGAGGGAGCGTACAATTGGCATGCTGACAGCAGGAATGTCAACCAGAGCTGTTGCTTGTGTATTGAATGTTCATGTCTCTACCATAAGCCGTCTCCAAAGTCGTTTCAGAGAATTTGGCAGTACATCCAAGCAGCCTCACAACCGCAGACCACGTGTAACCACACCAGCCCAGGACCTCCACATCCAGCATGTTCACCTCCAAGATCGTCTGAGACCAGCCACTCGGACAGCTGCTGAAACAATCGGTTTGCATAACCAAAGAATTTCTGCACAAACTGTCAGAAACCGTCTCAGGGAAGCTCATCTGCATGCTCGTCGTCCTCATCAGGGTCTAGACCTGACTCCAGTTCGTTGTCGTAACCGACTTGAGTGGGCAAATGCTCACATTCGCTGGCGTTTGGCACGTTGGAGAGGTGTTCTCTTCACGGATGATGCGAAGGAGATGTGTTGCACTGCATGAGGCAATGGTGGTCACACCAGATACTGACTGGTATCCCCCCCAATAAAACAAAACTGCACCTTTCAGAGTGGCCTTTTATTGTGGGCAGTCTAAGGCACACCTGTGCACTAATCATGGTGTCTAATCAGCATCTTGATATGGCACACCTGTGAGGTGGGATGGATCATCTCAGCAAAGGAGAAGTGCTCACTATCACAGATTTTGACTGGTTTGTCAACAATATTTGAGGGAAATGGTGATACTGTGTATGTGGAAAAAGTTTTAGATCTTTGAGTTCATCTCATACAAAATGGGAGCAAAACCAAAAGTGTTGCGTTTATATTTTTGTTGAGTATATATATATATATATATATATATATATATCAGTGAAAATATTACAAGGATGAAAAAGCCATTCATTCTGCACAGATGCATGACTGATAAGATGCCATAAATTTACACTTCCCAATATTAAGCTGAGGCTCTGATGAGATACGGCCGCAGTGACCTTATGGTATTTGGAACAATAATTTAAAGTACACAAATGATGAATTTTCCAATTGCACTCCCAATTCAGCAACTCTGCATTTCCATCTCCCTCAGCCCTAACCAGTCCCAGCAGAAGACTGCCCCTCCCTGAGCCTGGTTCTGCTGGAGGTTTCTTCCTGTTAAAAGGGAGTTTTTCCTTCCCACTGTAGCCAAGTGCTTGCTCACAGGGGGTCGTTTTGACCGTTGGGGTTTTACATAATTATTGTATGGCCTTGCCTTACAATATAAAGCGCCTTGGGGCAACTGTTTGTTGTGATTTGGCGCTATATAAAAAAAATTGATTGATTGATATAGTCCATCTACAAATTATTCACGTTGCTTCACTTTTTCCATTTTGTTAATTCATTTTTCCCCTCAAAATTCTACACACCATACCCCATATTGAGAATGGTATTTTTTTTTCTTTTTTTTAGATTTTTGCAAATGTATTACAAATAAAATAATAATAAAAACCCTAAGAAATGACATGTACATAAGTATTCACAGTCTTTGCCATGAAGCTCAAAATTGAGCTCAGGTGCATGCTGTTTCTACTGATCATCCTTGAGATGTTTCTACAGCTTAATTCGAGAAAACCTGGGGTAAATAAAGTTGATTGGACATGATTTGGAAAGACACACACCTGTCTACATATAAGGTCCCACAGTTGACAGAGCATGTCAGAGCACAAACTAAGCATGACGTCAATCTGGGGAAAGTACAGAAACAATTCTGCTGCTTTGCAGGTCCCAATAAGCACAGTGGCATCCAACATCCATAAATGGAAGACATTTGGATCCACCAGGACTCTTACTAGAGCTGGCTGCCCATCCAAACTGAGCAATCGGGGGAGAAGGGCCTTAGTCGGGGAGGTGTCTGAAGGTCACTCTGTCAGAGCTCCAGCATTCCTCTGGAGAGAGGAGAACCTTCCAGAAGGACAACCATCTCTGCAGCAATCCATCCATAAGGTTGAAGGTTGCCAAAAGGCACTCGAAGGACTCTCAGACCACAAGAAACAAAATTCCCCGATTTAACTTTTGGCGTGAATGTCAGGCATCATGTTTGGAGGAAACCAGGCACCATCCCTACAGTGAAGCATGGTGGTGGCAGAATCATGCTGCGGAGATGTTTTTCGGCAGCAGGAACTGGGAGACTAGTCAGGATTGAGGGAAAGATGAATACAGCAATGTACAGAGACATCCTGGATGAAAACCTGCTCCAGAGCGCTCTTGACCTCAGACCAGGGTGATGGTTCATCTTTCAGCAGGACAATGACCCTAAGCACACAGCCAAGATATCAAAAGGAGTGGCTTCAGGACAACTCTGTGAATGTCCTTGAGTGGCCCAGCCAGAGCCCAGACCTGAATACGATTGAACATCTCTGGAGAGATCTGAAAATGTCTGTGCACCAACACTCCCCATCCAACCTGATGGAGCTTGAGAGGTGCTGCAAAGAGGAATGGACAAAACTTCCCAAAGATAGGTGCACCAAGCTTGTGGCATCATATTCAAGGAGACTTCAGGTTGCAATTGTTGCCAAAGTTGCATCAACAAAGTACTGAGCAAAGGGTACAGATGGTTGCCCAGTTCCAGATCACCTTTTTTAAAGTCCCGCTATACGGAGCCGTAATGCAACTGAATATCTTTTATTGCATATTGTTGTATTGGGTATTTGGATGTTATCTCGCTGAAAAAGTCTGGATGGTGTAGCCCTTCTACTTAAAGTGTGAAGCCACATTATGTGTGGTACAAATATTTGCCGGAAATGGATCACTTTGCCCGGTTCTGGATCACGACACTCACTTTGGGGTCATTCGTGGCATCTGGCTGGAGCCCTTCTAATGCAGAATGATACACACTGTGCCCGAGAATGTGTTTTGAACACAAAATGATATAAATTATACTTATTTAAATGAGAATTTAGTTAGTTTCGCAAGGCACTGTTATACATTTTTACGAGCAAAAAATCAAATGTGGAGGTGAGATTTCTCGCGAATTAAAAAGTAAAAGCCCCCACATTCATGCCCATTGGTGATTTTGAGATGACCCCCAAAGTCTACATGGCTCACCAGTACTGACACGAGGCTGCTGCTTCAGTGATTCACAACCGGCAAATTTTCACGTCAGAGATAAATGTGTGCAGCAATTAAACAGCAAGACATAACACACTGACATTTTCTACCCAAGTAAGTAAGTATTTTCCCACTCTAGAACCAAAAACACCGAATGGCTAACTCACCTTTGCTACGTTTTAGAGATTGTTACTTTAAAACTTGCAGGAATGAGTGAGTGAGTGAGAAAAAGCGAGCACACTGCAGACACCAGGATGTTTTGATTCCTCTGCTGATCACAAAGATGGCTGGATCCGGTCGAGCTTGTGGTCGTTTGTAGACAAAACATCAATCTTTCTATTGGTACCAAGTATTAGCTTATTCACACTGATTACGAGAAACGGCGACGCAAAAACTACAGCAGTGATCCGGAACTGGCAATAATCCGGAACTGACTGTATGAAAACTTTATGCACATGTGGTTTCTTAGTTTTTTATTTTTAACAAATTTGCAAAAATAAATAAATAAAACATTTTCATGTTGCAATTATGGGGTGTTGAGTACAATTGTGAGGGGAGAAAATTTTTTTTTAATTTACTCCATTTTGGAATAAAGCTGTAACATAAAACGTGGAAAAAGTGATGCGCTGTGAATACTTTCCAGATGCAGTTTCTGGCAAAGGCGAGAACAGCATGGGCCCTTTTTTTTTTTAATGATTCGCCAAGAATAACTGGTCTGAAAAGAAGGAGAGTGGTTCATGCAATATACAGCAATTCATGTGAGAAGGATAAGGTGGCTGGGATCAAGAAATCATACTACAGATTCCCACACAAAAACCCCAAAAAGATTACACTTTATAAACTGGAAATTGTCACTTGAGGATCTCAGACAAAAAAAAAAAAAAAATCACACAAAGGTGTTGCAATATTTTGAAATACAAAGCCAGTGGATTCCAGACAGATCCATCCCACAGTGCCAAATGGTTTGTATTTTGGGCCTGCATGGACCAGAGGTCACTGACCACAGAATCATCAGTCTAGTAACCCTGGACATTTCAAAGTTTTCTTTTTTTCCCCTATTGAACCTTTTATCTGAAGAGCAATTATAAAAAAATAAATAAAAAACGGAAACAGCAGAGGCAGCTCATACATGTTGCTGAATATTTGTAAACATCAAGTCTTTATCTTTTAAACACAAGGGAAAGCAAATAAATAAGTATATAAATGGAGAAGTAAAAAATGTCAAGACCATCCTTACAAAGGGATCTACACTCTCCATCATGATACTCTCGTATAGGTATTTTTATACCTAAATTGATAAATTTAAGTATCCAAGGAGAGAGAGAGATAAAGAAAAAGTAATGATAATTAGCAAATAACAGTGACTGACATAATAATGAGTGTATCTACTCCTTGTGCGCATTCCTTCACCCATAATTTCTTATGTAAACAATACCTTATCGTGGAGTAATAAGACAAGGAAAAAGAAAAAGGGGGCAGGAGGAAGCAACATCAACCTAGTTATTACATTTTAATGGAATAAATAAGGATAGTTTGCTGCATATATATATATATATATATATATATATATATATATATATATATATATATATATAAATAACACTAATAGTAACATAGTCATTACAACGAGTCAGGAACTCGGGAGGAGGTTTATCACTTTAACCAGCATCTTGCCTATAAGTTGCCAGATAATTTGTCGAAGCTTCCCAGTAACATTCAAGTTTATCTTGTTCAAGCTTAAGAATGAATGTTAGCTTCTCCATTATAAAAATATCCTCTACCACTTTGATCCAGTCGTCGACTGTGGGAGTGTCCCTTGTCAACCACCTCCTTGTGATTGCTTTTTTGCGTGCTAATAGTAAGATAAATATATTTATTCTCAATTCCCATCACAGTGTCCGGTCTCAACCCCAAATATAATGTCTCAAACCCTAGTGGGATCACTATTTTCATGATTTTCTCCATGTTCAATTTAATTTCTTTCCAGTATTCTGAAATGACTGGGCAGTCCCAAAATTCATGAAAATGGGTTGCCTTGCTCTCACCACAGAATCTCCAGCTAGATGTACATCCTTCCTGTGAAGTCTTTTGTGCAGGAACTCTGAAAAATCTAACTACATTTTTCTACCCAAATTCTCTCCAAGATTGAGAGGATGTGCTCCTCCATTGTTGTACAATTAATTTTCCCCATGTTTCCATCTGCATCTTAATGTTACTCTCCTGTTCCCATTTCTCTTTTATATATGCAGTGTCCTCCCCTACTAGTTCTTGTAACTCCTTGTATATCTTTGATATGTTGCCACGTCCAGGATCTGACCTATAGCTGAGTAGAAATATCTTCACTAAGCCCAAATTGTTTTGTTGCAATTGTTCCTTTTTAATTGTTTTCTCTATGTAATGTCTAAGTTGCAAAAATCTATAAAAATCTTGGTTAGTTAGACCAAATCGAGTTTTAAGCTCCTGGAACTGCCGCAGTGCACACGCCTCATAGAGGTCACTGTATATTATTAACCCTTTATCAGCCCACTGTCTAAACCTCACATCCATCCGGTTTGGTAAGAAGTCCGAGTCATAGCCTATCCATCTTATGAGCCAGTTTGGTTCTTTGGCCTTGTTTTCGTTAATTACCCTGTGCCCAATCTCAATTGATGTTTTAATCCATGGGTTTATGTCCTTTAGATAAGTACTCAGTCTACTATCCCCTAGAATTGCTTGTAATGAAATATCACTAGATATCTGACATTCCATGTCTTTCCACTTCGCTTTATAGGCTGGGTTGCAAATACTAACCAAAGTTTTTATCTGCATTGCTTGATAGTAATTTTGATATTCGGGAGAGCAAGGTCTCCTTTATCTTTAGCTAACTGGAGAACATTATAGCGTATTCTTGGTCTCCTACCCTGCCAAATGAATCTTGATATTAATTTGTCTAATTCCTGAAATTTCCCCTTTGGAATTTCTGCTGGTATATTTTGGAACAAATATAATAATCTGGGCAGCAAGTTAATTTTTATTGCTTCCACTGTCCTAATCCTAAAAAGGGGACCAGGTTCCACCTAATCAGATCACATTTAATTTTTAAAAATAAAGAATCGTAGTTTTCTGATATAAGATTTTTTTGAATATTCAGCACTAGATATTTGATTGACATTGTGTCCCAATTTATTTTAGGTTCCTCCTTGATGGGTTGAGTAGGAGAATAGTTAAATGTCAAAATTTGAGATTTGTGGGTATTTAATTTATATCCGATAGTAATCCATATTTCCGTTATGAGCAGGGTAGGGTTATGAGCAGTTCGGGTAAGGAAGTTGATGGGCGCCCCAAGTATATCAGAATATCATCAGCGAACAGGGCAATTTTATGTTCTTCTTGAGACACCATGACCCCTTTTATCTTTTCATTCTGCCTTATCTACAGACTCAAAGGCTCTAGCAAGATGGCAAATAGAAGCGGAGACAAAGGGCAACCTTGTCGACATCCCCTCTCTAATTCGAAGCTATTTGATAAACCTCCATTTATCCGAATTTTTGCTGTGGGTTTATAATACAAAGCTTTTATTATTTTGATAAAATCATCATGGAACTGGAACCTCTCTAGTGTTTTATATAAAAATGACCAGTCAACAGAGTGGAATGCTTTCTCAGCATCTAATCCTAACAGGACAGCCTCTAAGTTGTATTCGTTTATATGATTAATTATGTGAAGTGTCCTCCTAACGTTGTCCTGTGTTTGCCTCTGTCTAATAAACCCTGTTTGGTCCAACTGTATAATATCTGGAAGTATTGTTTCTAAGCGTTTTGCTAAAATTGATGTGAAGAGTTTATAATCCTGATTCAACAGACTAATTGGGCGATAATTAGAGCAATCTGTCTTGTCTTTACCATCTTTTGGTTTACAGTTATTATTGCTTCCCTCCAAGATGGGGGAATTTAGCCTTTTTTAAGGACCCAATTAAATGTTCTCAATAACAATGGTGATAAAGAGTCACTGAAAGTCTTATACCACTCTGCTGTAAACCCGTCAGAACCTGGAGACTTATTAGGTTTGAATCCAGAAATTGCCTTTTGAAGTTCCTCCATAGTCACATTATTCACTAGGACTTTATTGTGGTCTTCTGTTATTGTTGGAAGATTAAGTGAAGCAAGCAGCGATTCGGATGATTTATCCCCCTTACTGGCCATCCAGTCATATAGGTTTTTGTAGTATTTTTCAAAGCAACTATGGATATCCTGAAAGTCAAGTTTCAATCGTTTGTTTATTGGGTCTTTGATTTTGTATATTACCCTCTCTGCTTGTTGTTTTCTTAATTTATACGCCAGTATTTTAGCTGATTTACTACCTACCTTGTAGTATTTCTGTTATAAAAAGGTTAGTTTCTTCTGGATATCGAGCTCGTAAATTTCTTTAATCTGATTCTTGATTTCCTTCATTTTCTGTGCAATATCCAACTGGACATCTTTATGTTTTTTTCAAAATTTTCTAACTTTTTCTAGGTAATCTACACTCAACAAAAATATAAACGCAACACTTTTGGTTTTGCTCCCATTTTGTATGAGATGAACTCAAAGATCTAAAACTTTTTCCACATACACAATATCACCATTTCCCACAAATACTGTTCACAAACCAGTCTAAATCTGTGATAGTGAGCACTTCTCCTTTGCTGAGATAATCCATCCCACCTCACAGGTGTGCCATACCAGTCAGTATCTGGTGTGACCACCATTTGCCTCATGCAGTGCAACACATCTCCTTTGCATAGAGTTGATCACATTGTCAATTGTAGCCTGTGGAATGTTGGTCCACTCCTCTTCAATGGCTGTGCGAAGTTGCTGGACATTGGCAGGAACTGATACACGCTGTCGTATACGCCGGTCCAGAGCATCCCAAACATGCTCAATGGGTGACATGTCCGGTGAGTATGCCGGCCATGGAAGAACTGGGACATTTTCAGCTTCCAAGAATTGTGTACAGATCCTTGCAACATGGGGCTGTGCATTATCCTGCTGCAACATGAGGTGATGTTCTTGGATGTATGGCACAACAATGGGCCTCAGGATCTCGTCACGATATCTCTGTGCATTCAAAATGCCATCAATAAAATGCACCTGTGTTCTTCGTCCATAACAGACGCCTGCCCATACCATAACCCCACTGCCACCATGGGCCACTCGATCCACAACATTGACATCAGAAAACCGCTCACCCACACGACGTCACACACGCTGTCTGCCATCTGCCCTGAACAGTGTGAACCGGGATTCATCCGTGAAGAGAACACCTCTAACGTGCCAAACGCCAGCGAATGTGAGCATTTGCCCACTCAAGTCGGTTACGACGACGGACTGGAGTCAGGTTGAGACCCCGTTGAGGACGACGAGCATGCAGATGAGCTTCCCTGAGACGGTTTCTGACAGCTTGTGCAGAAATTCTTTGGTTATGCAAACCGATTGTTTCAGCAGCTGTCCAAGTGGCTGGTCTCAGACGATCTTGGAGGTGAACATGCTGGATGTGGAGGTCACACGTGGTCTGCGGTTGTGAGGCTGGTTGCATGTACTGCCAAATTCTCTGAAACGCCTTCGGAGACGGCTTATGGTAGAGAAATGAACATTCAATACACGAGCAACAGCTCTGGTTGACATTCCTGCTGTCAGCATGCCAATTGCACGCTCCCTCAAATCTTGCGACATCTGTGGCATTGTGCTGTGTGATAAAACTGCACCTTTCAGAGTGGCCTTTTATTGTGGGCAGTCTAAGGCACACCTGTGCACTAATCATGGTGTCTAATCAGCATCTTGATATGGCACACCTGTGAGGTGGGATGGATTATCTCAGCAAAGGAGAAGTGCTCACTATCACAGATTTAGACTGATTTGTGAACAATATTTGAGGGAAATGGTGATATTGTGTATGTGGAAAAAGTTTTAGATCTTTGAGTTCATCTCATACAAAATGGGAGCAAAACCAAAAGTGTTACGTAATTATTGTATGGCCTTGCCTTACAATATAAAGCGCCTTGGGGCAACTGTTTGTTGTGATTTGGCGCTATATAAATTGATTGACTATTGAACCGTGGAGAACCCCTTTTTTGCCATACCAGTTTCAGAATTTCTTCTTTAGTTTTACTGCTGGAGAATTTGACGATTATGGATCTTGGGGTGGAGCCGGCCGGGTGTTTTGGTCCCATTGCACGATGCACACGTTCAATCTTCATATCGTTGGCGGGGGGGGCAGCTCCAGCTTCTCCAACAACATATTTTCCACGAATGTTATCATTGACGTTGAATTGCTCTCCGACCCTTCTGCTATGCTGTGGAGCCTTATATTCTCCCGTCTCACTCTTCCCTCTTGATCCGTTAGCTTATCTTCCAGCTTAGCTTGTAGCTTTAGCAGCTCCCTTGTAGCCTCCTCCAGCCCCTGCACTCTTTCCTCTGCCTCTGAAACTCGCGTTTCAACTTCATCAATTCTGCTATTAGTTGTTTTAACATCCTCTTGTATTTCTCGAAGAGCCTCTGCATTTTCACGCTGAAACTCTCTCAGCTCATGCAGTATCATCTGTAGGCTAACCTTATCCACATCCACTTGTAGCTCCCCCGTATCAGGTTGGCTAGCTGTGTCGTCTTCGGCTGACTCTTCCTCAGCTGTTTGAGCCTTTTCTTTCATCTGTGGAACGTTTCTTTGTTTTAGTTTGGGCATAATGTAAACGCCTCTTTACCTCCCTCTGTTAATATGAAACACTATTTCAAAAGAAGTCAAAAAAAACCCCCGGTGGTTTCCTTAATGATCGAGGAGCTCCTATAATTTGCTGCCTACCTCATGGTTGCTAGCCGGAAGTCCCTACTATTTCTTGACATATTTTTCATTCTGTTATTAAAATACAGGGATGACCAAAACTGCAGATCAGCTGTTGAATTTTAATGTCTGTAATCAACATTTGCACCAAATAAAGTGACGGTGAGGTACACTGGCACCCTTACCAGGGTTACCACATGGCTGACAAACTTACATGCTGCCGGTTTGGGTTTTAGGACTTTGACGCTGGCTTCTGCGGCCTTCATCGCATCTGATTTGAACTCGGACTTTAGCGCAGCCCGCACCGCATTGGCACAGATTGCGGAGAAGCGGATGTAGCTGCAGAGGACACACACAATAAGCTGTTACACGGATACTGCCATATTGGATTTGACACAGTGCACTCTGGGACCGTTTGAGAACAAACAAAGCATCCCAAACAAGATGTCGGCCTACTCAAACGTACTGTAGATGGTGTGATCGAGTAATTAAGTCATAAAACCCTGCTGAATTTAATCATCGTACTCATCTGTCATGCCAATGTGTGCCTGAGCCTTAAAGGGAAATGTTTGGTGCTGATCAACACAGATTCTTTATTGTCACTGTACCAGGAACAATGAAAAGTAAGGTGCAATGTGACACAATTTACAATACAGGAAATTATACAGGAAATTTTGGGAGTCCATGCTGGTGCACAATATGGGAGGCTTGCAGAAGAAAACACCCACTCCCATCTCTGGATGGAGCCACACCTCAAACAGAGAGAACAAAAACACAATCAGGCGGCAGAAAGACAACAAATACAGTACAATTCATCAGCATTTAGCAACAAGAAAAACTGAAGAAATAAGATGATCGCCGGCCACTAGCCCTAAGCTTCACTAAAAGACTTTAGATAATGTTGAGGCTGCGGCCCGCTTTCTTTACTAATAAAATTAATTTAAAAGGGTAGAAAGCATAGCAACATACTATGCCAGTATGCTAGCCATACAAAAGGGAAAATAAGTGCATCTTAAAGGAGACCTGCATTGAAATAAATGTGGTCAGATTTCAGAAAGAAATAGCTGATATGTATTTATAAGACCCTTGTGAATGCAGTAAAGTAAATCTGTAAGCCCAAATTTGTAATTCAGCAGAGAAATATTCGTTTAAAAATGACAAATTTGCAGCTAACATTTAGCCCTCTGTGGAAACAGTTTGTACATCCGGATCATTTCCATGACGTCGGGGACAAGACAACGCGCTCCCGCCTTCAGTCCGATCCCGCATTGAAATTGATTTTATCTGTTAGTAATGTTACTGTTATACACATCCTGGTTTCAGCATCCAAAAGTAAGCTGCAATGAATGTGAGATACAGCTCTGCATGCTCAGATCAGCGGCGACATCGACAGCGGGCGGCGTTCTTCCCCCACGCCTCTCTCTCTCTACCTCTGCTCCACTTAACGAGTGCATGCGCTGGCGTTTTAATGCGAAGCAGCCTGTGACACCTGTTGCTCGCAAGGACAGACTTGCGGCAAAATCCGCAGCGCCACACGTCTCGTAATCGGAGCCGCAGAGCTCCGTGGCCGCTGAGAGAGGTTTATATCTTTTTAATGACTTGAATTCTTTGCGGGTCTCGCCTCCGTAGCCCGCGACGGTACACCGGAGGCGAAAGACAGTAGACTTTCAATGCAACACCACTCAATCAATCAATTAATTTTTCATCTTTAAATGCCATTTTGGGTGCCATGAAGTCAGAAAATCACCTACTGCTGGAGGGATTCTCTGACGCTAAAAGCATCTCAAAAACATGGTATAGCCGTGCCCAAAATAATTTCCACCGGCGCTTTTTGCCACGTAGTGGAAACAGCTCGAAGGATTCTCGGACGCTAAAAGCAGCTCAAAAACGTAGCATAGCCGTAGCCCAAACATGGCTCAAAACTATTTCCACTATGTGGAAAAAACTATTTCCACCGTCGCTTTTCACCACGTGGTGGAAATAATTTTGGGCACAGTGGAAATAATTTTTGCAGTCTTGGTAATTTTCTGTGTCGGGCGGTGATGATAAAACCTGCAAATTCAAGACAGAATAAAATGAAAATACAGAAGTCCACGTTGGCACGTGTTTATCCTGTTTTTTCTCTGTCAGTGTTATGTCTGCAAAACCTTCGATCAGTCCACCTCTGAAAATAGTGAATGGTAAAATATGCCAATTTTTAATAATGTAAAATCAATATCCAATATCGAGCTACCATCATGAATGTAAAATAAGGAGATCTTAAACTCCGATCACCTTTAAGTTCCCGCCTGACCGTGGCTGTTCCATTCTGTCGTGAATAAATTTAGACGGCTGGCAAAACAGTGCAACCCGCCATTTTACTGGTGCCGCATACGGCAAAATATCATCTAGGTGACTGAATGTCCCCCTACATTTTCCTACTTCAAGAATGACTTTGACCTCTACATGAAATCTTTGGAACATATGAAGCAACCGAAAGCCATGAAACTCTTCTCTTATTTGTTTGCAGTTGTTGAGCAATGATCTTTGAACCAAAAACTACATGACCTTATCTGTGAGCTATTTCTAAAGTCTATGAATGCTTCCCCGTGAATCAAATCAAATCAATTTTATTTATATAGCGTCAAATCACAACAAACAGTTGCCCCAAGGCGCTTTATATTGTAAGGCAAAAGCCATACAATAATTACAGAAAAACCCCAAGGGTCAAAACGACCCTCTGTGAGCAAGCACCTGGCGACAATGGGAAGGAAAAACTCCCTTTTAACAGGAAGAAACCTCCAGCAGAACCAGGCTCAGGGAGGGGCAGTCTTCTGCTGGGACTGGTTGAGGCTGAGGGGAGAGAATCAGGAAAAAGACATGCTGTTGAAGAGAGCAGAGATCAATCACTAATGATTAAATGCAGAGTGGTGCATACAGAGCAAAAAGAGAAAGAAACACTCAGTGCATCATGGGAAGCCCCCAGCAGTCTAAGTCTATAGCAGCACAACTAAGGGATGGTTCAGAGTCACCTGATCCAGCCCTAACTATAAGCTTCAGCAAAAAGGAAAGTTTTAAGCCTAATCTTAAAAGTAGAGAGGGTGTCTGTCTCCCTGATCCGAATTGGGAGCTGGTTCCACAGGAGAGGAGCCTGAAAGCTGAAGGCTCTGCCTCCCATTCTACTCTTAGAAACCCTAGGAACTACAAGTAAGCCTGCAGTCTGAGAGCAAAGCGCTCTATTGGGGTGATATGGTACTAAGAGGTCCCTAAGATAAGATGGGACCTGATTATTCAAAACCTTATAAGTAAGAAGAAGAATTTTAAATTCTATTCTGGAATTAACAGGGAGCCAATGAAGAGAAGCCAATATGGGAGAAATACGCTCTCTCCTAGTCCCCGTCAGTACTCTAGCTGCAGCATTTTGAATTAACTGAAGGCTTTTCAGGGAACTTTTACGACAACCTGATAATAATGAATTACAGTAGTCCAGCCTAGAGGAAATAAATGCATGAATTCGTTTTTCAGCATCACTCTGAGACAAGACCTTTCTAATTTTACAGATATTGCGCAAATGCAAAAAAGCAGTCCTACATATTTGCTTAATATGCGCATTGAATGACATATCCTGATCAAAAATGACTCCAAGATTTCTCACAGTATTACTAGAGGTCAGGGTAATGCCATCCAGAGTAAGGACCTGGTTAGACACCATGTTTCTAAGATTTGTGGGGCCAAGTACAATAACTTCAGTTTTATCTGAATTTAAAAGCAGGAAATTACAGGTCATCCATGTCTTTATGTCTGTAAGACATTCCTGCAGTTTAACTAATTGGTGTGTGTCTTCTGGCTTCATGGATAGATAAAGCTGGGTATCATCTGCGTAACAATGAAAATTTAAGCAATGCTTTCTAATAATACTGCCTAAGGGAAGCATGTATAAAGTGAATAAAATTGGTCCTAGCACAGAACCTTGTGGAACTCCATAATTAACCTTAGTCTGTGAAGAAGACTCCCCATTTACATGAACAAATTGTAATCTATTAGATAAATATGATTCAAACCACCGCAGCGCAGTGCCTTTAATACCTATGGCATGCTCTAATCTCTGTAATAAAATTTTATGGTCAACAGTATCAAAAGCAGCACTGAGGTCTAACAGAACAAGCACAGAGATGAGTTCACTGTCTGAGGCCATAAGAAGATCATTTGTAACCTTCACTAATGCTGTTTCTGTACTATGATGAATTCTAAAACCTGACTGAAACTCTTCAAATAGATCATTCCTCTGCAGATGATCAGTTAGCTGTTTTACAACTACCCTTTCAAGAATTTTTGAGAGAAAAGGAAGGGTGGAGATTGGCCTATAATTAGCTAAGATAGCTGGGTCAAGTGATGGCTTTTTAAGTAATGGTTTAATTACTGCCACCTTAAAAGCCTGTGGTACATATCCAACTAACAAAGATAGATTGATCATATTTAAGATTGAAGCATTAATTAATGGTAGGGCTTCCTTGAGCAGCCTGGTAGGAATGGGGTCTAACAGACATGTTGCATGGCTTGGAGGAAGTAACTAATGAAAATAACTCGGACAGAACAATCGGAGAGAAAGGGTCTAACCAAATACCAGCATTACTGAAGGCAGCCAAAGATAACGATATGTCTTTGGGATGGTTATGAGTAATTTTTTCTCTAATAGTTAAAATTTTATTTGCAAAGAAAGTCATGAAGTCATCACTAGTTAAAGTTAAAGGAATACTCGGCTCAACAGAGCTCTGACCCTTTGTCAGCCTGGCTACAGTGCTGAAAAGAAACCTGGGGTTGTTCTTATTTTCTTCAATTAGTGATGAGTAGTAAGATGTCCTAGCTTTATGGAGGGCTTTTTTGTAGAGCAACAGACTCTTTTTCCAGGCTAAGTGAAGATCTTCTAAATTAGTGAGACGCCATTTCCTCTCCAACTTACAGGTTATCTGCTTTAAGCTGCGAGTTTGTGAGTTATACCACGGAGTCAGGCACTTCTGATTTAAGGCTCTCTTTTTCAGAGGAGCTACAGCATCCAAAGTTGTGCTCAATGAGGATGTAAAACTATTGATTAGATAATCTATCTCACTCACAGAGTTTAGGTAGCTACTCTGCACTGTGTTGGTATATGGCATTGGAGAACATAAAGAAGGAATCATATCCTTAAACCTAGTTACAGCGCTTTCTGAAAGACTTCTAGTGTAATGAAACTTATTCCCCACTGCTGGGTAGTCCATTAAAGTAAATGTAAATGTTATTAAGAAATGATCAGACAGAAGGGGGTTTTCAGGGAATACTGTTAAGTCTTCAATTTCCATACCATAAGTCAGAACAAGATCTAAAGTGTGGTTAAAGTGATGGGTGGACTCATTTACATTTTGCGCAAAACCAACTGAGTCTAATAATAGATTAAATGCAGTGTTGAGGCTGTCATTCTCAGCATCTATGTGGATGTTAAAATCGCCCACTATAATTATCTTATCTGAGCTAAGCACTAAGTCAGACTAAAGGTCTGAAAATTCACAGAGAAACTCACAGTAACGACCAGGTGGACGATAGATAATAACAAATAAAACTGGTTTTTGGGACTTCCAGTTTGGATGGACAAGACTAAGAGTCAAGCTTTCAAATGAATTAAAGCTCTGTCTGAGATTTTGATTAATTAATAAGCTGGAGTGGAAGATTGCTGCTAATCCTCCCCCTCGGCCCGTGCTACGAGCATTCTGACAGTTAGTGTGACTCGGGGGTGTTGACTCATTTAAACTAACTTTGAACTTTCTCTAAAGACCATGAACTTTCAAAACTATGACCTTTTCCCTGTGAACTTAAACTTTTTTTTCTAAAGACTGGGAAAAAAAAAAAAAAAAAAACACGCTGACGCCTTCTTTTTTATTTTTCTTGTATATCTCTTTCAATTTATAACGGTGATACTGTGACTTTTTTGTGGCCTTGTGTTTTGTTCGTTATTGTATTTGTTGAAATAAAGGTTTGAAAGAGAAAAAAAACTTTGAAGAGGGCACCCCCATGTTGAAATAAACTGTGATGACGTCATTTGAACTAGCCAATCAGCGAGGAGAGCCGGTCAAATAGCGCTAGGTGCGTGTTTGCCGTATCCGGCAAAATATCCACTGCCTAATTATTATGATACTGCTCTCGTTAGAACTTGACTGTGGAGTGAAAATTGTGAGTTTAAAAATTACATGTCATAACAAAATATAAGCAGCTTTATTAAGTGTATACTCACACCAATATACATGTATGTGAATTATTACAATAAATAAAGAAAGAAAAAGAAAGAAAGAAAGAACGTCGGGATCATTGATCGCCCACGTTATCTGGTTAAGGTGTTTACTGGTCCCAGAGTGCACCGCGCCGAACGGTTAGCCACATGCTAAAGGACGAACTCTACACAGGGAAAATAAAATAACAGTTCTGTTCTACCCAAAAAATATAACAGCTGCATTAGAAGCGCATACAAACAGTTATTAGCACAGTTAGTTTTAGAGTTAAAACTAACGAGAGTGGGCTAAGCAGAGTTAGCATGCTAGCTACAAGACTAAAGGATTTACAGTAAGTAACGCCAAAGCCCGAAGGAAAGGTAGCCTATTGCATTAATACATTTAAACAGTATATCATGACTCACACAAACAAACGGTCTATTATACAGTTTTTACCTGAGACCTGCTTGTCTCCAGTAAGCAACCATATTTCCTTTCGTCTGGTGCGGCGTCAAGGACAAGTCGGATATGTGCGTGATGACGTCATTTAAAGTCGCTGCTCCTGATTTTAACCTAAAGCGTCAAACATCCCAACCTGTAAGTGAGACTGCAGTCAACTGGAAAACAACTTTAAGGACACGGAAGGTTTTATGGCAGCCTGTTTTACCAGTGTTGGTCGAAAGTTAAATGTGCTCATTAAGAATAAGTATTTCCATTATGGTTTCAACTCGTCGAAATAGTAATGCAACTTGTTAATAATGGTCCTGTTTTCTCTGAAGTATTATCCCTTTTTTGTATTTATTTATTTTTATTCATTTATTTTTCAAACTTTATTGGAATTTACAAGACAAGCAAGGGAAAACGTCAAAACAACAACCACATTGAAAATAAGGACTAAAATGGTGTACAGGCCATAGAGCCTTGACTGCAGTTTTTGAAGCTGAAGGTTAGTTTTGTTACATAGGTAATTTATTTCAGTGATAATTTGAAGCTGTTTCTTCTTTAAAAAGTTAGTTTCTTGCCCTCATGAATAGTCATTTTTTAACATTGTGTTTAAACCATTCCCATTTGTTTAGAGGGGATAAGTTGCTATCTTGTCCAATCTCTTTTACTAGAGCAAGAATTTGATTACAAAACAACCTGTTATTTAATAGAGAGCCATTAAATTTCCAGTTAAAGTTCGAGATTGAGATCAATTCTTACAGGATGAAATACTTAGAGCGATAGCACAGTGATACATAAGAGAAGAATGGCCAATAGTGCAGTCAGAGGCAAAATCCACCAAGTTGTTTGATATTAACCGGAAGTCTAATCTAGAACATTGCGCCCTTCCAGTATCCTGGCTGGTGTACGCACATTTCTATAGCTATTATGCCATCTCCGACATGTACAGGTGACGCAGGGAACCATTAATAATGTGAAAACAAGAAGTGTAGTGTCAGAAATATTCATTTAATGTCTTACAGATAGCCAGCCTAAATCTTTTGCTTTTGCATCTAAACTCTATTCACTGGCTTTATGTAATGTTGCAGTGTTGCAGCTGCACTGATAAAACTCACAGTCTATTCTTCAAGGCCGAAAACTGTGATAGCACTCACTATTCAGCGCGAGATTCATATTCTGGTAAATGTGTACGTGACTGTTTGCAGCAACCCAGCAGCTGAGTGAAGATTTTGGCCACACACTCACACACTGCTTTGATCACCTGTTCTACACACATACACACACGCATTCCGCCCATGTGAGACACACACTGATGAGAGATCAGTTTAGCGCTGGGAATGTGAGGACAAGCAGAGATTTGATTGCGTGGCTGAGTGAGTGGGTGAGTGACTGCAGTCTGTGTCATCTGACTGTTGTCTGAAATATGTTTGGGTGGCATCCTGCAGGTCTGCACGAGGCAGTCCGGATGTGTTCTGACACGGCTGACCACGCCTCTTTTCCTCCCGACTGCATTGGATTATGGCAATATTTGGCGTGTCAGCCATGGTACCTCCACATTCTTACTATGTGTGATGGGGGCTTAACACTGGCCTTAGAAAACGAAATCGATTTATCGGCCAATTATCGACATTTGCAAGTAAATCCTTGCATTCCCTGAATACATGCTCACGTCGAATTGCACCATTTGCAAAGTGCTTTTACAAAGCTAACGCAGCCATTTTATGCATCACTTTGCGCATGCTTTTATATCATCCATATAATTGCAAACACATGGGTGCATTAATTGCTCATTACTGTGTCTCTGATGTGCACATCACTCTGATGACTTCTTGTTTTCCCACTATTAACAGTTCTCAGCACAACCTTTCAATGTCCACAGTGGAACAATAGCTGTAGAAACATGCGTACACCAGCCAGGATTTTTGTGTGATGCACCGCACATTTCAACGCTCATTTCTCTTTTAATACATCTAAATGTTAGTGTGGAGATGGACGTACGCCACGTTTTTGTGCATAAGCATTCTTTGTACATGAGGCCCCAAGTCTCCTACTAATTCTGTCTGCACATTTGCAATATTTTCTGATGTACAATAACTCCATTTATTCATTCATCCCTTTGTGCTCCCTGCATTTGGGTCCGCCATCTCCGTTTGGGTCAAGCTGTAATAAGAACATGCTTTTGTAACTAAAACGTATCATATCTGTATTTGCAATACTGGCCCTGTATTTACTTGGTATCAGATGGATACCAAACTTTGCGGTATCACACACCCCATGTTTGAATTTTTTTAGGATATCAAAAAACAAAACAAAAATCCTGGATTTTAATCTTAAAATTTCCAAAATTTTGTCTTTTAACTCACAGTGAAAAGTAATCTCAACATCATGAATTAAGAGAAAGAAAAATCTAAAAGCCAAAATGATTGTGTGAATACATATGTATGTATGTTTCAGACCTTTTGTCTGACTTAGTGCTTAGCTCAGATAAGATCATTATAGTGGGCGATTTTAACATCCACACAGATGCTGAGAATGACAGCCTCAACACTGCATTTAATCTATTATTAGACTCTATTGGCTTTGCTCAAAAAGTAAATGAGTCCACCCACCACTTTAATCATATCTTAGATCTTGTTCTGACTTATGGTATGGAAATAGAAGACTTAACAGTATTCCCTGAAAACTCCCTTCTGTCTGATCATTTCTTAATAACATTTACATTTACTCTGATGGACTACCCAGCAGTGGGGAATAAGTTTCATTAAACTAGAAGTCTTTCAGAAAGCGCTGTAACTAGGTTTAAGGATATGATTCCTTCTTTATGTTCTCTAATGCCATATACCAACACAGTGCAGAGTAGCTACCTAAACTCTGTAAGTGAGATAGAGTATCTCGTCAATAGTTTTACATCCTCATTGAAGACAACTTTGGATGCTGTAGCTCCTCTAAAAACGAGAGCTTTAAATCAGAAGTCAATCAATCAATCAATCAATTTTTTTTATATAGCGCCAAATCACAACAAACAGTTGCCCCAAGGCGCTCCACATTGCAAGGCAAGGCCATACAATAATTATGTAAAACCCCAACGGTCAAAACGACCCCCTGTGAGCAAGCACTTGGCTACAGTGGGAAGGAAAAACTCCCTTTTAACAGGAAGAAACCTCCAGCAGAACCAGGCTCAGGGAGGGGCAGTCTTCTGCTGGGACTGGTTGGGGCTGAGGGAGAGAACCAGGAAAAAGACATGCTGTGGAGGGGAGCAGAGATCGATCACTAATGATTAAATGCAGAGTGGTGCATACAGAGCAAAAAGAAAAAGAAACAGTGCATCATGGGAACCCCCCAGCAGTCTACGTCTATAGCAGCATAACTAAGGGATGGTTCAGGGTCACCTGATCCAGCCCTAACTATAAGCTTTAGCAAAAAGGAAAGTTTTAAGCCTAATCTTAAAAGTAGAGAGGGTGTCTGTCTCCCTGATCTGAATTGGGAGCTGGTTCCACAGGAGAGGAGCCTGAAAGCTGAAGGCTCTGCCTCCCATTCTACTCTTACAAACCCTAGGAACTACAAGTAAGCCTGCAGTCTGAGAGCGAAGCGCTCTATTGGGGTAATATGGTACTACGAGGTCCCTAAGATAAGATGGGACCTGATTATTCAAAACCTTATAAGTAAGAAGAAGAATTTTAAATTCTATTCTAGAATTAACAGGAAGCCAATGAAGAGAGGCCAATATGGGTGAGATATGCTCTCTCCTTCTAGTCCCCGTCAGTACTCTAGCTGCAGCATTTTGAATTAACTGAAGGCTTTTTAGGGAACTTTTAGGACAACCTGATAATAATGAATTACAATAGTCCAGCCTAGAGGAAATAAATGCATGAATTAGTTTTTCAGCATCACTCTGAGACAAGACCTTTCTGATTTTAGAGATATTGCGTAAATGCAAAAAAGCAGTCCTACATATTTGTTTAATATGCACTTTGAATGACATATCCTGATCAAAAATGACTCCAAGATTTCTCACAGTATTACTAGAGGTCAGGGTAATGCCATCAGAGTAAGGATCTGGTTAGACACCATGTTTCTAAGATTTGTGGGGCCAAGTACAATAACTTCAGTTTTATCTGAGTTTAAAAGCAGGAAATTAGAGGTCATCCATGTCTTTATGTCTGTAAGACAATCCTGCAGTTTAGCTAATTGGTGTGTGTCCTCTGGCTTCATGGATAGATAAAGCTGGGTATCATCTGCGTAACAATGAAAATTTAAGCAATACCGTCTAATAATACTGCCTAAGGGAAGCATGTATAAAGTGAATAAAATTGGTCCTAGCACAGAACCTTGTGGAACTCCATAATTAACTTTAGTCTGTGAAGAAGATTCCCCATTTACATGAACAAATTGTAATCTATTAGACAAATATGATTCAAACCACCGCAGCGCAGTGCCTTTAATACCTATGGCATGCTCTAATCTCTGTAATAAAATTTTATGGTCAACAGTATCAAAAGTGCCTGACTCTGTGGTATAACTCACAAACTCGTAGCTTAAAGCAGATAACCCATAAGTTGGAGAGGAAATGGCGTCTCACTAATTTAGAAGATCTTCACTTAGCCTGGAAAAAGAGTCTGTTGCTCTATAAAAAAAGCCCTCCGTAAAGCTAGGACATCTTTCTACTCATCACTAATTGAAGAAAATAAGAACAACCCCAGGTTTCTTTTCAGCACTGTAGCCAGGCTGACAAAGAGTCAGAGCTCTATTGAGCTGAGTGTTCCATTAACTTTAACTAGTAATGACTTCATGACTTTCTTTGCTAACAAAATTTTAACTATTAGAGAAAAAATTACTCATAACCATCCCAAAGACGTATCGTTATCTTTGGCTGCTTTCAGTGATGCCGGTATTTGGTTAGACTCTTTCTCTCCAATTGTTCTGTCTGAGTTATTTTCATTAGTTACTTCATCCAAACCATCAACATGTTTATTAGACCCCATTCCTACCAGGCTGCTCAAGGAAGCCCTACCATTATTTAATGCTTCGATCTTAAATATGATCAATCTATCTTTGTTAGTTGGCTATGTACCACAGGCTTTTAAGGTGGCAGTAATTAAACCATTACTTAAAAAGCCATCACTTGACGCAGCTATCTTAGCTAATTATAGGCCAATCTCCAACCTTCCTTTTCTCTCAAAAATTCTTGAAAGGGTAGTTGTAAAACAGCTAACTGATCATCTGCAGAGAAATGGTCTATTTGAAGAGTTTCAGTCAGGTTTTAGAATTCATCATAGTACAGAAACAGCATTAGTGAAGGTTACAAATGATCTTCTTATGGCCTCGGACAGTGGACTCATCTCTGTGCTTGTTCTGTTAGACCTCAGTGCTGCTTTTGATACTGTTGACCATAAAATTTTATTACAGAGATTAGAGCATGCCATAGGTATTAAAGGCACTGCGCTGCGGTGGTTTGAATCATATTTGTCTAATAGATTACAATTTGTTCATGTAAATGGGGAATCTTCTTCACAGACTAAAGTTAATTATGGAGTTCCACAAGGTTCTGTGCTAGGACCAATTTTATTCACTTTATACATGCTTCCCTTAGGCAGTATTATTAGACGGTATTGCTTAAATTTTCATTGTTACGCAGATGATACCCAGCTTTATCTATCCATGAAGCCAGAGGACACACACCAATTAGCTAAACTGCAGGATTGTCTTACAGACATAAAGACATGGATGACCTCTAATTTCCTGCTTTTAAACTCAGATAAAACTGAAGTTATTGTACTTGGCCCCACAAATCTTAGAAACATGGTGTCTAACCAGATCCTTACTCTGGATGGCATTACCCTGACCTCTAGTAATACTGTGAGAAATCTTGGAGTCATTTTTGATCAGGATATGTCATTCAAAGCGCATATTAAACAAATATGTAGGACTGCTTTTTTGCATTTACGCAATATCTCTAAAATCAGAAAGGTCTTGTCTCAGAGTGATGCTGAAAAACTAATTCATGCATTTATTTCCTCTAGGCTGGACTATTGTAATTCATTATTATCAAGTTGTCCTAAAAGTTCCCTAAAAAGCCTTCAGTTAATTCAAAATGCTCCAGCTAGAGTACTGACGGGGACTAGAAGGAGAGAGCATATCTCACCCATATTGGCCTCTCTTCATTGGCTTCCTGTTAATTCTAGAATAGAATTTAAAATTCTTCTTCTTACTTATAAGGTTTTGAATAATCAGGTCCCATCTTATCTTAGGGACCTCGTAGTACCATATCACCCCAATAGAGCGCTTCGCTCTCAGACTGCAGGCTTACTTGTAGTTCCTAGGGTTTGTAAGAGTAGAATGGGAGGCAGAGCCTTCAGCTTTCAGGCTCCTCTCCTGTGGAACCAGCTCCCAATTCAGATCAGGGAGACAGACACCCTCTCTACTTTTAAGATTAGGCTTAAAACTTTCCTTTTTGCTAAAGCTTATAGTTAGGGCTGGATCAGGTGACCCTGAACCATCCCTTAGTTATGCTGCTATAGACGTAGACTGCTGGGGGGTTCCCATGATGCACTGTTTCTTTCTCTTTTTGCTCTGTATGCACCACTCTGCATTTAATCATTAGTGATCGATCTCTGCTCCCCTCCACAGCATGTCTTTTTCCTGGTTCTCTCCCTCAGCCCCAACCAGTCCCAGCAGAAGACTGCCCCTCCCTGAGCCTGGTTCTGCTGGAGGTTTCTTCCTGTTAAAAGGGAGTTTTTCCTTCCCACTGTAGCCAAGTGCTTGCTCACAGGGGGTCGTTTTGACCGTTGGGGTTTTACATAATTATTGTATGGCCTTGCCTTACAATATAAAGCGCCTTGGGGCAACTGTTTGTTGTGATTTGGCGCTATATAAAAAAAATGATTGATTCATTGATATGTGCACCCTTTAGTAAAACATATATAAACCATCACTTTTACACGCAGTTTTATTCAGACAAGTCAGGGGATGGATGCATGAACATTTCCAAAACACTGAATATGTCCTAGACTTTATGTTGTGTGGGCCGCCAGAAGAGGAGGTACTGCTGGCCTACCACCAGAGGGCGCCCTGCCTGAAGTACGGGCTTCAGGCACGAGAGGGCGCTGCTGCCACGGACACAGCCGGGGGTGACAACTGTCACTTATTATCTCATGACAGCTGTCACCCATCTACACTTCATCATACTACTCCATAAAACCTGGACGTCATCTCCACCTCGTTGCCGAGATATCATCGCCCTGTAAAGGTAAACTCTCAGCCGTTTTCTGGTGCTAAACGCACAATTGTCTAGATTCTTTGCAGGCGTTCCTGATATTAATCTCTGCAGCTGGAGGCTGGGATTTGGGGATCGTGAGGAAGACAACGGACTTCGCTCCTCACGCCAAATTGGGATAGGTTATCAGGCGCTGCACGTTATTGTACTGTGTTTGAGGTGGAATCCCCACCATTGTTGTTACTGGGTGTACACACACCCACATCTTATTGTTTCTGCTCCTCGCCAGCAGTACCAGATCCGACATTCGGACACGGTGGCCACCTGGGGACTCAGGACTTGGCGGCTCCAGTATTCTCCGGGTTCGGTGGCGGAGGAAATCATGTGGTTCCGGTTCTTCTCAGGACAGACGTCTTCTATCCTCGAGCCTGCCCACACGTCACCTTTGTGGATTGACTGTTTGCAAAATTCTGTATTCCTCTGTATTGTGGTTGTGCTCATTCACAACAGTAAAGTGTTCATATTCGACTCTTTCATTGTCCGTTCATTTACGCCCCCTGTTGTGGGTCTGTGTCACTACACTTTCCCAACAGGATATCTCGGCCAGCGTCATGGATCCCGAGGGGCGTCACTCATCTGTTGAACAGCCAATGGAAGAGCAGGGTGCACAGGCGTCTGCAGGAGGCGTGATTGGTGAGTTGCAGCAAATCCTCACCGCCTTTACCGCTCGGTTGGATCTGATGACCGAGCAAAACGTCATCCTTAACCGCAGGATGGAGGCTCTCACCGCGCAGGTGGAAGCGCGCGCTCAGGACGCTGCTGCAGCTCCTCCTCCTGCCAACCCAGTGCAGAATATAGACGTTCCACTGGTCGTTCAACGACCCACCCCACCATCCCCTGAAGCATACATAAGTCCCCCAGAGCCATACGGAGGTTGTGTGGAGACGTGCGCGGACTTCCTTATGCAGTGTTCGCTCGTCTTTGCACAACGACCCGTAATGTACACATCTGACGCCAGTAAGGTGGCTTATGTAATTAACTTGCTTCGTGGTGAAGCACGCGCTTGGGCTATGGCGCTTTGGGAGCAAAGGTCACAGCTCCTTACCATTTATACTGGGCTTGTGAGGGAGTTCAGAACAGTTTTTGATCACCCTAACAGAGGAGAGACTGCTTCAACAGTGCTGCTGTCAATGAGACAGGGGCGCCGGAGCGCAGCCGAATATGCAGTCGACTTCCGCATCGCGGCTGCGAGGTCCGGCTGGAATAACGTTGCGCTCCGCGCCGCCTTCATAAACGGACTTTCGTCGGTCCTGAAGGAGCACCTGGTAGCGAAGGAAGAACCGCGGGATTTAGATGGGCTTATTGATCTCGTTATACGGTTAGACAATCGGTTGGAGGAACGCAGTCAGGAGCGAGACGAAGGACGTGGCCGGGCACGCGCCATCCCTCTCCCTTCCGGGTTCGAAAAGGTTCCGCCCTCCCCACGCTCCACAGCCTCAATGCTCCGTGTGGCTACAGCTCCCCCTGCTGACGAAGCTGTGGACACGAGCAGGGCCACGTTTAACAGACAGAGGAGGCTGGCCCGCGGGGAGTGCTTTGTCTGCGGCTCGAGTGAGCACCAGCAGAGAGACTGCCCCAAGCGGTTTAAACACCAATGCCCGCCCCTAGAAACTGGGCTTAGGGTGGGCCAAGACATTCACGTGGGACACACACATATTTCCACACGACTCCCAGTTAAAATCCTGAGCGGGGATTTAACCTTTCAAGCCCCAGCACTGGTGGACACGGGGTCAGAAGGGAATCTGCTAGACAGCAGATGGGCTAGGGAGGTAGGGCTCCCTCTGGTGGCGCTCCCTTCGCCATTGCAGGGGCGGGCACTAGATGGCACCCTTCTCCCTTTAAATGGTACGGATTCGGATCAGAGAGACAGACACCCTCTCTACTTTTAAGATTAGGCTTAAAATTTTCCTTTTTGCTAAAGCTTATAGTTAGGGCTGGATCAGGTGACCCTGAACCATCCCTTAGTTATGCTGCTATAGACTTAGACTGCTGGGGGGTTCCCATGATGCACTGAGTGTTTCTTTCTCTTTTTGCTCTGTATGCACCACTCTGCATTTAATCATTAGTGATTGATCTCTGCTCCCCTCCACAGCATGTCTTTTTCCTGGTTCTCTCCCTCAGCCCCAACCAGTCCCAGCAGAAGACTGCCCCTCCCTGAGCCTGGTTCTGCTGGAGGTTTCTTCCTGTTAAAAGGGAGTTTTTCCTTCCCACTGTCGCCAAGTGCTTGCTCACAGGGGGTCGTTTTGACCGTTGGGGTTTTTACGTAATTATTGTATGGCCTTGCCTTACAATATAAAGCGCCTTGGGGCAACTGTTTGTTGAGATTTGGCACTATATAAATAAAATTGATTGATTGATAAATCTGAGTGGAGCAGAGGGTTCTCAAAAACAAAGGGACTGTTAAAGAAGGAGTCGAGTGAGGAAAGCCACCAAGACAACCCTGAAGAAGTTATGGGCTTTTGTAGCTGTGACTGTAGAAATTGTGCATACTGCAAGTTTTGCATTTTGCATCTCTACTCAGATTCATAGTGGAAAACAGATCAAATCTAGCTTTGCATTTCCGAGGTGATGTCTGTCAAATTGTTTCAATTGTTTTAAAAAAAAAATCCTTCTCATGAAGCTATGCACAATTTCTTTAGTCAAAGCCACAGAAGCCTATAACTTCTGCAAGGCTGTCTAGGTGTCTTTGTGACTTCCCTCACTCTTATATATATCAAATCAATTTTTTTATATAGCGCCAAATCACAACAAACAGTTGCCCCAAGGCGCTTTATATTGTAAGGCAAAAGCCATACAGTAATTACAGAAAAACCCCAACGGTCAAAACGACCCCCTGTGAGCAAGCACTTGGCGACAGTGGGAAGGAAAAACTCCCTTTTAACAGGAAGAAACCTCCAGCAGAACCAGGCTCAGGGAGGGGCAGTCTTCTGCTGGGACTGGTTGGGGCTGAGGGAGAGAACCAGGAAAAAGACATGCTGTGGAGGGGAGCAGAGATCAATCACTAATGATTAAATGCAGAGTGGTGCATACAGAGCAAAAAGAGAAAGAAACACTCAGTGCATCATGGGAACCCCCCAGCAGTCTAAGTCTATAGCAGCATAACTAAGGGATGGTTCAGGGTCACCTGATCCAGCCCTAACTATAAGCTTGAGCAAAAAGGAAAGTTTTAAGCCTAATCTTGAAAGTAGAGAGGTTGTCTGTCTCCCTGATCTGAATTGGGAGCTGATTCCACAGGAGAGGAGCCTGAAAGCTGAAGGCTCTGCCTCCCATTCTACTCTTACAAACCCTAGGAACTACAAGTAAGTCTGCAGTCTGAGAGCGAAGTGCTCTATTGGGGTGATATGGTACTATGAGGTCTCTAAGATAAGATGGGACCTGATTATTCAAAACCTTATAAGTAAGAAGAAGAATTTTAAATTCTATTCTAGAATTAACAGGAAGCCAATGAAGAGAGGCCAATATGGGTGAGATATGCTCTCTCCTTCTAGTCCCCGTTAGTACTCTAGCTGCAGCATTTTGAATTAACTGAAGGCTTTTTAGGGAACTTTTAGGACAACCTGATAATAATGAATTACAATAGTCCAGCCTAGAGGAAATAAATGCATGAATTAGTTTTTCAGCATCACTCTGAGACAAGACCTTTCTAATTTTAGAGATATTGCATAAATGCAAAAAAGCAGTCCTACATATTTGTTTAATATGCGCTTTGAATGACATATCCTGATCAAAAATGACTCCAAGATTTCTCACAGTATTACTAGAGGTCAGGGTAATGCCATCCAGAGTAAGGATCTGGTTAGACACCATGTTTCTAAGATTTGTGGGGCCAAGTACAATAACTTCAGTTTTATCTGAGTTTAAAAGCAGGAAATTAGAGGTCATCCATGTCTTTATGTCTGTAAGACAATCCTGCAGTTTAGCTAATTGGTGTGTTTCCTCTGGCTTCATGGATAGATAAAGCTGGGTATCATCTGCGTAACAATGAAAATTTAAGCAATACCGTCTAATAATACTGCCTAAGGGAAGCATGTATAAAGTGAATAAAATTGGTCCTAGCACAGAACCTTGTGGAACTCCATAATTAACTTTAGTCTGTGAAGAAGATTCCCCATTTACATGAACAAATTGTAATCTATTAGACAAATATGATTCAAACCACCGCAGCGCAGTGCCTTTAATACCTATGGCATGCTCTAATCTCTGTAATAAAATTTTATGGTCAACAGTATCAAAAGCAGCACTGAGGTCTGACAGAACAAGCACAGAGATGAGTCCACTGTCCGAGGCCATAAGAAGATCATTTGTAACCTTCACTAATGCTGTTTCTGTACTATGATGAATTCTAAAACCTGACTGAAACTCTTCAAATAGACCATTCCTCTGCAGATGATCAGTTAGCTGTTTTACAACTACCCTTTCAAGAATTTCTGAGAGAAAAGGAAGGTTGGAGATTGGCCTATAATTAGCTAAGATAGCTGGGTCAAGTGATGGCTTTTTAAGTAATGGTTTAATTACTGCCACCTTAAAAGCCTGTGGTACATAGCCAGCTAACAAAGATAGATTGATCATATTTAAGATCGAAGCATTAAATAATGGTAGGGCTTCCTTGAGCAGCCTGGTAGGAATGGGGTCTAATAGACATGTTGATGGTTTGGATGAAGTAACTAATGAAAATAACTCAGTCAGAACAATCTGAGAGAAAGAGTCTAACCAAATACCGGCATCACTGAAAGCAGCCAAAGATAACGATACGTCTTTGGGATGGTTATGAGTAATTTTTTCTCTAATGGTTAAAATTTTGTTAGCAAAGAAAGTCATGAAGTCATTACTAGTTAAAGTTAATGGAATACTCAGCTCAATAGAGCTCTGACTCTTTGTCAGCCTGGCTACAGTGCTGAAAATAAACCTGGGGTTGTTCTTATTTTCTTCAATTAGTGATGAGTAGAAAGATGTCCTAGCTTTACGGAGGGCTTTTTTATAGAGCAACAGACTCTCTTTCCAGGCTAAGTGAAGATCTTCTAAATTAGTGAGACGCCATTTCCTCTCCAACTTACGGGTTATCTGCTTTAAGCTACAAGTTTGTGAGTTATACCACGGAGTCAGGCACTTCTGATTTAAAGCTCTCTTTTTCAGAGGAGCTACAGCATCCAAAGTTGTCTTCAATGAGGATGTGAAACTATTGACGAGATACTCTATCTCACTTACAGAGTTTAGGTAGCTACTCTGCACTGTGTTGGTATATGGCATTAGAGAACATAACGAAGGAATCATATCCTTAAACCTAGTTACAGCGCTTTCTGAAAGACTTCTAGTGTAATGAAACTTATTCCCCACTGCTGGGTAGTCCATCAGAGTAAATGTAAATGTTATTAAGAAATGATCAGACAGAAGGGAGTTTTCAGGGAATACTGTTAAGTCTTCTATTTCCATACCATAAGTCAGAACAAGATCTAAGATATGATTAAAGTGGTGGGTGGACTCATTTACATTTTGAGCAAAGCCAATAGAGTCTAATAATAGATTAAATGCAGTGTTGAGGCTGTCATTCTCAGCATCTGTGTGGATGTTAAAATCGCCCACTATAATTATCTTATCTGAGCTAAGCACTAAGTCAGACAAAAGGTCTGAAAATTCACAGAGAAACTCACAGTAACGACCAGGTGGACGATAGATAATAACAAATAAAACACACACACACACTCCCCCTCGAACTGCCACATTATTGTGGTGGGGGAGTTTGCGTACCCTGATGATCCTAGGAGCTATGCTGTCGGGGGCTTCGTGCCCCTGGTATGGTCTCCCATGGCAAAAAGGTCCTAGGTGACAGGTCAGACTAAGGGCAGTTCAGAAGCTCCTATGACCAGTGCAATATCAAGGACCGAGACATCGCCAGGGCCGCACTCTGGAGCCAGGCCTGGGGTTGGGGCTTGTGCACGAGCGCCTGGTGGTCGGGCCTTAGCCCACAGGGCCTGGCCGGGCTCAGCCCGAAAGAGTGATGTGGGCCCACCCTCCTGTGGGTTCACCACCTGCAGAGGGGGCCATGGGGGTCGGGTGCAGAGAGGACTGGGTGGCAGTTGAGGGTGGGTGGCCCGGCAGCCCGGTCGGCGCTCACAGCCTCTGGCTGTTGGGACGTGGAACGTCACCTCACTGGGGGGGTAGGAGCCTGAGCTTGTGCGGGAGGTTGAGAGGTACTGACTAGAGATAGTCGGGCTCACCTCCACGCACAGCTTGGGCTCTGGTACCCAACTCCTGGAGAGGGGCTGGGTGCTCCACTTCTCTGGCGTTGCCCGCGTGAAGAGATGGCGAGCTGGGGTAGCATTGCTCATTGCACCCCAGCTCAGTTGCCATGTGTTGGTGTTCACCCCGGTGAACGAGAGGGTTGTCTCCCTATGCCTTCTGGTCGGGGACAGGTCTCTCACTGTTGTCTCAGCCTACGGGCCGAGTGGCAGTGCAGAGGACCCGACATTCTTGGAGTCCCTGGGAGGGGTACTAGATAGTGCTCCAACTGGGGACTCCATTGTTCTACTGGGGGACTTCAACGCCCATGTGGGTGGTGACAGTGAGACCTAGAGGGGGGTGATCGGTAAGCATGGCCTCCGAATCTGAACCCGAGTGGTGTTCAGTTGTTGGACTTCTGTGCTAGTCACAGTTTGTCCATCACAAACACCATGTTCGAGCACAAGGGTGTCCATAAGTGCACGTGGCACCAGGACACCTTGAGCCGGAGGTCGATGATCGACTTTGTAGTCATATCATCTGACCTTCGGCCATGTGTCTCGGACACTCGGATGAAGAGAGGGGCTGAGCTATCGACCGATCACCACCTGGTGGTGAGTTGGATCCGCTGGGAGGGGAGGAAGCTGGTCAGACCTGGCAGGCCCAAACGTATCGTGAGGGTCTGCTGGGAACGACTGGCGGAACCCTGTGTCGGTGAGGTCTTCAACTCCCACCTCTGGGAGAGTTTCTCCCAGATCCCGGGGGAGGTTGGAGACATGGAGTCCGAGTGGACCATGTTCTCCACCTCCATTGTTGATGCGGCCGCTCGTAGGTGTGGTCACAAGGTCTCTGGTACCTGTCATGGCGGCAATCCCCGAACCTAGTGGTGGACGCTGGAAGTAAAGGATGCTGTCAAGCTGAAGGAGTCCTACTTGTCTTTGTTGGTAAGTGGGACCCCGGAGGCAGCTGACAGGTACCGGCAGGCCAAGTGTGCTGTAGCCTGTGCGGTCGCAGAGGCAAAAACCCGGGTCTGGGAGGAGTTTGAGGAGGCCATGGAGGAGGACTATCAATCGGCCTCGAAGAAATTCTGGCAAACCGTCGACAACTCAGGAGGCACACTGTGGTCAGTTACAGTGAAGGCCTGTCTTTTCTCTTTTGAGAATTTTATTTCAAGTTCATGCATTATCATTTTTAATGGCCACACCAAAGCAAAACTGTTATGAGAACAACCGCTCAGCCTCCAAAAGCACCAAACATTTTCTTTTAGCGTTAAGCTAGTTTCAGTGTTAAGTTTATACGTTAACTTTAAGCGTTTAGCTTTGTTTTGTGGCATATAGATGAGGACAAAATTATTAGTTCCCCAATAACATTTTATATTTTCTTCAAAAAACTTTCTAAGTCCTTCTTTAACAGAGCACAGAATTTTGAACAGCATTTCTAAACATCTGAGTTTTATTTTGGATGTTTACATTTTTGCACACAGAAGCAAAACTATTTCAAAAAGAGTCAAAATTCTTATCTTTTCTAATGCTGATATCAGCCTGCAACTGATTAGAAAAAAAATCCCTTTATATTTGGTTGATATCATTTTGATCAGCCTTCGGCCTCCAAAAATTTAATTCGAATGGCCTTAATATATGTAAAATAACTGTGAAAGGTGCTGACGAGTTGTTTGAGCATCTTCACTTCTGGGTTCACAGCATGACATTCAGAGACACAGATCCGCAATGACATTAATGTGTGACAACATCGTGTCAGCTCCGTTTCTCTGGGAGAAAACCACAGACACAGTGGCTCAACAGCACAACCGTTACCAAGCTAACGGTCACTAAGCACCTGATGCATTATGGGAAAATGCTAAGCATGACCACGCCTACAAAACAGTGAAAGCATGTTTTTCCTGATTGTGTTTTCAGTTTGTCCTTGAACGTTGTGCAGGCCAGTCTGACGTTTTACGCTGGATGCCTTTTCTGACGCAACTCCACATCACATGGAGCAGGGCTGGGGTTTGACCCGAGAACCTTCCTCACTGAAAACACTTTTCCACTAGTCCAGGAGTCAAACCCCTAAATTTTGATGAACCTTGTTTTGTCGGATAAAGTTTTTTCTCTGTTGATTCATGTAGCCTAGGGATAGGTAAACAAGAATTAGGGGGGTGCTCAGTGATATCTCTTGGGCAACTTTGGATATTAACTCCTTTCTGTTGGAAACGCTCTATTTCTGTAAAAAGTCAGTTTTCTCCATTTCCCAAAAGAAGTGAGTTAATAAAAGGCTTAAATATGCTTGGGTTTTTGAGTGTGTCCAAATAATTTTTAATTCCTTAATTAGGTCGATTAACCATTTTCTAGTCATTTGTGTTACTAGTAGCCTGGGTGTCATCAGCTGAGCGTACCAGTTTAATTTGGTCACTCAGTCTTACTATAGACACCACTTAACTGCAGTTTTTCCTGTTGAAGCACGTTTGCCATTCCATTGTTTTAAATTTTCAATTCAGTAAAAGAAGTCATATCTTATGAAACATAAGATATGACTTCTTTTCAAAGGCAACAAATGTAAGTACATACACTATAGCAGAACTAGAATGATACCTTTATTTCTCTGATACCCTCATTATGGTTTTTAAAGCCATAATAATAATCAACTTAAGCCAACATCTTTAATTAGTGTGTGCTGCCATCTTTTAGCAGATCACCAAACTTACTGCATCATCTCTGTTGTGTGCTAGTTCATTTGAGGTTTGTTCATGAATACATATAAACAAGAGTTCAATTACCGAAACAAAATTTTGCTTTGAAACCCTGAACAGATTATGCATGTAAGAAAAATATTTCTTATGCTGACTAGTGTGAATATAACACTGAAGATCAGGTGAACCTTGGTAGCTTCATGATAAGAGCAACATCTGGATAATCTAGGGACCCTGGTTAATTCCAACTTTTTTTTTTTCAGTGTTTCTATGCATTATCATTATCACGTATGTGTGATGCCTTGAGTGGTTAAAAGACCATATTAGTAAACAATAAAGGGTTTTTCCTTTTTACATATTTGAAAGTTGGTACTGTTGCGGACTTTGTCATGAACTTCAATAAAAGAATAGCTTCCTACTTGACCAGCAGTGATGTCTATCTCATTCTTGACAGATATTATGAGTACAGCATAAAGTCCACTATGAAAGATGGCAGGGAGACGGGTGTTACTAGGAAGCATCATTTGCTTCGGACAACAAAGTTGCCTGCACAGAAGGTTGTCTTGTCTTCTGTTGAAAACAAGAAACAGTTGATCCATATCCTCTGTGAAGAGCTGACACAAGATAGGATTTTTGATCTTCAGAGTACTAGACCACAAGTTGGTAGTGACTGGGGAGGATCCTTGCCCTGTTGAAATCAGAAAGAAAGGACTCCATTTGATCTTGAAACTCACCAGGAAGAAGCTGATGTCATAATTGTCCAACAAGTGCTGAAGTGTGTCAGGGAGGCCCAGCAAATATCTGTGATTTCAGATGATACTGATGTATTTGTTTTGCTACTTCATCACTACCAAATGGCAGGACTGGAACTGCCACTTACCAGGGAATCCCCTAGCAAGGAAAGGGCAATACTGGATATCAAGTTGACACTGGCTAAGCATAAGGAAATAGTTAAGAACCTTCTTCCTGTGCATGCTATATCAGGATGTGACACAGTGGCATGTTACTTTGGAAATGGACAAGGGAAAGTCATCAAAACCCTGAAAGATGGATATGATCTGTCAGCAGTAGGGAATATGGATGCACCCCTCCAGCAAGTAATTGATCAAGCAACAAGTTTCATCTCAGCGTGTTATGGCACAAAGGACAGCACAGACATGTCTCACACACGACTTCTGATGTGGGGAATAAAGAATGGCAAAGGCCATTCATCTTCACCAAACTTGGCTACTCTTCCACCAACAAAAGAGACCTTTATAGAAAACGTGAAGCGGGCACATTTTCAGGCAATGTTGTGGCAAAATGTCAATGTTGACCCTACGAAATTGGACCCAGAAGCATTTGGTTGGAAGAAGGACACAGACAACAAATCATTGAACCCAATCACTTTACTGGACAACACAAAACCTGCCCCAGACTACTTTTTGGAAATGATCCGATGTGGCTAACACCAAGAGATGTAGCTGTAAACCCTTACCTTGTACAATGTTTTGTGCATGCTTCAAGGTAGGATGCTAAAGACAGCAGTAGCCTGAACTATCCATCATGCATAGCATTGTGTTTAACACCATTGTGTTAAATACAATACAATGGTGAACAGGCCAGTAAGGCCAAAAACATACATTATATCTTATTCCAGAAGAGATGGCAGTTTTCGACTGTTGGTTACCTGTTGTCTGAAAATCTTGCAAATATTTTGACAAATTCACTATTGGAAATGGCTGGAAAAGGGTTAATTCCTTCAGTTTTGATCAACATTTTATTCAGCACTACTGCAATTTCTGTAAAAGTATGTGAATAAATATCAGAGAAGGAAAACTTGATGCATTTGATATGAGTTTTTACCAAGGAAATGTGTGAACTATGTCATGATTTGACCATGTTGGGTATAAAGGGGTTAATATCCAGAGTTGCCCAAGGGATAACACCGAGCACCCCCCTGACTCTTATCAAGCTACCCTGAGGATACAAAAATCAGCAGAGAAAAAACTTTATCTAACAAAACCAGGTTTGACCCCATGACTCCTGGACTACACCACCCCTGGTCATATATCATGGAAATAGCGGTATGAAAAATTCTGGGTAGAAATTTAATTATATTCTACCATAAAGTACTTTCAAAGGATATTAATATTATTGCATAAAATACTTTGTTTGTGTAGGTGGTGTTCATGAAATACATTTTATTCCATAGGATGAGAAGATCATATGGGACAGGGAGAATGGACCGCTGAAAAATACTGCAAAACTAGATCTATTTTTTTTTAAAAGATGTACTTGAAAACCACTGAAATCAGCTGATCCGCTGAAAATTCACTGGCTGCAAAAAGGAGTGACCATAATACCCGAGCTAAGCCTTCTTCTGGGTACCTTCAGCCTGCTTTTCTTGGAAAACTGTTAGTTGTGGAACTTTGCAGCATTTTGTGCTTTTCTCCCAGTCACTCCTTTTTTTACGGTTTTTATTGAAAACCACAATGAATGGTACAATGATGGTAGTATAAAAATATATTTAGATTCTCTCTCTCTCTCTCTCTCTCTCTCTCTCTCTCTCTCTCTCTCTCTCTCTCTATATATATATATATTTAAAAAAAACGAACAATAAAACACACACACAAAACTATGCCAGCTCAATGAGTATACAAAGTAAAATTGCAAATACTCAAAACTACATTTCCAGCCTCCAGTCAGGTAAAACCTGCAAGTCTGTGAAATATGGTTGTTATTTATAACAGAACTTGTCAGTGTGGATTTGATTTTTTTCAAGTTTGAGGAAAATATCCTGGAGCGATATCCTGGAGCCACTGTGAAGTAGAGGGTTGGGGGATTCCACGGCAGAAGAACACGTCCGTTACAGCACATATTGTAAGGTTGAAAAACACACAGAGGCAGGCAGGACTATGGAACACGAGAACAACAGCTGGAGAGAAGGCACAAAGCGCATCAATCTGGCGAGGAACAACAGCACCTGGTGAGCTTATACAGGTGCTGGTCATATAATTAGACTATCGTGAAACCTGGGCTCTCATACCACCTGAGCAGTGCCACAGACTGATCCACTCCATGCCACGCCGCATTGCATAGTGGCCTTCAGCTCTTCTGCATTGTTGGGTCTGGCGTGTCGCATCTTCCTCTTCACAGTACCCCATAGATTTTCTATGGGGTTAAGGTCAGGCAAGTTTGCTGGCCCATTAAGAACAGGGATACCATGGTCCTTAGACCAGGTACTGGTAGCTTTGGCACTGTGTGCAGGTGCCAAGTCCTGTTGGAAAATGAAATCTGCATCTCTATAAAGTTGGTCAGCAGCAGGAAGCATGAAGCGCTCTACAACTTCATGGTAGACAGCTGCGTTGACCTTGGACCTCAGAAAACACAGTGGACCAACACCAGTGGGACAGTGGGAAGGAAAAACTCCCTTTTAACAGGAAGAAACCTCCAGCAGAACCAGGCTCAGGGAGGGGCAGTCTTCTGCTGGGACTGGTTGGGGCTGAGGGAGAGAACCAGGAAAAGACATGCTGTGGAGGGGAGCAGAGATCAATCACTAATGATTAAATGCAGAGTGGTGCATACAGAGCAAAAAGAGAAAGAAACACTCAGTGCATCATGGGAACCCCCCAGCAGTCTAAGTCTATAGCAGCATAACTAAGGGATGGTTCAGGGTCACCTGATCCAGCCCTAACTATAAGCTTTAGCAAAAAGGAAGGTTTTAAGCCTAATCTTAAAAGTAGAGAGGGTGTCTGTCTCCCTGATCTGAATTGGGAGCTGGTTCCACAGGAGAGGAGCCTGAAAGCTGGAGGCTCTGCCTCCCATTCTACTCTTACAAACCCTAGGAACTACAAGTAAGCCTGCAGTCTGAGAGCAAAGCGCTCTATTGGGGTGATATGGTACTATGAGGTCCCTAAGATAAGATGGGACCTGATTATTCAAAACCTTATAAGTAAGAAGAAGAACTTTAAATTCTATTCTAGAATTAACAGGAAGCCAATGAAGAGAGGCCAATATGGGTGAGATATGCTCTCTCCTTCTAGTCCCTGTCAGTACTCTAGCTGCAGCATTTTGAATTAACTGAAGGCTTTTCAGGGAACTTTTAGGACAACCTGATAATAATGAATTACAATAGTCCAGCTTAGAGGAAATAAATGCATGAATTAGTTTTCAGCATCACTCTGAGACAAGACCTTTCTAATTTTAGAGATATTGCGCAAATGCAAAAAAGCAGTCCTTAATATGCGCATTGAATGACATATCCTGCTCAAAAATGACTCCAAGATTTCTCACAGTATTACTAGAGGTCAGGGTAATGCCATCCAGAGTAAGGATCTGGTTAGACACCATGTTTCTAAGATTTGTGGGGCCAAGTACAATAACTTCAGTTTTATCTGAATTTTAAAGCAGGAAATTAGAGGTCATCCATGTCTTTATGTCTGAAAGACATTCCTGCAGTTTAACTAATTGGTGTGTGTCCTCTGGCTTCATGGATAGATAAAGCTGGGTATCATCTGCGTAACAATGAAAATTTAAGCAATGCTGTCTAATAATACTGCCTAAGGGAAGCATGTATAAAGTGAATAAAATTGGTCCTAGCACAGAACCTTGTGGAACTCCATAATTAACCTTAGTCTGTGAAGAAGACTCCCCATTTACATGAACAAATTGTAATCTATTAGATAAATATGATTCAAACCACCTTTAATACCGCCTTTAATACCTATGGCATGCTCTAATCTCTGTAATAAAATTGTATGGTCAACAGTATCAAAAGCAGCACTGAGGTCTAACAGAACAAGCACAGAGATGAATCCACTGTCTGAGGCCATAAGAAGATCATTTGTAACCTTCACTAATGCTGTTTCTGTACTATGATGAATTCTAAAACCTGAGTGAAATGCTTCAGTTTCAGTCAGGTTATATATCATATATATGATTCCACAAAACTTGTATAAACTTTGATTAAAGAATGATAATTTTTAGAACTGAGTATTTGTCCCAGTGAGATATGAGTAAGTGAGCATAGATAAAAATAAAATAAAATAAAAAAGAAAGAAAATAAATCAAACAGCTAATCAAGGCAGGCATATAGTAGGAGGGCTCAATCTTACATTTTCCGAAGAACAAAAATAAGTAAATGAGAGAATCAGCTCAGTTATTACTTGAAATTGTTGACTTTCCAATAAAGTGTCTATGTGCGGTCCGCATAAATTGGAGTAGTAAGATGGCCGCCAGTTTGCTTCAGCGGATTGTACTTACTGTGTCGGCCAATGAGCGATCCAGTATTATATACAGATCAGTGCTGTCCACCAACGACCTGACACAAGTCGCATTCCGATGACGTCAGCCCCTCTCTCCACGCAAGCTCCGCCGACTAATACTGCATCCAACCCTTACAATTACTTCCCACTCTTACAATATGATTACTATTTCGGTAAATATAAATACAATAGAATAGAATTAAAAACTAAGAAATAAAAATACTGCAGAGAGAGCGAGAGAGAGAGAGAGAGAGAGAGAGAGAGAGAGAGAGAGAGAGAGAGAGAGAGAGAGAGAGAGAGGAGAGAGAGAGAGAGAGAGAGAGAGGGGGGGGGGCGTGGTCATGGTTTGCATTTTTCCCGTCATGCACTGTGGCAGTTACCTCGCTAAATTTACGTCGATTACATCGATGATCAGCAATATTGAGTTTTAGTGTTATGTTATGATTATGTTGTGATTTGTGTTGATATACACTAATATCATTGGATGTTTGACCTTTATACATTATGTAACCATAAATAAAAATACTGAGGTAAAAGTACTAAATTCACTGAGGCAGATCGTTATTTAGCGACAATTCCACGTGATTCCGTGTAATCACGCTTCAATTTTTGGGAGTCCTCTTTTTTGGGGACCCATCAGTTATGATGTAAAAATAAATAAATAAATTAAATAAATTCAGTCTCTGAAGATACTTTTCGTTTACAGGAAAAAATCTACACCGGAAACAGTACAAACTCAAACACGAGTTTAAACAAATTACAAAAAGAGAAACGTGGTTCAAATGAAAAAAAATATGCATCCTCATCAAATGCGCTGCAGAGAAACGATGCAAAGCACATGTTGGGGTGTTAAACCTAATACCTTGTGAAGTACAACACATAAGGATATTATAAACCATTTAATCTGAGTTTTTACCTTGTCACATGAACTTTGTAGCGTTTTGTGTTTTCCTCACAGTCACTCCGTTTTTCCCCAGGTATTTTTTTTATTGAAAACCACAATGAATGGTACAATGATGGTAGTATAAAAATATATTTAGATACTCTCTCTCTCTCTCTCTCTCTCTATATATATATATATATACGAGGGCTGTCAATAAAGTATAGGTCCTTTTTATTTTTTTCAAAAACTATATGGATTTCATTCATATGTTTTTACGTCAGACATGCTTGAACCCTCGTGCGCATGCGTGAGTTTTTCCACGCCTGTCGGTGACGTCATTCGCCTGTGAGCACTCCTTGTGGGAGGAGTCGTCCAGCCCCTCGTCGGAATTCCTTTGTCTGAGAAGTTGCTGAGAGACTGGCGCTTTGTTTGATCAAAATTTTTTCTAAACCTGTGAGACACATCGAAGTGGACACGGTTCGAAAAATTAAGCTGGTTTTCAGTGAAAATTTTAACGGCTGATGAGAGATTTTGAGGTGATTCTGTCGCTTTAAGGACTTCCCACGGTGCGAGACGTCGCTCAGCGCTCTCAGGCGCCGTCGTCAGCCTGTTCAAGCTGAAAACCTCCACATTTCAGGCTCTATTGATCCAGGACGTCGTGAGAGAACAGAGAAGTTTCAGAAGAAGTCGGTTTCAGCATTTTATCCGGATATTCCACTGTTAAAGGAGATTTTTTTAATGAAAGACGTGCGGACGGGTCTGCGCGTCGGGACGCAGCCGACGCGGTGTGGCGGCACAGGAAAAACACCTCTGTTGAAAGCCTTAAGGACAAGTTGGAACATGTCCTGCCTGTTAAACAATTTCTCATATACTCACTCCACTGAAAGCCATCAAAAGCCGCCTGGATTTTACAAATGGTTATCAACACGGAGGTGTTTTTCCTGTGCCGCCACACCGCGGCGGCTGCGTCCCGACGCGCGGACCCGTCCGCACGTCTTTCATTAAAAAAATCTCCTTTAACAGTGGAATATCCGGATAAAATGCTGAAACCGACTTCTTCTGAAACTTCTCTGTTCTCTCACGACGTCCTGGATCAATAGAGCCTGAAATGTGGAGGTTTTCAGCTTGAAACAGGCTTTTTCGAACCGTGTCCACTTCGATGTGTCTCACAGGTTTAGAAAAAATTTTGATCAAACAAAGCGCCAGTCTCTCAGCAACTTCTCAGACAAAGGAATTCCGACGAGGAGCTGGACGACTCCTCCCACAAGGAGTGCTCACAGGCGAATGACGTCACCGACAGGCGTGGAAAAACTCACGCATGCGCACGAGGGTTCAAGCATGTCTGACGTAAAAACATATGAATGAAATCCATATAGTTTTTGAAAAAAATAAAAAGGACCTATACTTTATTGACAGCCCTCGTATATATATATATATATATATATATATATATATATATATATAAAATAAAAAAACGAACAACAAAACACACGCAACTATGCCAGCTCAATACAAAGTACATACAAAGTAATACTTACAAAGTAAAAGTGAAATATGAAAGAAAAGGTTGTTATTTATAACAGAACTTGTTAGTGTGTATTTGATTTTTTCAAGTTTGAGGAAAATCACAATATCCTGGAGCCACTGTGAAATAGAGGGTTGGGGGATTCCACGGCAGAAAAACACGTCTGTTACAGCACATATTGTTGCAGGGCATATGTTATATATATATATGTGCATGCTGATGTTCATGGCCGCATTGCAGCACACGACAATATGTGTCCAGAACCCACAGGTGTGTTACTACAATCCACTGCACCAGTGACAATATATGCCATGAACATTGGTACATATTGTCACTGATATGCTGCATCAGTTGTGTGTGTGTGTGTGTGTGTGTGTGTGTGTGTGTGTGTGTGTGTGTGTGTGTGTGTGTGTGTGTGTGTGTGTGTGTGTGTGTGTGTGTGTGTGTGTGTGTGTGTGTGTGTGTGTGTGTGTGTGTGTGTGAGAGAGAGAGTGAGCCAGGCAGACAGACAGGGCAGAGTTTCAATTACTTTTATAAGTCTTTCTTCAACAATATGTTGAAACGTTTGCATACTGCAGCCATGTTGTACTTCATGTTGTTGTTGTTTTGGTCAACAGCAGCCTTATGTCAGGAAAAGTTCCTGCGTTTTGTAAGCAGGCTGTAGTTGAGCCTCTTTTAAAGAAAGCGAGTCTTGATAACTCTGTTATCTCTAATTATAGGCCCATATCTAAGCTTCCTTTTATTTCAAAGATTTTGGAAAAAGCTGTTCTTGTACAACTACAAGAGTTTTTAGAAACAAACAACATTTTAGACAGTTTTCATTCAGGTTATAAATTATTTCACGGCACGGAGTCTGCACTTTTAAAGGTTTTTAATGACCTGTTTTTAATCACTGATTCTGGTGATTCTGCCGTTTTGGTGCTTTTAGACTTGACTGCTGCCTTCAACACAGTTGACCATGCAACTCTTTTATCTCTTCTTGAGAACTGTGTGGGTGTCAGGGGGACAGCCTTGGACTGGTTCCACTCTTACCTTACAGGCTGTTCATTTACTGTCAGGCTGGGGGAGTCCACCTCGTCTTCTGTTCCTCTGAACTGTGGAGTCCCCCAGGGTTCTATTCTTGGGCCTATTCTCTTCACCCTATACCTTCTCCTATTAGGTCAGGTGTTTAGAAAACATGGCATATCTTATTATCTTTATGCAGATGATACTCAAATTTACTTGCCTATTAAGAAGAACTCTAGTAGCCCCCTGACACCCTTGCTTGTGTGCCTGGAAGACATCAAGGCTTGGTTGGGTCAAAATTTTCTTAGCTTAAATGAGAACAAAACCGAGGTGATTGTGTTTGGGCCCAGTGTTGGTTCCACAGCTTGATTAGACCTGGGCCCTCTCAGTCAACACATGAAGCCCACAGCCACCAACCTTGGCATCATTATGGACTCTAATCTTAAACTGGACAGGCAGGTCAAGGCGGTTGTTAAATCCAGCTTTTATCAGCTTCGTCTTTTAACCAAAATTAAATTAATTTTATCCTTTTCTGACTTGGAGCGCATCATGCATGCTTTTATTTCTTCATGCCTGGACTACTGCAATTCACTTTTTTTGGAATTAATCAAAATACACTTCACAGATTGCAGTTAGTCCAGAACGCTGCTGCACACCTCTTAACTGGGAGCAAAAAACATGAACATATTACACCCATTGTTGCGTCTTTGCACTGGCTCCCTGTTAATTTTAGAATTGATTTTAAAATTTTATTATTTGTTTTTAAAGCTTTAAATGGACTGGCCCCACAATATATTGTAGACCTCCTCCAAATTTACTCCCCAGCGCGTGCTCTGAGGTCTGAGGGCCAGCTCCAGCTTGTGGTGCCTAGGACGAGACTTAAGACCAGGGGGAACAGGGCCTTCTCTGTGGCTGGGCCCAGACTCTGGAACGCTCTGCCTCTCCACGTTCGAACAGCCCCCACAGTGGAGTGTTTTAAGTCTCGTCTGAAGACCCACTTTTATTCTCTGGCTTTTAGCTCTGCATGAGTTGTATGGTCCTCTGTTGTCTTTGGCCCAGTGTTTTTTTTAATTTATTGTTTTATTGTTTTTATGTTTATTTATTTATTAGTATCTGAGTGGGTTTATTGTTTTGTATAGTTGTTTAATCATTTTTATGTGCAGCACTTTGGAAACTGTTCTGTTGTTTAAATGTGCTATATAAATAAAATGGATTGGATTGGATTGGATTCATGGGATACAAGTGATCATTGAAAAACGGGACTGAGCAGGTGCCTTGACACTTGCACGAATTAGATCCGTGCACCTTGTGCATAAAAGCTACTTGGATCTCCAGTGCTTTAAAATGGACAAAAAAAAAAAAAACAGAGACGCATGGAAGAAAATGGAAAACAACCATCAAAGTAGATCAGAGACAGTCTGGAGTTACCTGTAAGTGCTGTCACAGTTAGAAGACGCCTGTGTGAAGCTAATTTATTTGCAAGAATCCCCCGCAAAGTCCCTCTGTTAAATAAAAGACATGTGCAGAAGAGGTTACAATTTGCCAAACAACACATCAACTGGCCTAAAGAGAAATGGAGGAATATTTTGTGGACTGATGAGAGTAAAATTGTTCTTTTTGGGTCCAAGGGCTGCAAATAGTTTGTGAGATGACCCCCAAACTCTGAATTCAAGCCACAGTTCACAGTGAAGACAGTGAAGCATGGTGGTGCAAGCATCATGATATGGGCATGTTTCTCCTACTATGGTGTTGGGCCTATATATCGCATACCAGGTATCATAGATCAGTTTGGATATGTCAAAATACTTGAAGAGGTCATGTTGCCTTATGCTGAAGAGGACATGCCCTTGAAATGGGTGTTTCAACAAGACAATGACCCCAAGCATACTAGTAAATGAGCAAAATCTTGGTTCCAAACCAACAAAATTAATGCCTCGCAGATGTGAAGAAATCATGAAAAACTGTGGTTATACAACTAAATACTAGTTTAGTGATTCACAGGATTGCTAAAAAAGCAGTTTGAACATAATAGTTTTAAGTTTGTAGCATCAACAGCAGATGCTACCTATTATTGTGAACACCCCCTTTTCTACTTTTTTTTTTTTTACTAATAGTCCAATTTCATAGCCTTAAGAGTGTGCATATCATGAATGCTTGGTCTTGTTGGATTTATAAGAATCTACTGGTACCTTGTTTCCCATGTAACAATAAGAAATATACTCAAAACCTGGATTAATCTTTTTAGTCACATAGCGCTACTATTATTCTGAACACTACTGTACGAGGGCTACAGCAAATCATCAGGTGGACCATTTTTATCCGATGGCCATCGGCTATTGCGAAGGCTTTGCATCCGTCTGTCTGTCTGCTCAGCATAAGTCCAGTCCTGTTACTGCCAGGGTCTTCAAATTCAGAGGGAACATTTTGTGGGATGCAGATCTTGGACAAGTTCAAAGATGACTAACCTTGACCTATTTTAAGAGGTGAGGTCACATTCTGTCTATTATTATGCTCTTTGCCAGCAGCATGAATTGAGCAAATACTTGTTTTGTTTTTTTGTTTTTTTTTGCCCAGTGGGATTGGGGGTGGGGGGGGGGGGTATTCTTGGACTGACACAGTGACAGCCAATCGGAGTAGAGAGGCACCGTGACATCACTGGCTGGTCTCTTCCTGGCTGCTAATCCAACATGGCAGAATCCAATCTGAAAGCGCTACGTTTGTGTAAATATAACACGTTTCTGTTATATTATGTAAAAGCACGCGAGACCTAAACAATTATATAACTGGAAACACTGTTTTTTGTAACCTGATCACGCCTCTGGAGTGATTTACAAGACATCTCATGGATGTCAGTGTGCATGCGCATCACACGCAGTCAAAGGTAACTTCCACTCTTTTCAAGAGAAGAGAAGAGCCTTTTATTGTCATTGTTCATACATACAATGATATTTGTCCTCTGCATTTAACCCATCCGAATTACAGTTGGACACAATCCAACCACTATGGGCAGTGAACAGCCACAGTCCGGTGCCCAGGGTCCAACTTCAGACGTAGAGACACTGCCTTGGTCAGGGGCAGAGAAATAAGCATGTTTTTGATTGTAGGAGGAAACACACACAAACACGAGAACATGCAAATTCCACACACAAACAGTGGGATCTAGTTCCTTGAACTTAGACAAAATTAACCCTATTAATGGCAGTCTGGGGTCAAAATTCATTGACACACCATGTTTGGAAGATATCTGGTGACGGACCTGGGAAGTGTGGGCCCACAGACAGGCATGACCTTGACCATGATGACCTATATTTGACCTTGCCTGGACAAATCATGAACCCACCTCCATACATGCGCAAATGAGGGTGAGAAATTAATATTATGACCCCAATTACTTTGGCATTTGCCAAAAACTAACCCTTTCCTGGAGTCGACTCATCCATATACCAGGTGTAGTGGTAGTTGGCCAAAGGGCCTTGGTGACAGTATTAATCTAAAATAATCAAATACTACATTAGCATGTACATAAAACTTTTATTTACAGAGGTATGTGTGTGGCTTCATGAGTACATTCAATGTGTGAAAATTGATTCTGTAATTATTACGAGTATTATGTGTATAACACAAGTAAAAATCTGAATCTAAAATCCTGGGTAGAAATACATGCAGACTCTTCAAATGTGGGTTAAACTTTCATTTTTTTTTCCCCTCATTCATTCTTGTAAAATGTGTAGGATGTATTTTGAGCAAAACCAGTCATGAAAATTAAGCGAGTACTTCCTGTTAAACCAATTATTCCTGCATCTCTGGTTATAATTGGGCAAAATTATCAGCATAAATACTTTTATTTTTAAACAAGTTGCTCGATCCACTCTTATGCAATAATTCATTACTGTGGGAACGTCTCTGTAGAGGTCGGCTGTTTCGGAGTGTGTGGTTGTAACTGGGTCCACCTCTGCACATTTTCATGGATTTTGTGATGAAATCAGATGGTTGTGTTGTCACAATCTGCCGTCTTGTTCTGCTGGACATTTTCGTTTTGACACTGCTATATGGAGTCCGTGTCTTCAGGTGTTATTTCACCTTTGACCTCCACTTCAGACTGTCCTCCAGGAAACAGGTGCCACACACATCCCTAGCCGTCTTCCTTCTCTCTGGTCATCTTGATCATCGTCTCCGGCGACCGGTAGAGGAAGATCAGCTTCTCAAACAGCGTCTCCTCCAGTTCCATTTCTCCTGTCTCCCGGACCACGAAAATGTCCGTGCACAGCTTCAGGACCCCGTCCACACACAGCAGCTCCTCAAACATGATGGACCTGGAGATGCCATTGAAAAATTCCCTGACGAACTTCCCGATGACGAGAACTACAGACGTACAGACCGACGATTCTGCAGAACAGAAAACCACAATACGTTAGATTCCGTCACTGTGCTTCTATGACAGGTGATGGTCGGTTTACGTTAGATTAGTTTTTGTCCCATAGTGAACTGAATGATGTTTTAGACATTTGCACAAATCCAAATTGAGTGAGTCATTTGAACTGCAGAGTCAGATGTGCAATGTTTCTTCGATATCAACACACAATGTGAGGTTTTGAACCCATGGTTGGGCTGTGTTACAAGTGCTAACCATTATGAGTGTTGTATCTAACGTTTTGAGATTTGAGCATAAATGTTAGTGTTGAAGCAATTGCAAAAAGCTATAATTTGGAGTGTGATTTATCACAGAGATCCAAGACGTGATTATATATTTGTTTTTGCAAAAAGTGTAAAGCTGAGTCTGCATATTGTTGTGCAATTCTGGACAAGTGTTTTGCTTCTTGAGTGTAAACACCTGTTAATTGTGTGAAAATGTTCACTTTAGTATGTAAACAACTGCAATAAAACTGTATTTACGCTGTTGGTGTTCTGATTTGTCACTGTAAGACCCCTGTGATTCTCACTAATTTTTACTTGGGGTCACCACAGACATAGACTGTATATAATGGACGGAGACCGCGTGACATCACCCACTGGTTCTATATTGAGACCCTGACAAGCCATAATGAAGCCAAGTTCTGTATGACGCCATGTTCACAGCAGCTAAACCACAAACTCAATAATGCATAAAGGGGCGGAGCATGAAAGACCTCTGATCCCGCCCCTGTCTTGGAGTCCAAGCCACTCAACCTCCATTCAGGTGTTTATTAACTCATATTTTTGGGGTTTGCGTAGTGATGCTCCCCACAGTTTACTTTGTTGTGGACATTAATGGCTATGAGCCACCTATTTTCTCAGTAATCATACATTAAGTAGATTTAACGGATGAAGCTACCAACAGTTGCTCGAAGGGATAATAGTCTGATCCCTGACAGGGGGGTTGGTCAAAGACATTTGGACAAAAGACTTTAGTGAGGTGGATAGCAGGGGTCGGTACACAAAGAGGCAGTCCAAAATACACAGCAGAAGTACAAAAATCATTAGGCTTTGGCACAGTCAGAAAAACAGGCAGAAGGTTGAAAAACACACAGAGGCAAGCAGGACTATGGAACACGAGAACAACAGCTGGAGAGAAGGCACAAGGCGCATCAATCTGGCGAGGAACAACAGCACCTGGTGAGCTTATACAGGTGCTGGTCATATAATTAGACTATTGTGAAAAAGTTGATTTATTTCAGTAATTCCATTCAAAAAGTGAAACTTGTATAATGTATACATTCATTACACACAGACTGATATATTTCAAATGTCTATTTCTTTTAATTTTGATAATTATAGATGACATGTCATCCCAAACCATCACTGACTGTGGAAACTTTACACTGGACCTCAAGCAACATGGACTCTGTGCCTCTCCTCTCTTCCCCCAGACTCTGGGACCTTGATTTCCAAAGGAAATGTAAAATTTACTTTCATCAGAGAACATAACTTTGGAGCACTCAGCAGCAGTCCAGACCTTTTTGTCTTGAGTCCATGCAAGATGTCATGTCAGCAGTCTTCCCCACGATTGTGTTGCCTACAGAACTAGACTGAGAGACCAGTTAAAGGCCTTTGCAGGTGTTTTGAGTTAATTAGCTGATTAGAGTGTGACACCAGGTGTCTTCAATATTCAACCTTTTCACAATATTCTAATTTTCTGAGATACTGAATTTGGGATTTTCATTAGCTGTCAGATATAATTATCAAAATTAAAATAAATAAACACTATATATATATATATATATATATATATATATATATATATATATATATATATATATATATGAGTCTACAAAACTTGTATAAACTTTGATTAAAGAATGATAATTTTTAGAACTGAGTATTTGTCCCACTGAGATATGAGTAAGTGAGCATAGAAGGGAAGAAAGTAATAAAAGAAAGAAAGAAAATAAATCAAACAGCTAATCAAGGCAGGCATATATTAGGAGGGATGAATCTTACATTTCCGAAGAACAAAAATAAGTAAATGAGAGAATCAGCTCAGTTATTACTTGAAATTGTTGACGTTCCAATAAAGTGTCTATGTAAATTTGGAGTAGTAAGATGGCCCCCAGTTTGCTTCAGCGGACACAAGTCGCATTCCGATGACGTCAGCCCCGCTCTCCAGGCAAGCTCCGCCGACTAATACTGCATCCAACCTTTACAATTACTTCCCACTCTTACAATATGATTACTATTTCGGTAAATATAAATACAATAGAATAGAATTAAAAACTAAGAAATAAAAATACTGCACAGAGAGAGAGAGAGAGAGAGAGAGAGAGAGAGAGAGAGAGAGAGAGGACGAGAGAGAGAGGGCGAGTGAGAGAGAGAGGAGAGAGAGAGGGGCGTGGTCATGGTTTGCATTTTTCCCGTCATGCACTGTGGCAGTTACCTCGCTAAATTTTACGTCGATTATATATGATCAACAATATTGAGTTTTAGAGTTATGTTGTGATTTGTGTTGATATACACTAATATCATTGGATGTTTGACAATTATACATTATGTAACCATAAATGAAAATACTGAGGTAAAAATACTAAATTCACTGAGGTAACAATATTTTAAGATAAAATAAAGATAAGATAATTTTTGGAGTTCTCTGGAGGACACATGAACAATGTCATTAAAAAAAAAAAAAAAAAAGCCTTAATTTTTGAAAATACTTCTTACGGAAACAAAAAAGCTACAACAGAAACAGTACAAAATCTCAAACACGAGTTTAAACAAATTACAGAAACATTACAAAATCACAAACTCAAACACAAGTTTAAACAAATTACAAAAAGAAACGTGGTTAAAAAAAAAAAAACATCCTCATCAAATGCGAAACCTAATACCTTGTGAAGTACAACACATAAGGATATTATAAACCATTTAATCTGAGTTTTTACCTTGTCACATGTTGGAGCGGACCTTTTACCGCTGTATTTAACTGAAAACCTGAGACATCAGACCACCTGGTTGGAGCGTAATTGTTTACTTCTGTAAAATACCTGTGAACCCAAACATCAGCGTGAACAGTAAAAACTATTTACCTTAGGTCACACACCCTGTGCATCCATTTAATGAGAAGAAGGAATGAAAACCAGTGAGTCAGATCTCAAGTTTAAGATAACCTCATCGCTTTGACCTTCGTCCGAGGTTTTAATAACAGCCTGAGCCAAAATTGTAAAAACAGTATTTGCTGCTTCGGCCTGACAGAGTAAAGCTATCGTCCAGGAAAGAACCTCGCTTATCGCTTCTACCTTTCTTTTGTACCATTCTTGATCCCTAAACTGCCATTGTGTGACTATCTTAGACGTTGTCCTCAGTCTAATTGATCTTCTCCCATCTGCTTCTGGGTATAATCCCACTCATGTGCTGTGAAGTCTTGTTGCTTGACTACGAAATCTTCATCACAATATTACTTTAAAAAGGAGTTGTTTTGTGCACTTATTGTGTGTACAAATATTTGCTGGAAATGGATCACTTTGCCCGGTTCTGGATCACGACACTCTGTGTCACGTTGGGTTCGTTCCTGGCATCTGTCTGGAGCCCTTCTAATGCAGAATGATACACACTGTGCCCGAGAATGTGTTTTGAACACAAACTGATATAAATTATACTTATAAAATGAGAATTTATTCAGTTTCGAAAGGCACTGTTATACATTTTTACAACCAAAAAATGAAGTGTTTACTCAAATTGGGTGGCATTCCTTAATAAATGAAGATAAAATAAAATCTGTGGTAAGAAACATTCTTGGATTTTGACATCTCCCCCTAAGCTTTTAACTCAATGAAGTGGGTCAGGATAGAACAAGATGCCCCAATTTGCTGTCATTTTTGCACCTTATATTGTTAGAGATTGAGAGCAAAGGAGGGTTTTAAATGTATGGAGGTGAGATTTCTCCTGAATTAAAAAGTAAAAGACCCACATTCATGCCCATTGGTGATGTTGAGATGACCCCCAAAGTCCACACGGCTCACAAGTACTGACACGAGGCTGCTGCTTCAGTGATCCACAACCGGCACATTTTCACATCAGAGATAAATGTGTGCAGCAATTAAACAGCAAGACATAACACACTGACATTTTCTACCCAAGTAAGTAAGTATTTTCCAGCTCCAGAGCTAATGACACTGAATGGCTAACTCACCTTTGCTACTTAACAGAGATCTTCACTTTCACACTTGCACGAATGAGTGAGTCAGAAAATGCGCGCAAACCACGGAGACCGGATGATTGGATTCCTCTGCTGATCACAAAGATGAGTGGATCCGGTCGAGCTTGTGGTCGTTTGTAGACAAAACATCAGTCTTTTCCATAGTATTAGCTTATTCACGCTGATTATGAGAAACGACGACACAAATACTACAGCGGTGATCCGGAACTGGACAAGTGACTGTATTGATCCCATACCAAGTAAATACAGGGCCAGCATTGCCGATACTGAAAGTTTTTAATAATTAGAGTAGATCCATCATCAAATTGTTAAATCTGAAACCCTCAAACACTGTATTACTTGACACTGTAATCCAGGAAGCACAACACCTAATGTCGCTACCTAACATCACTACTTATTTGGGCAAAGTTTATAGGTAAATAGAAAATTCTTTATCATAAGTTTTGGTTCAGAAACAATAGAATATTAAAAAAAAAAATCCCCATACATTGTCATATCTGGATATTTCTTAAGTAAATAAAGTGCACAAAATACAAAATCACTAGATAATAAATTAACACAAAGTCTTTTTTCAGGTAGAATGTTCAGAAACTATACAATTAAAAAAATTTCTCCCTTCATTGCACTTTATTTTCTGGATGTTTTCTTAAATAAACAAAAAGTGTACAAATTTATCCCTCCAACAAGTGTTATAGAACAAGTAGAATGTGTGTTCAGAAATACAATACAAAAATAGAACAATTTCTTCCCTTCAGTGCACTTCCTTTCTGAATGCAGCAATGCAGACAGGAGAGAAACAAACTCAAATATCAATCTCATTAATTCAATTCAATTCAATTTTTTTTTTATATAGCGCCAAATCACAACAAACAGTTGCCCCAAGGCGCTCCACACTGCAAGGCAAGGCCATACATTACATATTACATTACATATATCATTACACTGGTATTGATCATTATCAATACTGGTATAGATACTATTGATATTTTGATCAGTCCTCTCACCACAACTTGGGGTCACCACAACTCTAGCGAGGTGTATCTGAATGTTGTTTTGACAAGTTTGATATCAGAACCCTTTAATTTGGCAAATGTTGATTTGATAAAGCCATAAGTGAAAACGCGGAGACTATGATTTTGTGTTTCAATGCGACAAATTGCTTTTAAGAAAAATTATTGGGAACCCTATTTTTTTGTAGGTTTACGTTACGTAGTAGAAGCTTCAAATGTTCAACACTTCCATACAGTGATACGTTTTGGTTTACTGGGTCCAGTGTTGAGAAATGATGATTTGTCAGAATGCATAAGAAGAATAATGAATGATGTGGCCGTGCTGGGCACACGTCATATCTGTTTTGCATGCTGTCCCGGTCCACCGCCAAGCCGCGCCAACCCGTCGGTTGCGGCTATCAGCGGATGACAGGGGATATGCGGCGCGTTGGTTGTGTATGTCCTGCGTATGTCTTCAGTATGTGTTCAGGCAGTGATGCGGATCTCATCCGCAGCAGGATTTTTGAACCGCTCAAAAATCCTGGCTGCGGACATGCATGCCTCTGCGGATGATCACGGATGTGTTCGGATGGCGGCCGACTCATACAGGAATGTTACACGGTTATTGCGGTTGTTTGGCGGATGTGGGCCACTTCTGTGCACATTCCATCCGCAAATCCTCCTAAACGCCAGTGGGACAGGGCCCTTAGTCTATATTATAATAGTCAAGTGGCCTCTGTGTGTGTATGTGTGCATGATTTTATTTAGTAAGTTCAATGTAAATACATAATATAAACTAAATACATTAAAAGTACATGGATGACCAACAAAGTGAAAATACTTATTTCCATTATGGTCCCTTAAAAATCAAATGACAAAATGGAAGTAGTAATAAAATAACATAAAATAAAATAATAATAATAATTATTATTATAATAGTGTGTATATGATAACGAGAACCTAAACAATTTATAAATACATTAAGGCAGTAAATGAATGCAATTTTTTAATGTAATTAACAGGAAATAAAAGTGTTGAGTTCTTCTTCTAAAAAGGGTTGAAGTCTAAACATTCTGGACTCACATTCCAACTCATTATAGAACCTCTGCATTATTTATTACCACCCTTGAAAAATGTCACCTACTTATTTTATAAACACTACCCAATCTAGAGCCTGTGGATCCCCACGGGCAATGCATTAGTACAATATTAATTTTGCTCTGCATGCTCCAAATCTGTTGAGGTGTTTGACAATGCTGATATCTTTCCAGGTGAACGAAGGGCCAAGTATCAAGAGTCTTGGTGCGCCCTGTCTTACTGTATGGTTGTGAGACCAAGAAAACAAAAACTCATCAGAGCCAGCCTGCCCTCCATCCAGGACTTATACTGATATAGGACCAGGAAGTGAGCTGGTAGCATCTCTGCAGACCCCTCACACTCTGGACACACACCATTTAAACTCCTCCCCTCTGGTCGACGTTACAGAGCTCTGTACATCAAAACAACCAGACACAGGAACAGTTTCTTTCCACAGGCCATCACACTGATGAACAATTTAACCAAAAGAATTTAACTCACTAATTCATGAACCTCATGTACAACTTTGATCTCTTTGTCTTTGTCCTTTGAACACATTCTTTTTTATTGCACAATTATTTGCACATTTTTATTGTGAATTATTTAGTGTATATTTATACATGCTTGTACAGAGAGAGTACAGTTAAAACCGGAGTCAAATTCCTTGTATTCTTGTAGCTACTTGGTGAATAAAGGCTACTCTGATTCTGACTTGGATTCTAACCTAACTTGATGAACAGGTTGGAACTGTGTGACATGTGCAGTTGTGGGTCAGCAGAATGAAGAAGAGGGGACTCAGCACACATCCCTGGGGATCCATGTGTTTACAGTGATTGTACTGGAAATGTTGGTGCATCCAGTCTCCATAACAAACTTGCCCCTGTCATATTGATGGTTGACAACCAGAAGGTTTAAACAACACTGTTGTATGTTGCAAGGATTTCACTCTAACGTGTGTCAGCATAACTTTGACCATAATCAATCACCAGGTGTTTTAGGGGCAAATGTCTAGTTATTATTATTATTATTATTATTATTTCCTTGCTTTGGCTAGCCTTGCTAGTCTTTTTTGTCTTTTTTTGTGGTGTTTCGTTGTATTATGTTTATACGGTACATGTGGATTTACATATGCTGATGGATGAATGTACTTGATTATGTGTGTATGTTTATATTATGTCAAGGATTTTATATAGTTCATGCTTATATTATCATTTATTTTATATAGTTTATGCTTATATTATCATTTATTTTATATAGTTCATGCTTATATTATTATTTATTTTATATAGTTTATGCTTATATTATCATTTATTTTCTTTTATGACTACGTGTACTTTTCCTCTTTGTGAGAAGAGGAGGTTTTAAAAAGAAAGACTTGTTGTCTGCATTCTTCATGATTGAGCAAACTATTTTTCATTTTGCATAAGTGCCTTATCCTGCTTTGGACGAGCCACAAGGCTCATGTTGCAGGAATGGAAGGTTCCAGCTGTCACCTTGCCTCGATATCTCCCTCTTGCAGACATGACTCATGTGTAACCTCTCCCGACTGTCCTTGTTTGTTTTTTCTCATGTTGATGAACTAAATAAAAAGCTGGGCCAGAGGAGAAGATTTTGGGAGAGCTTTGGAGCTGACCACTTACAAGCTGCTTCTTGTTCTCCTCCTCTGCGCAGAGCAAAAAATATATATTTGTCTCTCTCTGACTGGTTTCTTTACAGTGTCTGTGCCTCTCATTTCTTTAAAAACAGGGTGCAAACCCAACAGTTTTTTTCCTGGCGCCCAACGTGGGGCGTTGACAGATCTTCTCGAGCGAACGGAGGGAGACGCACCGCTGACAGCGCGCACTGAAGAAAGTCCTGAGGAGTGAATTCTCCGTCGGGCCGGTGACCATAGACGTCCACCTCCGCTCGCCGCAGTAGACTGACGACGCCTCCGAACCAAATGAGAGGTGCAACAAATTAACGTAAGTAATTACTGCCTGCCTGTGAGGATAAAATATGTTAATGTGGGTAATAAAGTGCGGGTGAGGGAGTTAGAGTCTCCGGTCCTGCCGGCACATTTGGCGGAGGGGTTCGAGTCCCCATCCAAGGATATGATTCCTTCTTTATGTTCTCTAATGCCATATACCAACACAGTGCAGAGTAGCTACCTAAACTCTGTAAGTGAGATAGAGTATCTCGTCAATAGTTTTACATCCTCATTGAAGACAACTTTGGATGCTGTAGCTCCTCTGAAAAAGAGAGCTTTAAATCAGAAGTGCCTGACTCCGTGGTATAACTCACAAACTCGCAGCTTAAAGCAGATAACCCGTAAGTTGGAGAGGAAATGGCGTCTCACTAATTTAGAAGATCTTCACTTAGCCTGGAAAAAGAGTCTGTTGCTCTATAAAAAAAGCCCTCTGTAAAGCTAGGACATCTTACTACTCATCACTAATTGAAGAAAATAAGAACAACCCCAGGTTTCTTTTCAGCACTGTAGCCAGGCTGACAAAGAGTCAGAGCTCTATTGAGCCAAGTATTCCTTTAACTTTAACTAGTAATGACTTCATGACTTTCTTTGCTAATAAAATTTTAACTATTAGAGAAAAAAATTACTCATAACCATCCCAAAGACGTATCGTTATCTTTGGCTGCTTTCAGTGATGCCGGTATTTGGTTAGACTCTTTCTCTCAGATTGTTCTGTCTGAGTTGTTTTCATTAGTTACTTCATCCAAACCATCAACATGTCTATTAGACCCCATTCCTACCAGGCTGCTCAAGGAAGCCCTACCATTATTTAATGCTTCGATCTTAAATATGATCAATCTATCTTTATTAGTTGGCTTGACCCAGCTATCTTAGCTAATTATAGGCCAATCTCCAACCTTCCTTTTCTCTCAAAAATTCTTGAAAGGGTAGTTGTAAAACAGCTAACTGATCATCTGCAGAGGAATGGTCTATTTGAAGAGTTTCAGTCAGGTTTTACAATTCATCATAGTACAGAAACTGTTGGGAAAGTGTAGTGACACAGACCCACAACAGGGGGCGTAAATGAACGGACAATGGAAGGAGTCAAATTATAACACTTTACTGTTGTGAATGTCACAACCAAACACAGCAGATTCAGAATGTGCAACAGTCAATTAATAAAGGTGTCGTGTGGGCAGGCTCGACGATAAGAGACGCCCGTCTGGAAACGAACCGGAACCACACGATTTCCACCGCCACCTGAACCCGAGGAATACTGGAGCCGCCAAGTCCCGGAGTCCCCAGGTGGCCACCTTCCCGGCGTGTCGGATCTGGTACTGCTGGCAGAAAGCAAAAGACAGTCAAAGGGTGGGTGTGTGAACACCCAGTAACAATGGTGGGAATGCCACCTCCACCTCACTCAACACGTTGCAGCGGTCTCAGATGAAAAGGAGCGCCGTCTTGCACAGCCTCCGCAAAAACGACCGGTTCTCCTGCAAACACTCACAATAACAGATTTATAAATCTCACAAAAAGGGCTGAGAGTATTACCTCCAGATGAAGATGATATCTCGGCAGTTTGGTGGAGGTGTCTTCCTGCTTTTATACCAGATGTGTTGATTAGTGACAGCTGTCACGGATGATGGGTGACAGCTGTCACCACGGCTTGTTCCTGAGGCGGCAGCGCCCTCTCGTGCCTGAAGCCTGCACTTCAGGCAGGGCGCCTTCTGGTGGTGGGCCAGCAGTACCTCCTCTTCAGCGGCCCACACAACAGAAACAGCATTAGTGAAGGTTACAAATGATCTTCTTATGGCCTCAGACAGTGGACTCATCTCTGTGCTTGTTCTGTTAGACCTCAGTGCTGCTTTTGATACTGTTGACCATAAAATTTTATTACAGAGATTAGAGCATGCCATAGGTATTAAAGGCACTGCACTGCGGTGGTTTGAATCATATTTATCTAATAGATTACAATTTGTTCATGTAAATGGGGAATCTTCTTCACAGACTAATGTTAATTATGGAGTTCCACAAGGTTCTGTGCTAGGACCAATTTTATTCACTTTATACATGCTTCCCTTAGGCAGTATTATTAGACGGCATTGCTTAAATTTTCATTGTTATGCAGATGATACCCAGCTTTATCTATCCATGAAGCCAGAGGACACACACCAATTAGCTAAACTGCAGGATTGTCTTACAGACATAAAGACATGGATGACCTCTAATTTCCTGCTTTTAAACTCAGATAAAACTGAAGTTATTGTACTTGGCCCCACAAATCTTAGAAACATGGTGTCTAACCAGATCCTTACTCTGGATGGCATTACACTGACCTCTAGTAATACTGTGAGAAATCTTGGAGTCATTTTTGATCAGGATATGTCATTCAAAGCGCATATTAAACAAATATGTAGGACTGCTTTTTTTGTATTTACGCAATATCTCTAAAATTAGAAAGGTCTTGTCTCAGAGTGATGCTGAAAAACTAATTCATGCATTTATTTCCTCTAGGCTGGACTATTGTAATTCATTATTATCAGGTTGTCCTAAAAGTTCCTTAAAAAGCCTTCAGTTAATTCAAAATGCTGCAGCTAGAGTACTGACGGGGACTAGAAGGAGAGAGCATATCTCACCCATATTGGCCTCTCTTCATTGGCTTCCTGTTAATTCTAGAATAGAATTTAAAATTCTTCTTCTTACTTATAAGGTTTTGAATAATCAGGTCCCATCTTATCTTAGGGACCTCGTAGTACCATATCACCCCAATAGAGCGCTTCGCACTCAGACTGCAGGCTTACTTGTAGTTCCTAGGGTTTGTAAGAGTAGAATGGGAGGCAGAGCCTTCAGCTTTCAGGCTCCTCTCCTGTGGAACCAGCTCCCAATTCAGATCAGGGAGACAGATACCCTCTCTACTTTTAAGATTAGGCTTAAAACTTTCCTTTTTGCTAAAGCTTATAGTTAGGGCTGGATCAGGTGACCCTGAACCATCCCTTAGTTATGCTGCTATAGACGTAGACTGCTGGGGGGTTCCCATGATGCACTGTTTCTTTCTCTTTTTGCTCTGTATGCACCACTCTGCATTTAATCATTAGTGATCGATCTCTGCCCCCCTCCACAGCATGTCTTTTTCCTGGTTCTTTCCCTCAGCCCCAACCAGTCTCAGCAGAAGACTGCCCCTCCCTGAGCCTGGTTCTGCTGGAGGTTTCTTCTTGTTAAAAGGAAGTTTTTCCTTCCCACTGTCGCCAAGTGCTTGCTCACAGGGGGTCGTTTTGACCATTAGGGTTTTTACATAATTATTGTATGGCCTGCCTTACAATATAAAGTGCCTTGGGGCAACTGTTTGTTGTGATTTGGCGCTATATAAAAAAATTGATTGATTGATTGATTGATCCGGCTAAGAAATACAGGAGGAGTAAAAATAAATTTCAGGAGAAGCAGTTAGAGAGACCCGAATTAATTGAATATTCCAAAAGTGAAACTAAGTGTGTTTGTGGTATGAATGTGAGAGAATTTTGTTCTTGTTGTTTTTGTTTTGTTGTAAGGATTTTGTTCACTTCACATCTACAGTCACTACCAGAGCCACACGAGCCTCCACCAGGGGGCAGTGTGCCATCCCAAAGTGCAAAACTTCATTTGCACAAACTGCCTTTTCTTATAATGCCATAAAAGAATGGAATAATCTTCCAAACGAACTAAAACAGCAGACAAGCTATATCACCTTCACAGCAGAGCTTAAACAGTGGCTAGGGAACAACCAAACCTGCCAGCACTAATATTATTGTGTAGAAGTGGTTATTTGTTATTTATGTCTTGATATAAAATGATAGATATATTAGGTAGGTCATTATGTATTTATTTATTTTAGGATAAGGACTTGTCTGTAATTGCAATCATTGTTGAAATCTGTAATTTATTTTGTATATGTGTGAAAGTTGGAGCGGTTGTGGGAGTGTGTGTGTGTGTGTGTGTGTGTGTGACAGTGTCGGACTGTATGTGTGGTATTGTTTGACTGAGTATTCCTTCACTGTATTTTATTATGTAATGGGGACTGCAGATGGAAACTAGCTATTTAACTACAATCTGGTACAGATCATCTTTGTTTTATGAGCTTAATGTCTCTGTACATTGTCCCTTTTCAAATAAAGGCGAGTAATAATAATAATAAAAGAATGGAACTGTGAGTGACTGAAGCACGGACAGCTTGATATCCCATTTTATCAGGGGACAAAAGTGAAGCTGTTGTCTACAAAGTAGGTCATTTTAAGTCCATACGCACCACACTCACATATTCCCGACGAGTCTGCAAAGAGGGGGATTCCAAGGAAGGTCCGCCCCACGGGGTAGAAGCTTGACCTGAACTTTGCAGAGTGAAGGGGAATAGGTGAACAACATGGGAAACACATGCACAGAAAATAAGCCCCTATTTCAGGGCAACGAAAAATACATGCACAAACACAATCCAGAAAATCTGAAGTACATAACTAAATGGAAAAAGAAATATGGCTTTTCAGGTAAATGGGTTGTGCCAGATTGTGAAGGTTTGGTGTTAAAACTTACAGCAGCAGCAGCAAATAAAAACGGTAACAGGAAAGTAAGAAAAGAAGGAGAAATAGAGTGTGCAAAAGTATGGCTCAGTGAAGCACAGATGAGAGTAGAGGCCATAAAGAGGAAGAAAGACCTGGGGTGACTCTAAAGGTAAATGGACAGGACATGGATTTTCTCTGTGACACAGGAGCATGTAGGACAGTGATAACAGACAGACCTCCCGGAACTAAATTGGCAAAAGAAGTTGTTTGGGTAAAATCTGCAAATGGACAGGTGAATTCAGAGAAAATATTGAAGTTTGTCCATTTTGAAGATCCTGAAACGAACCAAACTGCTTGTGTCTCTGTGGTTTATTCGCCCCCATTGTCCAGTAAATTTACTGGGACGAGATTTGATGACTGCCTTATCTATAGGAGTCACACCAACAGTAGGTGGTATGAGAGCTGTGAGACAGCCCGCTACTGTATATACAAATTTGGCCCAGGCCTGGCAGTACTCTTTGGATCTGTCGGAGTTGAGACAAACTGAACAATTATTGGAGGAAGGTCTGATGACCTGTGAAAACAGAGAACACGTAGTAATGATGTCACCAAAAGATCTACACATAACTATGCTATTCACTCCACAAAAGGATGAAAGGTATGGAGCAGGATTTCTGAAAATTCCATCAGAATTATAGACAGTAGCACACCTATACACAGACAGAAAACCACCTCTGTGTGTAGTGTAGTGCTGACCCAAAGTGCAGACAAATGGTACAGAGGAAAACCTGAGGCTGTGCCGCATATTTCACTGACAAGGGCAGACACTCAGTCCTGGAAGGACCTTGGAGGAATTGTTAAAATAGCTGAGGAAGCAACTGATTGGCACGAAGCAGATGCAGTGTCAGTGTGGGATTTCAGTCCATCCACAGGCTTGTATTGGAAATACATGTTTGTAAGTGCTTGGACGACACCGGTGATACATGAAGTAGATCTGGACGATTGAAATTTAACAACATCTGTGTTATTGACACAGGAAGATGAGACTTTATTGGCCAAACTGCCTCCTCATCTCTGGGTGAATGCACCCACAGATGTAGGACTGTTGAAAAATATTCCGCCAGTCAAAATTAAGCCACGATCTGATTGGAGACCACGGATCAAACAATATCCATTAAAACCTGAAGCAGAAAAAGGAAATGATGACTTTTTTAGGTATCAGTAATTATTGCAGGGCCTGGATTCCATGTTATGCAGAGAAGGTGCAGAAATTGCAGGATTTAATACACTCTATACCAATGGATATGACTGACAAAATACAGTGGAATAAAGAAGCTGAAGAACAGTTTACAGCTCTTAAACAAGAACTTGTGAGTTCCACAGTATTATCTCTGCCCAATTATGCCAAGCCATTCACTCTCATGGTGGACACAAAACGGGGATTCATGTGTGCAGTCTTGCTACAACAACACGGTAATAAAAATAAACCAGTTGGCTATTATTCCAAACGTTTGGATACATTCTTATCGCCTGCTAGACAGATAGCATATACAGCAATGCTATTGTCTCAGCCACATATTACCATTGAAAGATGCAACACCTTGAATCCCGCCACGCTCCTACCTACTGAGACAGACGGTGAACCGCACGATTGTTTGGCAGACACACAGAAACAACAATTACCTCGACCAGACTTAACAGACGAACCATTTACAGATGGACTACATTACTTTGTGGATGGCTCATGTTTCAAGATCAGAAAGGACAGACATTAACAGGCTATGCTGTTGTTCAATTACCAAATACTGTTATTGAAGCAAAACAGATCGATCATTTTAAATCAGCCCAAGCTGCAGAACTCATTGCATTAACCAGAGCTTGTATCTTGGCTAAAGGACAGAAACTGACAGTCTATACAGATAGTCAATATGCATTTTCAACAATTTGGTTCTTTGCAAAACAATGGCAACAAAGAGGTATGATAACCTCTACAGGGAAACCAGTGACACATGCAGGCTTACTCACAAATTTGCTAGAAGCAGTGACATTACCATCACACCTGGCATTATGTAAATGCGCAGCCCACACCAGAGGTACAGATTTTGTCTCCAGAGGAAACTGTCTCGCAGACAAAATAGCGAAAGAAGCAGCAGCTGGTCGATATGGCACTTCTTCTATTTACACAGCTCAGACAGACAATGAACCATTAATAGATTCTGACCTTTTACTGGATATGCAAAAACAAGCACCAACACAGGAACGAAATCTGTGGTTGAAAAATGGGGCAACCCCAAACCCCAAAGGACTTTATTGTGTACATAACAAACCCATCCTACCCAAAAGCTTATTCAAAGCAGCTGCAATTGCGACACATGGGTTAATGCATGTGTCGACAGGGGAGATGGTATATATGGTAGACCAATACTTTACTACCTATGGATTTAATTTATATTCAAAACATTTTTGTAAAGCCTGTGTTACCTGATTGAAACACAACCCACAGGGAAATATAAGACCCTGGAGAGGGCAATTCCCAAAACCACGGTATCCTTTTCATATTGTTCATATGGACTTTATTGAACTAAATCGATGTGGACCTTATCAATAAGGTCTAGTATTAATTGATGATTTTTCAAAATGGGTAGAAATCGTTCCATCACAAAAAGCAGATGCTTTAACAGTAGCAAAAGCACTGTGTAAGACAGTTATTCCGTATTATGGAATACCAGAGACATTGTACAGTGATAATGGAACACATTTTGTAAATGAAGTTGTACAAAGAGTAGCAGAACACATGAAAATTAAGTTAAAACATCATTGTGCTTACCACCCACAAAGTGCAGGATTAGTGGAAAAGACAAATGGCACAATAAAAACAAGATTAAGGAAATGTATGGAAGAGACTAAACAAACCTGGATTGAATGTTTGGACCTAGTAAAATTGTATATGAGAATAACACCAACACCATCAGGTTTAACACCATTTGAGATACTTTATGGACGACCATATCGTCTACCAATTTTTGACATGGATACTAAAACAGCAGATGAGGAACAAACATTAGCAGATTTTATGAAAAAGACATTAACACAGAAAGAGAGAACTCAAACACATTTACTGCCAGATAATTCTGATCTTCCACAGGACGGCCTTCCAGTAGTTCAACCAGGAGACTGGGTGTTCATCAGAGTGATTAAGAGGAAGAACTGGTCCAGTCCTCGTTGGGAAGGTCCATACCAAGTGCTGTTAACAACACCAGCTGCAGTAAAGATAGCAGAGAGATCAACGTGGATACATCACTGTAAGATACAGCATGTGTTGGCTGCCTCCACAGTGTAAGGGGAAGTCTGGCTACAAAGGGAGTCTATTTAATTAGCAATAGATTATCTCAACGCCAGTGAAGCAGGGAGATCCTTGCACTATTAGGTGAGGTTGGTTAACAACACTGTATCCTAGCAATCATGACTGAACTAAAGCAGACCCCGGAGCGGCGTGCTCAGCGCCACCACTGCCGGACTGTTGGTAGGGCAGCCGGTTGCGTTGTGACCTTAGTGTGTTTCGTGCTCCTCGGATTCCTGGCCTGGTGGTTGACCCAAGAATTGAAGCTCACTGTGGACTGAGCCAGAGAACAACGGAAGCAACGTCAGAAGAGGTTTATTCATAATGTGAATGAGACATGAGGGACACCCTCATATATACCATACTAATATGTGGTACAGATATGTTCATTTATTGGCAATGGAATTACATGTTACTAATTGTTATGTTTGTTCGCAAATGCCTATATCCTCAACACACCCAGCTCTGACGGCTAAACCGTACCCTGCTAGGGTGACAGAATGTCTTATCATACGGATGCATAATCAAACTGTATTTCGGGGACAATAGTTCTCAGCAAATCTGATAAGATGTAATACCACTTGTCTCAGTGCAACCGCTTTTATGATAGGGATTTCAACAGAAGATGTGCAAGCATGCCCAAGTGCTGCTCCATTGACTAGACTGAAGGGAAACGAAAAAATATCAACACATGTTAAATTGTCATCACAACGGCCATTCCCGATTTGCTTTTATGGGACAGGGAATAAAACTGTAGGTAAAATTAGGAAACGTCTGTGTACCCAAACTTATGTTTTATCAAATGATTTAAGCCTAACCAAAACATATTATGTGGATGGTACTTATTTTCATCACATTGGACGGGGATGTAATTATACAGGCTCCTGTCCATGGGGAACGGATGAAGCATGTGCTTATGTTAGTAAGTTTTTGCTACCACCTGTAAATGGTACTCCGGTGTATGATGACATCTATTGGCTTTGTGGTTCCAGACTGTACATGAGTCTCCCACCAAATTGGGGTGGTGTGTGTGCACCTACCCAGGTGACTGACCATACATATGTGGTAGTGCCAAGGACCTCCACAGAGAAGAATGGCAGCACCAGACGGAGGAGATCGATATACCCAGATGTGTTACCACATGATCACATGTGGGGCTCAGATGTACCAAAGGACCAAAAATTGTGGTCTGTAGGAGATAAAATAGCACATTCACTGTTCCCCTGGATAGGAGTGGTAAAAAATTCATTAATGATTGAAACTCTGAATTATCGATTGGGTCTGTTCATGAATGTAACTGAGAAAATAGTAGCAGCTCAAAACACTGAAATAGATGCTTTACGTACCATGGTGATGCAAAATCGCATGGTTTTAGACTTGCTTACTGGTTCACAGGGAGGAGTTTGTGTTCTGCTGAACACAACATGCTGTACTTTCATCCCAGACTCCATTCATTCAGTGGATGTGCAGGACGCATTGGAAGAGCTGAATAAAGTTCGTGATGTAATGCATAAAGACACCCTAGCCGTGAGCCAGTGGGATCCCTGTTCCTGGTTGACTTCAGGACCATGGTGGCAGTTACTATTGAAAATAATGACACCAGTTATTATAGTCCTAATTCTGATTGGACTTTGCATGTGTTGTGTGATCCCTTGTATCAAAACAATGGTTGGCAAAATGGTGTCAAATACATTTGTACAGTGTAATCTGGCCTTCCAACAAACTATGCCAAAATATCAAGCATTGAAACAGTCAGACCTTAGTGGAGAAAACTATAATGACTGTGTTGAGAATTATGATGATATTGAAAAGCCCATAATTCCAGTTTAAGCTTGAACTGTTGACGTGATGAGTTAACACACTCTTAGCCTATGAAGCTTTAACTGAAAATGTAATAAGACAAGTGGTTAAAGTGGACAAATTTTCTATTGAAGTGTGTTTTGGACATGACAAACTTATGCAAATAAACGATAAACAGGGAGGATTATGTCAAGGATTTTATATAGTTCATGCAACCCCAGGTTTCTTTTCAGCACTGTAGCCAGGCTGACAAAGAGTCAGAGCTCTATTGAGCTGAGTATTCCATTAACTTTAACTAGTAATGACTTCATGACTTTCTTTGCTAATAAAATTTTAACTATTAGAGAAAAAATTACTCATAACCATCCCAAAGACATATTGTTATCTTTGGCTGCTTTCAGTGATGCTGGTATTTGGTTAGACTCTTTCTCTCCGATTGTTCTGTCTGAGTTATTTTCATTAGTTACTTCATCCAAACCATCAACATGTTTATTAGACCCCATTCCTACCAGGCTGCTCAAGGAAGCCCTACCATTATTTAATGCTTCGATCTTAAATATGATCAATCTATCTTTGTTAGTTGGCTATGTACCACAGGCTTTTAAGGTGGCAGTAATTAAACCATTACTTAAACAGCCATCACTTGACCCAGCTATCTTAGCTAATTATAGGCCAATCTCCAACCTTCCTTTTCTCTCAAAAATTCTTGAAAGGGTAGTTGTAAAACAGCTAACTGATCATCTGCAGAGGAATGGTCTATTTGAAGAGTTTCAGTCAGGTTTTAGAATTCATCATAGTACAGAAACAGCATTAGTGAAGGTTACAAATGATCTTCTTATGGCCTCGGACAGTGGACTCATCTCTGTGCTTGTTCTGTTAGACCTCAGTGCTGCTTTTGATACTGTTGACCATAAAATTTTATTACAGAGATTAGAGCATGCCATAGGTATTAAAGGCACTGCGCTGCAGTGGTTTGAATCATATTTATCTAATAGATTACAATTTGTTCATGTAAATGGGGAATCTTCTTCACAGACTAAGGTTAATTATGGAGTTCCACAAGGTTCTGTGCTAGGACCAATTTTATTCACTTTATACATGCTTCCCTTAGGCAGTATTATTAGACGGCATTGCTTAAATTTTCATTGTTATGCAGATGATACCCAGCTTTATCTATCCATGAAGCCAGAGGACACACACCAATTAGCTAAACTGCAGGATTGTCTTACAGACATAAAGACATGGATGACCTCTAATTTCCTGCTTTTAAACTAAGATAAAACTGAAGTTATTGTACTTGGCCCCACAAATCTTAGAAACATGGTGTCTAACCAGATCCTTACTCTGGATGGCATTACCCTGACCTCTAGTAATACTGTGAGAAATCTTGGAGTCATTTTTGATCAGGATATGTCATTCAATGCGCATATTAAACAAATATGTAGGACTGCTTTTTTGCATTTACGCAATATCTCTAAAATTAGAAAGGTCTTGTCTCAGAGTGATGCTGAAAAACTAATTCATGCATTTATTTCCTCTAGGCTGGACTATTGTAATTCATTATTATCAGGTTGTCCTAAAAGTTCCCTGAAAAGCCTTCAGTTAATTCAAAATGCTGCAGCTAGAGTACTAACGGGGACTAGAAGGAGAGAGCATATCTCACCCATATTGGCCTCTCTTCATTGGCTTCCTGTTAATTCTAGAATAAAATTTAAAATTCTTCTTCTTACTTATAAGGTTTTGAATAATCAGGTCCCATCTTATCTTAGGGACCTCATAGTACCATATCACCCCAATAGAGCGCTTCGCTCTCAGACTGCAGGCTTACTTGTAGTTCCTAGGGTTTGTAAGAGTAGAATGGGAGGCAGAGCCTTCAGCTTTCAGGCTCCTCTCCTGTGGAACCAGCTCCCAATTCAGATCAGGGAGACAGACACCCTCTCTACTTTTAAGATTAGGCTTAAAACTTTCCTTTTTGCTAAAGCTTATAGTTAGGGCTGGATCAGGTGACCCTGAACCATCCCTTAGTTATGCTGCTATAGACTTAGACTGCTGGGGGGTTCCCATGATGCACTGAGTGTTTCTTTCTCTTTTTGCTTTGTATGCACCACTCTGCATTTAATCATTAGTGATTGATCTCTGCTCCCCTCCACAGCATGTCTTTTTCCTGGTTCTCTCCCTCAGCCCCAACCAGTCCCAGCAGAAGACTGCCCCTCCCTGAGCCTGGTTCTGCTGGAGGTTTCTTCCTGTTAAAAGGGAGTTTTTCCTTCCCACTGTCGCCAAGTGCTTGCTCACAGGGGGTCGTTTTGACCGTTGGGGTATTTACGTAATTATTGTATGGCCTTGCCTTACAATATAAAGCGCCTTGGGGCAACTGTTTGTTGTGATTTGGCGCTATATAAATAAAATTGATTGATTGATTGATGCTTATATTATCATTTATTTTATATAGTTCATGCTTATATTATTATTTATTTTATATAGTTTATGCTTATATTATCATTTATTTTCTTTTATGACTACGTGTACTTTTCCTCTTTGTGAGAAGAGGAGGTTTTAAAAAGAAAGACTTGTTGTCTGCATTCTTCATGAATGAGCAAACTATTTTTCATTTTGCATAAGTGCCTTATCCTGCTTTGGACGAGCCACAAGGCTCATGTCGCAGGAATGGAAGGTTCCAGCTGTCACCTTGCCTCGATATCTCCCTCTTGCAGACATGACTCATATGTAACCTCTCCTGACTGTCCTTGTTTGTTTTTTCTCATGTTGATGAACTAAATAAAAAGCTGGGCCAGAGGAGGGGATTTTGGGAGAGCTGAGCACTTACAAGCTTCCTCTTGTTCTCCTCCTCTGCGCAGAGCAAAAAATATATATTTGTTTCTCTCTGACTGGTTTCTTTACAGTGTCTGTGCCTCTCATTTCTTTAAAAACAGGGTGCAAACCCAACATATGTATTAATGAATATATCATGTGTAAGTTACTTATGTTATTTACTTATGTTATTGATCATAGTTTTCTTTCTACTTTATATTATTATTGTTGTTATTTATTTTGTGCCTTGATGTTTGAAATAAACATTTCAGTCAATCAATCAATCATATTGTAAGAGTGATAATAAAGTACATTTTCAATCTCCACTGAACATTAAATAAACATGCTGCATACCCACAAGATGAGTCAATGGTCCTGGGATTTCCCCTCGATCCAAAATCCCCTATCTGGGATTTTGACTGAATTATGTTTCATTCATCATTTTGAGAACAATTTTAGAACATGATCATCTGCCAAAATCCATTGTTATAGTGCAATATAAAGTCTTTGTTCTGTCCATGGATTAATAATCTGTTGCTGCATATTCAGAACAGCCTCATGCAAATATTAGATGGGTCACAAAATATGCACCATTTTGCCAATAAGGTCTGCCCGGGAGTTTATTTCCTCTGTTTCCCCACAGTTCACACAAACTGCACTGTGCACAATTTCTCCAGTCACAGCCACATAAGCCCATAGCTTCTCCTGGGTTGTCTGGGTTTCTTGGTGGCTTTCCTCACTCTTCTTCTTGCACAGTCACTCAGTTTTTGAGAACTGTCTGCACCACAGACTAAAACAGTTAAATGTGGTCTATTAAACATTAGGTCTCTCTCTTCTAAGTCCCTGTTGGTAAATGATATAATAATTGATCAACATATTGATTTATTCTGCCTTACAGAAACCTGGTTACAGCAGGATGAATATGTTAGTTTAAATGAGTCAACACCCCCGAGTCACACTAACTGTCAGAATGCTCGTAGCACGGGCCGGGGCAGAGGATTAGCAGCAATCTTCCATTCCAGCTTATTAATTAATCAAAAACCCAGACAGAGCTTTAATTCATTTGAAAGCTTGACTCTTAGTCTTGTCCATCCAAATTGGAAGTCTCAAAAACCAGTTTTATTTGTTATTATCTATCGTCCACCTGGTCGTTACTGTGAGTTTCTCTGTGAATTTTCAGACCTTTTGTCTGACTTAGTGCTTAGCTCAGATAAGATAATTATAGTGGGCGATTTTAACATCCACACAGATGCTGAGAATGACAGCCTCAACACTGCATTTAATCTATTATTAGACTCTATTGGCTTTGCTCAAAATGTAAATGAGTCCACCCACCACTTTAATCATATCTTAGATCTTGTTCTGACTTATGGTATGGAAATAGAAGACTTAACAGTATTCCCTGAAAACTCCCTTCTGTCTGATCATTTCTTAATTACATTTACATTTACTCTGATGGACTACCCAGCAGTGGGGAATAAGTTTCATTACACTAGAAGTCTTTCAGAAAGTGCTGTAACTAGGTTTAAGGATATGATTCCTTCTTTATGTTCTCTAATGCCATATACCAACACAGTGCAGAGTAGCTACCTAAACTCTGTAAGTGAGATAGAGTATCTCGTCAGTAGTTTTACATCCTCATTGAAGACAACTTTGGATGCTGTAGCTCCTCTGAAAAAGAGAGCTTTAAATCAGAAGTGCCTGACTCCGTGGTATAACTCTCAAACTCGCAGCTTAAAGCAGATAACCCGTAAGTTGGAGAGGAAATGGCATCTCACTAATTTAGAAGATCTTCACTTAGCCTGGAAAAAGAGTCTGTTGCTCTATAAAAAAGCCCACCGTAAAGCTAGGACATCTTTCTACTCATCACTAATTGAAGAAAATAAGAACAACCCCAGGTTTCTTTTCAGCACTGTAGCCACTGTATGCTGCTATAGACTTAGACTGCTGGGGGGTTCCCATGATGCACTGTTTCTTTTTATTCACCTCTTTTTGCTCTGTATGCACCACTCTGCATTTAATCATTAGTTATTGATCTCTGCTCCCCTCCACAGCATGTCTTTTTCCTGGTTCTCTCCCTCAGCCCCAACCAGTCCCAGCAGAAGACTGCCCCTCCCTGAGCCTGGTTCTGCTGGAGGTTTCTTCCTGTTAAAAGGGAGTTTTTCCTTCCCACTGTCGCCAAGTGCTTGCTCATAGGGGGTCGTTTTGACCGTTGGGGTTTTTCTGTGATTATTGTATGGCTTTTGCCTTGCAATATGAAGCGCCTTGGGGCAACTGTTTGTTGTGATTTGGCGCTATATAAATTAAATTGATTTGAATTGATTTGATTTGTCTACTCCATGCAGATTTACCATAGAGTGCCAAACTGTTTGTATTTCTTTGTAATTAATGAAAATAAAGTCCAAGACATATTCAGTGGCAGTTTTACCATCAGAGAGCCTCGTCCACAATGACCACAAAAGACTCCAAGCTGTTGTTGATGTTAAAGGGGCAACACACAGTATTAAGAACAGGTGTATGTAAACTTTTGATCAGGGTCATTTGGGTAGTTCTCTTGTCATTTTGACAATAAATGGTTTCACCCAACCACTAGCCATGAGTAAAAAAAAGTTTTTTTGTTGTCATTCATATTGTCTTAAAAATGGCCAAAAAAGCAAAAATTCTGCCAGTGTATGTAAAATTTTGAGCACAAGTGTATTAAGCCCTCTTTCCCCTGTTTCATGAGTGAATTGAAATTATACTATTCTTCATTAAGTAGATGGAAAAACTGGAAATCTGCTAGTCATCTCACATCAGTTCTCAAAAACTTGTTTTAAGTCTTACATTGTATGACTTTGCTCCTCTGTTCTGTATTTATTTATTATTTTGCGCCCCCTTATCTTATAATTTGTAGTTATGACATCCTCAATGAGAGTTTGTATTTCTGTTCATTGTCCTCTGTTAATTAAAAAAAGTAGAGTTCTACCTTACAGTTGAATACATGAACATTAAAATTCACAAGAATAGTAACAAGAAAGTGACAAATATACTTATTTCAATTGTTGATTCTTGAGATATTTTGTTAGCAGCACCTCATATCTTCTGCAGGACTTCAGATTATTTTTTTTAAGGATAAACATAATTTTCTGTGAGATTTTGGGAGTCTCACAGAACTGTACTGGTGGTTTACCATGGTTAGAAGTAAGTTTTTTTGTTTTGTTTTGTTTTTAAGCACATATTCCGTCCTCAGACTGTAGGACCTCCACGAGCGTCTGACATAAGACTGGTGACAAACATGCCTTTTTTCTGACCACTAGAGGGTACTGTGGTATACTGTACCGTTGGGGTTTTTCCGTAATATATATGCCTTACAATATAAAGCGCCTTGGGGCAGCTGTTTGTTGTGATTTGGCGCTATATAAATAAAGTTGATTTGATTTTGATTTGACTGTATTATAGAAGACATACATACCTTACTGAATTTTCACGAAGCTTCGCCGACTGTTAAACGTCCCAAAGCAGAAATGAAGTGAACGCTCTTGTTCTACATTTAATCTCCAAGACAAATTGCGCATGCGTACAAATGGAACCATATAAACTGAAGGAAAGCAGTGTTCTAATGCGTTTCAGTGGCGACGAAAATCAAATCTCGACGTTATTCAAGTATATTTTCTCACTCATATGTTCTTAGAGATGAAAAACGATAAACAAGAAAGCGCTGATTTGAGCGTTGAAAGGAGTTTTCGCGCTGAAAATGTGCAGAAACTGATTGGACATGGTTAGTGTACCCATAATGCATTTGCGCGCATGAAGCCCAGACGACAAACCTTCACAGTTAAGGTGTTGCATACAATTATATATATAGTTTAAGTAAAATAATGATACGACTCACCTAGAAATATTAATACCATTAAGTACATAATGTTTTGACAAATTGTGATTTGAAAAAAATCATAAGTGAAAATGGCTAGACCGGGAATTGGGAAAGGGAAGAGGCGTTTTTAATCTTAACTCCCAACTTCCAAAGACATATTAATTATAAAATTTTTGGCTGTCCTGCTTATAGTAGGGCATTCTTTTTGGTGTTAAAAAAAGAAAAGCAAATAAACCTAAGGTGTTTCTATTTGTTTAGAAGTCTGACCCTTTTTTGAACCCTTTGTACGTGTTGTGCCGATCATTCGAAGCGCGTGAAGTGTTTCCGCGATGCGCGTTTCGAGGCTTTGTATCATTTCAGACGAGTGACATCAGCGATGACGTTGCGAAGTCTTGCGGCCCCGCTGTACTACGTGACTGGTTCGGGAAGTGGCTCAGATCTCTCTTTTTTAATTAATTATGCAAAATAAACATTTACAACAAATATGGCGTAAATAACAGTTAGTTCTCCAGTTTACCATAGTGCCAGAACATGCTATTTCAAAACAAAGAAGTAAAAATGAGGGAAAATGAGACAAAAAAGCGGAAAGGGGTGTTCATAAAGGTTCAATTCGTTAATCATTTGATATGGTTCCAAAGCTCCTTTTTTATCCATAAATTTTACAGATGAGAAGAAGTGGCAGAGTTCTTTGTGGAAAGTGAAGAAGGATGGCTTTGTTTTCAAAAAACGACATTTCTGAGTGAAAAATTGACGCAGAATAATTACATTGATGACATTTTCAAGTTTCTTTTCTTTTCTTAGAGTTCCAAAGATAATATCGTTTTTAGAACATTCCTCCAAGTTTGGAACTTTGGGGAAAAGCCAGCATTGCACATCATCCCACAGGACTTTACTGTACATAAAAGAAACGCTCTGTCAACTCAATGTCCCCATCACAAAATGAACAAATGTTACTATCAATAGCAAAACATGTCTGAGGAATTCTTTTGAGGGATAAACATCTGAGAAAGCAATAGATAAGGTTATATAAAAATAGATTAGACTAGATGACATTAGATTAGATAGAAATTTATTGATCCCTTGGGAAGACTCCATCAGGGAAATTGAAGTTGAAAGTGCAGGTGCGCGAACACGCACGCACGCACGCACACACACACACACACACACACACACACACACACAGTCAGCCTTATATATTAGATCACGCTCCTCTCACTAGAGCCCTTATTTTCACAGTTCACGTGGTACTCTCAGGTCAGGTAGCAAGCATCACACTTATTTACTGGCTGGCTAGTGTGCGCTTTAATAATAATTTGAACAGGCCAGTGTGCGAGTTAAAATGCACTTTTTTTTTCAATTAAAATGCACCTGCTGTGTACGGTGTCCCAGAGCATTGCAGTGATATGACATGCTATCACCTTTAATCATCATTCACTTGAGTCTCATGAATGTCACACATTCATCAATGAAAATTAATGATGACAATACACACACAATGCAATGCAACTTAACTAAAAATGACATGAAACACACAATGACATGGCTAAAATTCTTCTCTATTACCCCTCCACAGCATGTCTTTTTCCTGGTTCTCTCCCTCAGCCCCAACCAGTCCCAGCAGAAGACTGCCCCTCCCTGAGCCTGGTTCTGCTGGAGGTTTCTTCCTGTTAAAAGGGAGTTTTTCCTTCCCACTGTAGCCAAGTGCTTGCTCACAGGGGGTCGTTTTGACCGTTGGGGTTTTACATAATTATTGTATGGCCTTGCCTTACAATATAAAGTGCCTTGGGGCAACTGTTTGTTGTGATTTGGTGCTATATAAAAAAATTGATTGATTGATTGATGTGTAGAACGAGTAACTCAGCTAATATAACACACTCCGCCACATGACGCCACAGTGCATGATGATCACACTAACCATGACCACGCCCACCCCCTCTCTCTACAGTATTTTTTTTTTATTTCTTGGTTTTTAATTCCAGTCTATTTCTGTTTGCCAAAATTGTCATCATATTATTTCTTCTGTATTTTTGAAGGGCCACAATAAAAAACAATATAACATAAAAAAGAGCAAATATAAACATTTAAACATACAAAACATAATATATTATTGCACATTCCCAAGTATAGTACAGTAATAGATACATTATTAAATGCTACTTCCTACATAGCTAATGTGTACAGGTCTGATTTGATTGTTTAGATGGACTTTCAAAGAGCTGTAGGTGGGACACTCTCTGACTGGGAGCGACAGACTGTTCCACAGGGTGCCGCCTTTGACAGATAAAACACTCTGACCAAAGATGGTTCACCTGAATGTCACAGTCTCCTCTCAAAAGTGACCTTGTCACTGTGGTGGAGGTACAAATATTTGAACGAGGATTGAACATTTAATCTGTCTGATGTGCTTGTGTGAAGCAGACAAACAGAAGAGAAGCAGCACAAATGTGAGTTGAGGAAGCGATAAAATCAATACTCACTTTATACAGTCAAAGAATTTCACTTCCATGTTTTCAGAAAAAGGGAGAATTGCTGGTTTGAGGGTGGAAAGGCAGACATATGGCCTATAAGTGGTCCTGTGACCTGGAGCTTTGATTATCAACTGATCACACACAGAAATTTTTGCTTAAACTATCCCCCAGGATGGTGCAGGGGGGCTGAAGTTGGTGGGTGACCTGAGATGGTACAACTGGGGTTCCTATTACACTGCAAGGTGTATTTGAAGGTCAGTCTTTGGACTGACTGGGAAAAATTCCAGTGACTGCAGGGAAAATACTGCTGGCAGCTGGGAAAACACAGCAAACCAACAGGCTAATTGTCAGGAATTTTCAATATATTATCAATTATTAATGTCTTTGATTTGTTGTCTTTGATTTTGTCTTTGATCTCATTCTCCATATACACATTTATATACATGTTTCAATGTGTTTCATTAATATTGCTTTCTTTGTTAATCACTGAATTGCTAAAGTAGTTATATTCACTACATTGATTGATTGATACATATCTATTCACTATATTCAGTGAACTGTTTAAGTAATCGTTAAACTGCTCACAAGGGAAGATCGACCTTTGTCTCAGTGAGAGGGCAACTGTTTTGCTGAGATCATGTTTTTGCTGAGCACAGATGTATGTAACAGTCCAGCCTTGAGCAGAGAGCGGTGTGACCTGCGTATTAGTTCAGGGTTACGCTGTTTACTTCGTGAGACTGGAGGCCTAAAGCCATAACAATTTCATATCGATGTGAGACCAGACTTTGTGTCGCTAACGCGTTTTGGTATTTTGTCCTTCCATATGCTTGTATGTAACTTTATTCTAATAAATATGGGAGGCAGATGGGCAGGGCCCTTCAGAGCTGACAGGATGGTTGGTGAGGGTTAAGCTCGATCTGCTCTCTACTGATTAGGAAAAGAAATTCAGTGTCTCCTGCGTGATTATTTTCTGTGTTAACTGAGTTGTTCTTTTCAGGTCTAACTCTGAACAGCTCTGACACTAATTATGGACTTTGGCAGTTTCCTGGGTGTTATCTCTATCTCTACAGCTCACTTAGGTTTGTTTCCCAGAAATTTCACCCCTTGTTGAGTTTGGAAGGGGTGTCCTATGTGCCTGCATCCGTGTAACACATCAGGCTCCCCGTGAGTTGGTGGGTGAGCTGAGATGGCACTACTCTGGGTCCCACTGCCACTCAAAGGTATGTTTGAAGATGATAAAACCCTGTCTTTGGACTAACAATGGGGAAAGTGTCAGTGACTGCATCAGAAAAGGAAATTTATTAAAAATTCATGAGGAAGGTGGATAAAAATTAGATTTCTGGATAATTCATGGTTTGTAACCATTCCTCTCATTTGGCCTTCTAACGTTAGGAACTGGTACAACACTTGATGTTTTCCATGGAACTGAGATGGTCTACATTGAAGAGTCAGATCAAACAGTGTCTGGAGAGGCACAGTAAGGGCCCTGTCCCACTGACGTTTAGGAGGATTTGCGGATTGAATGCGCACAAAAGTGTCCCACATCCACCAAACAACCGCAATAACAGTGTAACATTCCTGTATGAGTCAGCCTCCATCTGAACACGTCCGTGATCATCTGCAGAGGCACGCATGACCGCAGCCAGGATTTTTGAGCGGCTCAAAAATCCTGGCTGCGGATGAGATCCGCATCACTGCCTGAACACATACTGAAGACATACACAACCAACGCGCCGCATATCCCCTGTCATCTGCTGATATCCGCAACCGACGGGTTGGCGCAGCTTGGCGGCGGACCGGGACGGTGTGCAAAACAGATATGACGCGTGCCCAGCACGGCCACATCACAGTCGCAAATGGTATGTCGTGCATGCAGACAGAGTGGGCACGGATGAAGCGAGTGCATCACGGCCGCTGTGCCCCTCATGGGGGCGCCTCCGCGGTCGCCTTCGCTTCTGTTCCCTGTTATATCCACTTTTCTTCCTCATGTATTCGCTGATCCACCCCGGGACATTTGTCATTTCTGCCCACCTTTGTTGCGGACGCTCAGCTTTTGTCTCCTCATTTCATGCGCAAATCCTCCTAAACGCCAGTGGGACAGGGCCCTAAGCTGATCTGCACACTCCTTAAGCAACATGGGAGACATATCATCCAGACCAGCCACTTTTCTAGGATGTAGACTCCTCAGCATCAAATATACCTCATCTGCTGCACCATGTGACTGGTCCAGGCAGTGGTTCAGATCTTGGTGCGAGGTTTTGACAGCAACATAAACCCCAGAGATTTCCTTCAAAACATGTGGTTGTGAACTTGTGAATAAGAAGAAGTTTGGTCAGTTGAAAGTAAGATCGTTTGCAGAGTAGGATGATTGTATCGCCTAAACCGTTCAGTTGAGAATTTGTTTCTTATTAAAAATGAAAAACATGCTACAAAAGCACATTCACTGTCCTCTGCCCTCTTAAAGCGATGCCTTCTTTGAAGAATGACATCACACATGTATAGAACCATTAATATGTTGTATGACTCTATACCACAACAAAATTTTTGTGTCAGATGATTGGTTTCCACACATAAGGACACATTCACAAAACAATTACAGTTTATTATTAAGTATGTGATACAGTACAATCATAATATAATCACTAGAAAATACACTGTAAGTAAGTCCCCTCGGCTGCTCCCTTGTTTGTACTCGGGGTCGCCACAGCAAATCCAAGGTGGATCTGCATGTTGAATTGGCACAGATTTTACGCCGGATGCCCTTCCTGATGCAACTACACATTACATGGAGAAATGTGGCAGGGGTGGGATTTGAGCCCAGAGCCTTCTGCACTGAAACCAAGCGCATTAACCACTTGGCCACCACCCCTGCATCACTAGAAAATACACTATATCAATATAAACAAATTATATGGTCTTGTTTTTTTCATTATTTATAGTCATTCCCAACAGCCATGACTGACACAAAATACATGGTTAAAATCACAGCTGCTTGTATTACACACTTTGGCCATCAGTCCCAAAGAAACCCTCCATAACAGGACTAAATGACTACAGGCCCGTCGCCTTGACATCTGTAGTCATGAAGTCTTTTGAACGGCTGGTGTTGAGCCACCTGAAGGACATCACAGGACCCCTGCTGGACTCCCTGCAGTTTGCCTACTTGCAAACAGGTCAGTTGAGGATGCATTCAACATGGGACTGCATTACATCCTGCATCACCTGGACTTTCCAGGGACGTACGTGAGGATCCTGTTTGTGGACTTCAGCTCGGCATTCAACACCATAATCCCTTGCGTTCTCCACCAAAAACTCTCCAACCTCTCTGTGCCAGTGTCGCCAACCGAACGGTCCACCCTAAAAATCAGTCTGCCCTGCCTTCACTGCGCATGTGTCATCAGCCGCAGTTCAAGGATTATCACCTTGTTTTCTGCTTAAAACTGCACTCCAGTCATCATCTCAGCGACAGGTATCTGAAGCTTTTGTACAACAATCATTTCCACATAAATTCAGCATTATTTCATCATAAAAAATGGAGGAAGCGATCAGAGCACCGCGGCTACACGAGCTGCTAGCTGATGCATTCAGTCATTACAAAGCATCACGAAGTATCGCCTCGCTTCAGCTTAAAACTGCCTGGGCTAGTTTCTGCTTAAACACGGACAGGACACAGCAGGTGAGGCTGAGGAGTATCACATCCAGTACACTGACAATCAGCACTGGTGCCCCTCAGGGGTGTGTGCTCTCCGCTCTTCTTCCCACCGCTCTTCTCCCTCTATACAAATGACTGTACCTCAGGGAACCCCTCTGTTAAACTCCTGAAGTTTGTGGACGATACCACCATCATTGGACTCATCCAGGATGGTGATGAGGCCACATACAGACTGGAGGTGGAACAGTTGGTCCTCTGATGTGGTCAGAACAACCTGGAGCTGAACCCACTCAAGACTGTGGAGATGATAGTAGACTTCAGGTGAAACTCTCCATCACTCCCTCCCTCTCCATCCTCAACAACACTTTCCAGTTCCTGGGATCCACCATCTCCCAACATCTGAAGTGGACCTCCCATAGACTCCATCAGGAAAAAGGCACACGAGAGGATGTACTTCCTCAGACAGCTCAGGAAGTTCAAATTGCCCCAGGAACTGCTTATCATCTTCTACACATCCATCATCCAGTCTGTCCTCTGTATCTCCATCTTTGTTTGGTTTTCCTCTGCCTCCAAACATGACAGGCACAGACTTCAACAAACTGCAGAAAAAAATCATTGGAGCCAGCCTGCCCTCCATCCAGGAATTATACAGGTTCAGTACCAGGAAGCGAGCTGGTAACATCCCTGCAGACCTCTCACACCCTGGACACACACTGTTTAAAATCCTGCCCTCTGGTCGATGTTACAGAGCTCTGTACATCAAAACAACCAGATATAGGAACAGTTTCTTTCCACAGGCCATCACACTGATGAACAATTTAACCTGCCAAAAAAGTCACTAATTCATCTACCTCATGTACAGCTTCACTTCAGTCTGTTTGTCTGTTTCCCCTTTGCACAGATTTTTTTACTGCACATTTTATTTGCATATTTTTCTATTGTGAATTTTATTGTGATTTATACTGTGAATTATTTTGTGTTTAGTGTATATGGGCACTCATGGGGAGGAGGAGTAACAGGAAGACAGAGGTGGGGAATGATAGGAACAATAGTAACCAGTATTGATCAGTATATCTGGTATTTATATTGCAAACTGTTTTTCTTTTTTACTTTCACTTTTGATACTCTGTGTGCTGCTATAAAATGCTGCTGAAACCTCAATTTCCCTCCCAAGAGATCAGTAAAGTTCTATCTAATCTAATCTAAACTAATCTAATCTAATCTGATCTACTGCCAACACCCACAGTCTCATCTCGGAAGGCATCTGTCAGCATGGCAGCAAGCATCATACTTAACAATGTTGGAGCAAGTACACAACCTTGTTTCAAGGCATTATTCATGGGAACGGACTTGATGATCCATAGCTTTCCTGAACTCTGGCAGCCATGCCATTGTGGAACTGGCAGATGATGCTGATCAGTTTGTGTGGACATCCAAACTTGTCCATTATTCACCATAAGCCGTCCCAGCTGGCAGAGTTGAAGCCTTTGTGAGGTCAACAAAGGTCTTGAAGAAGCACACATTCTGTTTGTGACACTTTTGTTGGACCAAGCAAGCAGCAAATATCATGTCGGCTTTTCCGCTTTCCTGTCTAAATCCACAGTGACTTTCTGGCAGAAGGCTCTCTAATTCAAGGTGCTCAGTAAAACAATTTAGAATGGCCATGTGAGAATCTTGCTGGCAATGGACAAAAGAGAGATACCACGGTGGTTGTGACATTGCTGGTCATTGCCCTTCCTTTTGTAAAAATGGACGATTAAGGCTTCCTTCAAGTCCTGTGGAACATGTTCCTCTTCCCAGACGGTCCGTTGTGGTACATTTCTGCAGGGATGGAATCAGCACCAGGAGATTTTCCTGTGTTGAGTCTCATGATCGCAGCAATGGTTTCAGCTTCAGACAGAGGTGATGCCAAGGATGGCTTCACAGGGACCTGAGCAAGTCTGTCGATGGCAACATTATTGATGAAGGATGGGTGATTAACTACACTGTCAAAGTGCTCTGCCCAGTGATCAGGGATTTGTTCCTTTTCTGTGATGAGCATGGAACCATCAGCACTGAGCAGTATGGATGAACCAGACGACTGGAGGCCATAGAGTTCATTTATGGCAGCGTAAAACTTCTTCATGTCATGCTTATCAGCATATGACTGAATTTCATCAGCTTTACTGCTCAACCACTGTTCCTGCATGTCATGCAGTTTCTCCTGGACTTTCCATTTGCAGGTTTGATGTGCTTCTTGCTTCCTGGTTGAACTTGGGTCAGTGGAAAGAGATCGGCGGAGTTCACATAGCTCTTTGAGAAGAGCTTCCACAGTATGATTGTTTTCATCAAACCAGTCAGCATGCTTGCGTTTGCTGAGGCCAAGTGTATCGTATGCAGCAGAGTACATAGCTTCATGAAGTGAGGTCCACATGGAGTTGGTGTCAGAATTGGAGGGGAGGGATCCTAGGGCATCAATCATGCAATTTGTAAACATGGTCTGATGAGTGATGTCTTTAAACTTATGGACATTGAGCTTCTTTTTTGGTTTCTTGCCTTGAGAGCAACGCCGAGGGAGATAAGAAACTGAATCTTGTAAATGATGAGGCGGTGATCAGTCCACACCACACAATAACTTGGTCTCATAAACATCATTCAGGTCCCTTTGCCTGGTAATTGCAAAGTCAATAAGGTGCCAGTGTCTGGACAGTGGGTGCATCCAAGAAGTTCGGTTTCGGTGAGGCAGATGGAAAAACGTGTTAGTGATCAGCAGTTTTTGGGCTGTGCAAATTTATAGCAGAGATTCTCCACTGCTGTTACATTTTCCAACTCCATTTCTACCAAAGATACCTTCCCATGCAGCAGAGTTACAACTGACCCTGGCATTGAAGTCACAGAGGATGACCAGCTTGTCAGCTTGATGTGTACTATTGATTATTTCATTCAAGTCCTTGTAGAACTTCTCTTTCACGTCATCGGGGTTGCTCATGGTAGGTGTGTACACACTGATGAGTGTGTAGTATGCCTCTTGTCATGCAGGAGCAACCGAAGGGTCATAAGTCAGTCATGTTTTCCTTTGGATGTGGAGGTCAGCTTGCTCACAATTGAATTTTGGATCAAACCAACACCAGCCTCATGTCTCTTAGCTTCACTGCGGCCGCTCTAGAAGAATGTGTAGCCAGCACCTTCTTCTCTCCACTGGCCTTCCTCAGCTAGTCTCGTCTCACTGTGCTTTATGCATTAAGTGAACTTAATGAGTAATGAAAATAAGGAACTTTTGACTGTGGTCCTGAATAAAAACAAGGTGTCCAATATTTTACATAACATATTAAAAATGAAATACTTAATTGTTGTTTTAAATTGCAATATGAACAAAAATAGCCTTTGTCAAAATAAAAACATCAAGGAGCAAGACTGATGGGAGCAACTTGTTTTGTTGTTGTTTTTTCACAAGATGGGGATGTCTGTGTTGTGTGATAAGAAGGTAACAATAATAATTTGATTGATAACCTTTTCTGGATAAATGCATTCATCTTAACCACAAGCAGATGCTCAGAAACAGTTGAGAATATGCGTTACTTTTCCAGCGATGTGGACTTTTAGCCACCTCAGCTGTGTACATGCTTCGGGTGCTCGACTTCGTTCTGTGGACTCATGGCTGCACATGGAAGAAATGACCTAACCTGACCTAACCTAACCTAACCTGACCTAACCTAACCTGACCTAACCTAACGTCTAGGAAAAGCGTCTGACTCTAACTGTGAAAGACGAAACAACAAAAAAGACCAACCGTCAAAATCAAAACGTCCAAAGTACAAAGGAAGTGAACGCTCTTGCTGTATGCTTAATCTCTTAAATATGTCTTGCGCATGCGAAGGAACGGGAATTTATAAAACAGTAGAAAAGCAGCGCTGTTATGAGTTGTGACGGCGATGAAAATCAAATGTCTACTTTATCCAAGAATATCCTCTTATTTGTATGGTTTTAGGAATGTTTAGGAACCGCTGATTTTAGCATTGAAAGGAGTTTTCGAATCGGCGTGATTATGGTTAGCATATACCCATAATGCATTTCACGGTTGCGGTGTGCAACCGAAACTCCTCCGACGTTACTTTACAGATATATACATTTTATTGCAACAAATATGTCTATATATAGGAATAATAATCTTCTTAATTGTATGTCAATTTGACACATACTTAGTTGATAAAACTACAAGTGAAAATGCTGATGTTGTGAATTATGTTCTGTCGGCGGGAGAGTGTTTTTTGGGAAGACCCAGGACACATGATATAATTTATCAAAACAATTTTTGGCAGCCCCGCTTTTGTGGGGTGATTTATTGTTCTACCAGAAATAATCCAATTTAAACTAGACATACTATTTATTACCTGCGATATGCATGTAGTGTCTTAATTTGGCAAAACCAATACTTGATAATTTCGCTTTCAATACTGGTCACGCTGGTGTTTTTAGCAAGAAAATAGCCCTGCTGTGTAAAACAAATTTCTGGACGTTTTTCCATTCTCCTCGGGATCACAAAGAGGTTAGATCAGTTTAGTTTTCCTCCTTGTTTATTCACATATTTAATGGTACTTCATTTATTCTTGCACATGAGAATTTGTTTGTTGATTTGTCAAATCATTTTAATTATGTAGAGGCTAAATCTCAACAGAACTTTGCCCCAAGACCCTTCACAAAGGTCTAATCTTATTGACCCCTCTGAGCAAACACACAAACAATGGAAAATGCTCCTTCTGGGTATTTTGAGGAAGAAACCTGAAGCAGACCAAACTCTGAGGGGCAGTAATGAACTGCTTACGACATACGAACAATAACAACGATCAAATAAACAAAGTACAACAGAAAGGTTACAGTTATGTTATAGTCCATCAGTAGTTGAAACAGTAGGAAAATCGTGTGGTTAATGTTCTGCAGTTTGTGATCTGTACCGTAACCCAGCGTCGGTCCATGTGTCCGCTGCCTATAAGACAGGGCACCTTTAAAGTGTATATCTCACTCTTTATCTTGTGCTGGTACTGATACAGCTGATTAAAGTAAAATAAGCCAAAGTGCATCTGAAAAATGCACAACAGATAAATATCCAAATTGATCCAGGATCTTTATGTAATGTCAGGCTGAAAGTCCCTCCACCCGGGTCCAGTTACAGTTCACTTCATGAGTTACACCAGGACACAGTCAATCTGGAACTGCTTTTTTATCTACCAATGTAATGTGGCTTTAATTTGGGCTTTCAAGTCAAACTCTTGTATTTTGTAGCACACGTCCATCTCTGCCTCTTTGTAATCCACGGTGTATTGTGACCCCCGAGTCACACTAACTGTCAGAATGCTCGTAGCACGGGCCGGGGCGGAGGATTAGCAGCAATCTTCCATTCCAGCTTATTAATTAATCAAAAACCCAGACAGAGCTTTAATTCATTTGAAAGCTTGACTCTTAGTCTTGTCCATCCAAATTGGAAGTCCCAAAAACCAGTTTTATTTGTTATTATCTATCGTCCACCTGGTCGTTACTGTGAGTTTCTCTGTGAATTTTCAGACCTTTTGTCTGACTTAGTGCTTAGCTCAGATAAGATAATTATAGTGGGCGATTTTAACATCCACACAGATGCTGAGAATGACAGCCTCAACACTGCATTTAATCTATTATTAGACTCTATTGGCTTTGCTCAAAAAGTAAATGAGTCCACCCACCACTTTAATCATATCTTAGATCTTGTTCTGACTTATGGTATGGAAATAGAAGACTTAACAGTATTCCCTGAAAACTCCCTTCTGTCTGATCATTTCTTAATAACATTTACATTTACTCTGATGGACTACCCAGCAGTGGGGAATAAGTTTCATTACACTAGAAGTCTTTCAGAAAGCGCTGTAACTAGGTTTAAGGATATGATTCCTTCTTTATGTTCTCTAATGCCATATACCAACACAGTGCAGAGTAGCTACCTAAACTCTGTAAGTGAGATAGAGTATCTCGTCAATAGTTTTACATCCTCATTGAAGACAACTTTGGATGCTGTAGCTCCTCTAAAAAAGAGAGCTTTAAATCAGAAGTGCCTGACTCCGTGGTATAACTCACAAACTCGTAGCTTAAAGCAGATAACCCATAAGTTGGAGAGGAAATGGCGTCTCACTAATTTAGAAGATCTTCACTTAGCCTGGAAAAAGAGTCTGTTGCTCTATAAAAAAAGCCCTCCGTAAAGCTAGGACATCTTTCTACTCATCACTAATTGAAGAAAATAAGAACAACCCCAGGTTTCTTTTCAGCACTGTAGCCAGGCTGACAAAGAGTCAGAGCTCTATTGAGCTGAGTATTCCATTAACTTTAACTAGTAATGACTTCATGACTTTCTTTGCTAACAAAATTTTAACTATTAGAGAAAAAATTACTCATAACCATCCCAAAGACGTATCGTTATCTTTGGCTGCTTTCAGTGATGCCGGTATTTGGTTAGACTCTTTCTCTCCGATTGTTCTGTCTGAGTTATTTTCATTAGTTACTTCATCCAAACCATCAACATGTTTATTAGACCCCATTCCTACCAGGCTGCTCAAGGAAGCCCTACCATTATTTAATGCTTTGATCTTAAATATGATCAATCTATCTTTGTTAGTTGGCTATGTACCACAGGCTTTTAAGGTGGCAGTAATTAAACCATTACTTAAAAAGCCATCACTTGACCCAGCTATCTTAGATAATTATAGGCCAATCTCCAACCTTCCTTTTCTCTCAAAAATTCTTGAAAGGGTAGTTGTAAAACAGTTAACTGATCATCTGCAGAGGAATGGTCTATTTGAAGAGATTCAGTCAGGTTTTAGAATTCATCATAGTACAGAAACAGCATTAGTGAAGGTTACAAATGATCTTCTTATGGCCTCGGACAGTGGACTCATCTCTGTGCTTGTTCTGTTAGACCTCAGTGCTGCTTTTGATACAGTTGACCATAAAAGTTTATTACAGAGATTAGAGCATGCCATAGGTATTAAAGGCACTGCGCTGCGGTGGTTTGAATCATATTTGTCTAATAGATTACAATTTGTTCATGTAAATGGGGAATCTTCTTCACAGACTAAAGTTAATTATGGAGTTCCACAAGGTTCTGTGCTAGGACCAATTTTATTCACTTTATACATGCTTCCCTTAGGCAGTATTATTAGACGGTATTACTTAAATTTTCATTGTTACGCAGATGATACCCAGCTTTATCTAGCCATGAAGCCAGAGGACACACACCAATTAGCTAAACTGCAGGATTGTCTTACAGACATAAAGACATGGATGACCTCTAATTTCCTGCTTTTAAACTCAGATAAAACTGAAGTTATTGTACTTGGCCCCACAAATCTTAAAAACATGGTGTCTAACCAGATCCTTACTCTGGATGGCATTACCCTGATCTCTAGTAATACTGTGAGAAATCTTGGAGTCATTTTTGATCAGGATATGTCATTCAAAGCGCATATTAAACAAATATGTAGGACTGCTTTTTTGCATTTACGCAATATCTCTAAAATCAGAAAGGTCTTGTCTCAGAGTGATGCTGAAAAACTAATTCATGCATTTATTTCCTCTAGGCTGGACTATTGTAATTCATTATTATCAGGTTGTCCTAAAAGTTCCCTAAAAAGCCTTCAGTTAATTCAAAATGCTGCAGCTAGAGTACTGACGGGGACTAGAAGGAGAGAGCATATCTCACCCATATTGGCCTCTCTTCATTGGCTTCCTGTTAATTCTAGAATAGAATTTAAAATTCTTCTTCTTACTTATAAGGTTTTGAATAATCAGGTCCCATCTTATCTTAGGGACCTCGTAGTACCATATCACCCCAATAGAGCGCTTCGCTCTCAGACTGCAGGCTTACTTGTAGTTCCTAGGGTTTGTAAGAGTAAGAGTTAGTGATCGATCTCTGCTCCCCTCCACAGCATGTCTTTTTCCTGGTTCTCTCCCTCAGCCCCAACCAGTCCCAGCAGAAGACTGCCCCTCCCTGAGCCTGGTTCTGCTGGAGGTTTCTTCCTGTTAAAAGGGAGTTTTTCCTTCCCACTGTAGCCAAGTGCTTGCTCACAGGGGGTCGTTTTGACCGTTGGGGTTTTACATAATTATTGTATGGCCTTGCCTTGCAATATAAAGCGCCTTGGGGCAACTGTTTGTTGTGATTTGGCGCTATATAAAAAAAATTGATTGATTGATTGAGAAAAAATAAAACAAAAAAACATCACATACATCTCAATAAGATTTAATAATCATAATACATACCCTGAAATTGACCTGATTTCATTCCTGCTGAATTATTGTTCAGCTGTGTTCTGTCTACAAGTGAGGGGGCGCTGATCATCTAGTGGTTAAGTGTTGAGACCAGAGGAACCTCAGTTCAAATCTCAGCCTGACTGGAAAATCACTAAGGGCCCTTGGGCAAGGTCCTTAATCCCCAAGTTGCTCCTGGTGTGTAGTGAGTGCCCTGCATGGCAGCACCCTGACATTGGTGTGTGAGTGTGAGGCATAATTGTAAAGCGTTTTGAGTGTCAGATGCAGATGGAAAAGCGCTATATAAATACAGTCCATTTATTTGACATTTACAAGTAAACAGCGTTCCACTAACATACTTTCCAGAGCTCCCGATGAAATTCATTTTTTCCTCAACATTCTGCATACAATATGTCATAATAACAATGTTTTTTTAATTTTTTATTTTTGCAAATTTATTAAAGAAATCACGTTTACATAAATATTCATAGCCTTTGCCATGAAGATCAAAATTGAGCTCAGGTGCATCTTGTTTCCACTGATCATCCTTGAGATGTTTCTACAAGTTAACTGGAGTCCACGTGAGGTAAATTCAGCTGATTGGACATGATTTGGAAAGACACACAACCTGTCTACATATAAGGTCCCACAGTTGAGTTTGCCAAAAGGCACTCGAAGTCCGCCTAGAGTTTGCAAAAAGGCACCTGAAGGACTCTCAGACCATGAGAAACAAAATTCTCTGGTCTGATGACACAAAGATTGAACTCTTTGGTGTGAATGCCAGGTGTCATGTTTGGAGGAAACCAGGCACCATCCCTACAGTGAAACATCATGCTGTGGGGATGTTTTTGAGTGGCAGGAACTGGGAGACTAGTCAGGATTGAGGGAAAGATGAATGCAGCAATGTACAGAGACATCCTGGATGAAAACCTGTTCCAGATCGCTCTTGACTTCAGACTTGGGTGACGGTTCATCGTTCAGCAGGACAATGACCCTAAACACACAGCCAAGATATCAAAGGAGCAGCTTCAGGACAACTGTGAATGTCCTTGAGTGTCCCAGCCAGAGCCCAGACCTGAATCTGATTGAACATCTCTGGAGAGATCTGAGAAATGAAAATGTGCACCGACGCTCCATATCCAACCTGATGGAGATTGAGAGGTGCTGCAAAAAGGAATGGACAAAGATAGGTGCACCAAGCTTGTGGCATCATATTCAAAAAGACTTGAGGCTGTAGTTGTTGCCAAAGGTGCGTCAACAAAGTGTTGAGCAAAGGGTGTGAATACTTATATACATGTGATGTTTTAATTTTTTTATTTTTAATAAATTTGCAAAAATAAAAAAAAAAGTCATTATGAGTAGAATTTTTGATCCATTTAGGAATAAGGCTGTAACATAATAAAATGCAGAGAAACTGAGGCACTGTGAATACATTCCCTACACACTGTATCTTAGCTTAAGGCCCTGTCACACCTTAACGATTTAGCCAGTGTATGCCGATGTATGAAAAATACGCAGAATATGCTGGATACGTAGAATACATTAATGCAGCTGTCACACTTTGATGATTTAACAAGCATATGCTGACAGCCCCGTTTCCACTGAGCAGTCCGGGTCGATACGGCACAGTACAGTACAAGTCGGAACAGTTAAGTCTGACTTGGTTTGCATTTCCATCGCCGGCAGAACCCTTTTGTTTGTTTGCTGAGCACGTAAATATTGACAAGCATGTCATCAAACATGCGTACGCTGTCGTGCAGCATCTCTTCTCCACACAGAAGCCAAACAGAGCAATTTAACATATTTTTAATTGAATTTTATTTTTGTCTTGGTCGATCATGGGATTTATTTTCATCGCGTGCAGAATGCTGAAAAGTTGACTGATGTCTGTGACAAGGGCGTAGGTTTGGTCTCAGCTTTGGTAGGGACCACCACCACCATCCAACTATCAAAACATCCCAAAGTTTAAAAGAAGGCAACACACTTCTTCTACATTTAATTTTTTTTAAATCTCTCTGGCACATGCACACAAGAGAGTTTTCATGTAGAAGAGGCTCCATCATTCTAATTGTAATTTTGTAATTCACTGTAATTGTGGTGAGGTGTGGAGCTGTCAAGTGATGGTAATCCACCAAAGTGCCAGTGAAGGTCGAAACATGTTGTGAGGGGTTTCTGGGAGCATTTAGTGGAAGAACTTCTCCAGAGAGCCTTGGAAGAATCTCTCCTACAGTAGTGTTCAGAATAATAGTAGTGCTATGTGACTAAAAAGATTAATCCAGGTTTTGAGTATATTTCTTATTGTTACATGGGAAACAAGGTACCAGTAGATTCAGTAGATTCTCACAAATCCAACAAGACCAAACATTCAATGATATGCACACTCTTAAGGCTATGAAATTGGGCTTTTAGTAAAAAAAAGTAGAAAAGGGGGTGTTCACAATAATAGTAGCATCTGCTGTTGACGCTACAAACTCAAAACTATTATATTCAAACTGCTTTTTTTTAGCAATCCTGTGAATCACTAAACTAGTATTTAGTTGTATAACCACAGTTTTTCATGATTTCTTCACATCTGCGAGGCATTAATTTGGTTGGTTTGGAACCAAGATTTTCCTGGTTTACTAGTGTGCTTGGGGTCATTGTCTTGTTGAAACACCCATTTCAAGGGCATGTCCTCTTCAGCATAAGGCAACATTGTTATGTGTCGGACGCAGCTCGGAGAACCGACCAGCGTTTGAAGGACCCAGTATGAAATAAGCAGAGCACGGTACAAAGGCTAACTGAATTTAATACATAACAGTGATACAAAAATAACAGAAAGTGCGGTCTGGCGTGGTGCGCTCCCAGCAGCGCTAACGGTCCGGAGCCAGAAGCTGTTCGGACCCAAGGACCCCGCCGACACCCCCCAGGTGGCCGCAACAAACCAAGTCTGTGAAAGAAGGAACCATTTATGTGAGTCCACACTCTACACACAGAGAGAACACTTAAAGGTGTACAAACAGCAAACACTTCCTGGCTTGATTACTAATCAGCTTCCCAACCTGCAGGCATGGAACATCCAGTTCACAAAACTCCACTGCAGTGGAAGCCGATACATGACTAACATACAGCTCAATATAATAAAGGTGTGAGGGACACCACATTTACTGACTGTATAAATGTTAGTCACAAAATCTAATGTACCTCAGGAAGTGTGCTGACGAGCGTGAGACCTCACCCCCTCCTCTTTCACAGACCGTGCATCAAACCCTGGACGTTCTCTGCATCCACTGATGATGAGATGGCTCCCGAGACGACGATCTCACCCGTCTGGTCACAAGGTCGAGTCTCTGGCAAATAAACACTGTATACTCCAGTCTTAAATGCCACCATGTTCCAATCCATATAGATTCACCTCAGCTGTGAGTCCTGACGAGCCGCAGGTGATCAGGGTGAGGTCCTGATAACCTCAGCAACACAGCCACTCAGTCCCAAATGCACGCCACCTGGAAGGAAAAACAAAAGACAGAAACAAAAAGGCAGCCAGGCCCCCCAGCCATACAACAAACATGACCTCTTCAAGTATTTTGACATATCCAAACTGATCCATGATACCTGGTATGCGATATATAGGCCCAACACCATAGTAGAAGAAACATGCCCATATCATGATGCTTGCACCACCATGCTTCACTGTCTTCACTGTGAACTGTGGCTTGAATTCAGAGTTTGGGGGTCGTCTCACAAACTGTCTGCAGACCTTGGACCCAAAAAGAACAATTTTACTCTCATCAGTCCACAAAATATTCCTCCATTTCTCTTTAGGCCAGTTGATGTGTTCTTTGGCAAATTGTAACCTCTTCTGCATGTCTTTTATTTAACAGAGGGACTTTGTGGGGGATTCTTGCAAATAAATTAGCTTCACACAGGCGTCTTCTAACTGTCACAGCACTTACAGGTAACTCCAGACTGTCTTTGATCATCCTGGAGCTGATCAATGGATGAGCCTTTGACATTCTGGTTATTCTTCTATCCATGTTGATGGTTGTTTTCAGTTTTCTTCCACGTGTCTCTGGTTTTTTGTCCATTTTAAAGCATTGGAGATCATTGTAGGTGAACAGCCTATAATTTTTTGCACCTGCGTATAAGTTTTCCCCTCTCCAATCAACTTTTTAATCAAACTACGCTGTTCTTCTGAACAATGTCTTGAACGTCCCATTTTCCTCAGGCTTTCAAAGAGAAAAGCATGTTCAACAGGTGCTGGCTTCATCCTTAAATAGGGGACACCTGATTCACACCTATTTGTTCCCCAAAATTGATGAACTCACTGACTGAATGCCACACTACTATTATTGTGAACACCACCTTTTCTACTTTTTTTTTTTTTTTTTACTAAAAGCCCAATTTCATAGCCTTAAGAGTGTGCATATCATGAATGCTTGGTCTTGTTGGATTTGTGAGAATCTACTGAATCTACTGGTACCTTTTTTTTTCCCATGTAACAATAAGAAATATACTCAAAACCTGGATTAATCTTTTTAGTCACATAGCACTACTGTTATTCTGAACATTACTGTACATCCCAAAAGAGGTTGGGGGCATAGAATCAGGTCTACATGGTCCATGTTCAAGGCCTCAGTCACTGAGGCAGGTGCTTTTGAGTTGTTGCCAGATTCCTCAGGTCTGCAACCCAAACAACCTGCTGGTGGATTCCTGTGATGAGGGATGCTGCCAGGCTGAAGAGACAGGCCTTCTGTGTCTGGCTGGCACAGAGGTGTCTGGAGTCAGTGGGCAGACCAGAAGGACAACAGCCAGAGTAGTTGCTGAATACGAGAAGACTGACTTTTAGTCAGCCTCAAAGTGCTTCTGGCAAACTGAGACAACTGTAACAACACAGAAAATAGAGGCAGCCCTGGTTCTTTTAAGAAATAATCTGAACTGGGAATATCAATCAATCAATCAATTTTTTTATATAGCGCCAAATCACAACAAACAGTTGCCCCAAGGCGCTTAAATGGAACTTTCAATGGAAAGTGAATGAATGCTTCAAGGATCTCTTCCACCCTATGACATTAGAGGAGGCAGGGATGGCAGATCTGGTGTCATCTGCCCTGTGGAAGGCTCTGATGCTGTCAAACACTGTTCAGCTGCAAGTTGCTACTATATATATATATATATATATATATATATATATATATATATATATATATATATATATATATATATATATATATATATATATATATACAACCCCTGCCAATAATTATGGAATCACCGGCCTCAGAGGATGTTCATTCAGTTGTTTAATTTTGTAGAAAAAAAAGCAGATCACAGACATGACACAAAAGTAAAGTCATTTCAAATGGCAACTTTCTGGCTTTAAGAAACACTATAAGAAATCAGGAAAAATAATTGTGGCAGTCAGTAACGGTTACTTTTTTAGACCAAGCAGAGGGAAAAAAATATGGACTCACTCAATTCTGAGGAATAAATTATGGAATCACCCTGTAAATTTTCATCCCCAAAACTAACACCTGCATCAAATCAGATCTGCTCATTTCTGCATCTAAAAAGGAGTGATCACACCTTGGAGAGGTGTTGCACCAAGTGGACTGACATGAATCATGGCTCCAACATGAGAGATGTCAATTGAAACAAAGGAGAGGATTATCAAACTCTTAAAAGAGGGTAAATCATCACGCAATGTTGCAAAAGATGTTGGTTGTTCACAGTCAGCTGTGTCTAAACTCTGGACCAAATACAAACAACATGGGAAGTTTGTTAAAGGCAAACATACTGGTAGACCAAGGAAGACATCAAAGAGTCAAGACAGAAAACTTAAAGCAATATGTCTCAAAAATCGAAAATGCACAACAAAACAAATGAGGAACGAATGGGAGGAAACTGGAGTCAACGTCTGTGACCGAACTGTAAGAAACCTCCTAAAGGAAATGGGATTTACATACAGAAAAGCTAAACGAAAGGCATCATTAACACCTAAACAGAAAAAAACAAGGTTACAATGGGCTAAGGAAAAGCAATCATGGACTGTAGATGACTGGATGAAAGTCATATTCAGTGATGAATCTCGAATCTGCATTGGGCAAGGTGATGATGCTGGAACTTTTGTTTGGTGCCGTTCCAATGAGATTTATAAAGATGACTGCCTGAAGAGAACATGTAAATTTCCACAGTCATTGATGATATGGGGCTGCATGTCAGGTAAAGGCACTGGGGAGATGGCTGTCATTACATCATCAATAAATGCACAAGTTTACGTTGATGTTTTGGACACTTTTCTTATCCCATCAATTGAAAGGATGTTTGGGGATGATGAAATCATTTTTCAAGATGATATTGCATCTTGCCATAGAGCAAAAAACTGTGAAAACATTCCTTGCAAAAAGACACATAGGGTCAATGTCATGGCCTGCAAATAGTCCGGATCTTAATCCAATTGAAAATGTTTGGTGGAAGTTGAAGAAAATGGTCCATGACAAGGCTCCAACCTGCAAAGCTGATCTGGCAACAGCAATCAGAGAAAGTTGGAGCCAGATTGATGAAGAGTACTGTTTGTCACTTATTAAGTCCATGCCTCAGAGACTGCAAGCTGTTATAAAAGCCAGAGGTGGTGCAACAAAATACTAGTGATGTGTTGGAGCGTTCTTTTGTTTTTCATGATTCCATAATTTATTCCTCAGAATTGAGTGATTCCATTTTTTTTCCTCTGCTTGGTCTAAAAAAGTAACCGTTACTGACTGCCACATTTTTTTTCCTGATTTCTTATAGTGTTTCTTAAAGCCAGAACGTTGCCATTTGACATGACTTTAGTTTTGTGTCATGTCTGTGATCTGCTTTTTTTCTACAAAATTTAACAACTAAATTAACATCCTCCGAGGCCGGTGATTCCATAATTTTTGCCAGGGGTTGTGTATGTATATATATATATATATATATATATATATATATATATATATATATATATATATACACGAGGTCTATTAAAAAAGTATCTGACCTTATTATTTTTTTCAAAAACCATATGGAATTGAATCACGTGTGATTGCGTCAGACAAGCTTGAACCCTCGTGCGCATGCGTGACTTTTTCCACGCCTGTGGGTTGCGTCATTCGCCTGTGAGCAGGCTTTGAGTGAGGAGTGGTCCACCCCCTCGGCGGATTTTCATTGTCAGGAAATGGCGGAATGGTTTGGGCTTTTTTTCCATCAGAATTTTTTCAGAAACTGTTAGAGACTGGCAGCTGGAAACCATTAGAAAAATTTATCTGGCTTTTGGTGAAAATGTTACGGGCTTGGTAGAGAATAAGGAGTGTTACTGTCACTTTAAGGACGGCCACCGGACCATTTCTAAACAAATAGCTCTGTGGATACGAGACCGTCGTGTGCTCTTTCGTTGGTTATCACAAGAGCTGGACATCAACCATTTTCTGGCAGATTTCACTTTTAACAAGAGATTTTGTCATGGAAAGCCGAGCGGAGGCTTTGCGTGTCATGATGGATTCGCTACTGGAGCGAGACAAAACCACCTCCGTTTTGGTCTCACAGGACGGCTTTGAGATGGCGTTCAGACAGCTGTCGGTGGTTTTTCCATTGAGTGATTATCCGAGAAATTGTGGATGTTCCTGGACATGCCAGAACATGTCCCGTGAGGCGTCATCACGGCGTTGCTATGCGCCATGCAGCACCGCCGCGACGCGCGGAATTCCTCCGCACGTCTGTCTCAATGTGCCAAAAAAGTGCTGATGTCCACATCTTTTCACAATTCCTGTGCTAGTCAGACGATGTCCCGGATAAAACACAGTGTCCAGTTTGGAAATGAACGGCACATTCCACTGTTACAGGAGTTTTTGTCATGGAAAGAGGAGCAGAGGCTTCGTGCGTCGCAGCAGTGCCGCATGGCGCAAAGCAACGCCGTGATGAAGCCTCACGGGACATGTTCTGGCATGTCCAGGCACATCCACAATTTCTCGGATAATCACTCGATGGATAAACCACCGACAGCTGTCTGAACGCCATCTCAAAGCCGTCCTGTAAGACCAGAACGGAGGTGGTTTTGTCTCGCTCCAGTAGCAAATGCATCGTGACGCGCGAAGCCTCCGCTCGGCTTTCCATGACAAAATCTCTTGTTAAAAGTGAAATCTGCCGGAAAATGGTTGATGTCCAGCTCTTGTGATAACCAGAGAAATGGCACACGATGGTCACGGATCCAGACAGCCATCCATTTATAAATGAAATAGTCGTTCAGCCTGTCGATGGCGGCTTCGGAGGGGCCGTCCTTAAAGCGACAGTAACACTCCTTATTCTCTACCAAGCCCGTAACATTTTCACCGAAAGCCAGATAAATTTTTCTAATGGTTTCCAGCTGCCAGTCTCTAACAGTTTCTGAAAAAATTCTGATGGAAAAAAAGCCGAAATCATTCTGCCATTTCCTGACAATGAAAATCTGACGAGGGGGTGGACCACTCCTCACTCAAAGCCTGCTCACAGGCAAATGACGCAACCGACAGGCGTGGAAAAACTCACTCATGCACATGAGGGTTCAAGCTTGGCTGACGCAATCACACATGATTCAAATCCATATGGTTTTTGAAAAAAATAATAAGGTCGAATACTTTTCTAATAGACGTCATATATACATATCATTAAAAAAGAACTAATCAACAGTTTCACCAAAGGGCCAGGAGATGGCGCCAAAGGATAGATAGATAACCTTTCACTAAGGAGCACATTTACCTGGCGAAAAGTTATCAAATAAATGAGAAAGAAAATACTCAATTTGTTTATTCATGCAGGTTTTCACCGATTTTTTTTTCCGTGGAAGCAAAAAAATAAATAAATAACCCTTCAACATTTAATAAAACCATTTTATTTCACTTCAAGTCTTCCAGAGTAAAGTATGGGACACACACATCGTGTAAAGACAACCATGAATGTAATTTATTGCGCGCGCACACAGACAGACAGCTATTAATGAGGGAGTGGATAAATTTCCTTGTGAAGGCCTATTTCCAATAAGCAAGAAAAGATGTGTCGTAAAAATGATTGAACTACAGCTATTGAAAAATATACTGCTTGTTTGAATTGAACGATTTTTCAAGACTATATATATATATATATATATATATATATATATATAGACGTACAAACTCAAGATGCATAGCAGGAAGTATCTGATTGGTCAATCGGCAGATCACTCAAAGTGAAACGCACATTGATTGGTCGACAAATATCAATCGCTGTGGTGAAACTGCGCTATATTTGGGATAATTTTTCCACATAATTTGTTATGTTTTTAGGTGTTGTGTTTGTAATATACACTTGACGGCATAAATGGACCACATTTATTAGAACAAGGCTAAATAGAAACATTACCGACTGTTCGTTTTAAGCGGCAATCACCTTCATAAATGTAATCTTAGTTGAGTTTTAACATTAAAATGAGCCCCACAAAACGTAGGACTCCCAAAAATTGATGTACTTGCTCTCTCGAGCAAGTGGTCAAGTCTGGGAGATGCCTGGAATTTACAGAAGCGCTCGCGCTCTCGCGTCCTGATTCACGGACTTCGCATTTTCACTTATGGTTTCGCCAATGCGCGGATTGATATTAAATATTTAATTTATATTCTTGTTTTAAAAGCTGATTTTCACATGCAATACGTCAAATCCACGTGTTTTACATAAATTGCATTAATAACTGTGTGTTTTATGACATAGTTCTCAACGTGATAGTGAATTAACGGCTTTTCCTTACGCACTTGTAAACTGGCTCCGCCTCACGCACGAACATGAAGCCGTGTCAAAGCCTTGTTTCCAGGTTTGGAAATAAAAATCTACATTTTCAGCGAAATTAATTATTTAGATATTCACTTGCACCTGCAGCAATAATGTGGGTCCACAGCCTTTCGGGGAGACATTTGGGAAAAGTTACTAGATTTCTGTTGAGGATCTACAGTTATATTTTAATTACGATAATATATTGTATTTACTACATGACGTATATGGTTTTGAAGAATGGTTGCATATTTTGGGCTGGTCCTTTTGGGATTATTTATTTTCACAAAGCCTCTGGAAAACTGCAGGCTGCATTTTTGATTAAGGGCAAAACAAATGGACATCTTATTTATTTAAATAGGCCCAGTTGAGGATGAATGTGACATATGTCAAGACCATCCATGACTTTTATTTGGCCCATCCTCACTACTTCTGACGTTAGTAAAACAAAAAGTCTAATCTTTCAGAAAATTATTTGTTCATTTCAAATAGCTGTTTGGTAGGTAGTAATTACAGATATTGGCCGACGTGACATGCAAATTTGTGTAAATAACATCAGTTTTTTTACGGAACGGATTTTTAAATTGAAAACACTGCGTTATTGAAGCTTTTAATTTTTGCACATTAAAGCACCACAAAACGCAAAATAAATATTTTCATGTAATGTCTCACAAATTTAATTGCAACATATAATAAACACCCCTTTTACGTATGAGGATCAAACAAAAAAACAAAACAGCGCTTTTAACTGAACAAACAACAGCAACCCCACATAAAATGCAGGGCATCCAAAAATTGGAATCGAACCCAGTCTTATTTTAAGACGGGACGCCAGTCTAATGTTTGTGAGTCGCCACAGCATTTTTCAAAGCGCAACTTGGCACTTTCACTTATGGTTTTACCGAGTGGGTGAGGCTAAGATCAAAACATCGACTTTTATGGCGTTAAAAATTGATTTTTACATTTCGAATGTTTAATTTTCGATGCAGCGATATCTGCTTTTAATTGCATGTGTTGATTACAGAATTTTATAAACGACAGCTGAGGAACTACTTTTCCTTGTGCCCCTCCTTCTCATTACTCCTCCCCACAAGCTGTGACGTGCAGCAGTAACAAACAGGGTTGCCAGGTCAGTTGTTTTTCTGCAAAATTACTCTACTTTGGGAATGCTGCTGCAGCTTGAATCATTTATTTTATCAAATGGGAAACTCAATACCTAAATATCAAAATATCTATTCCTTTTCATGCTGCTATGAAAATGAATCTGAACAAATGCACGCATACAACTTTAAAAGAGACCAATGAGAGGAAAGAAGAGGAAGTTAGGCAACAAAAAAAGAATATACATTATATATATATATATATATATATGTATACTCAACAAAAATATAAACACAACACTTTTGGTTTTGCTCCCATTTTGTATAAGATGAACTCAAAGATCTAAAACGTTTTCCACATACACAATATCACCATTTCCCTCAAATAATGTTCACAAACCAGTCTAAATCTGTGATAGTGAGCACTTCTCCTTTGCTGAGATAATCCATCCCACCTCACAGGTGTGCCATACCAAGATGCTGATTAGACACCATGATTAGTGCACATGTGTGCCTTAGACTGCCCACGATAAAAGGCCACTCTGAAAGGTGCAGTTTTGTTTTATTGAGGGGGGATACCAGTCAGTATCTGGTGTGACCACCATTTGCCTCATGTAGTGCAACACATCTCCTTCGCATCATCCATGAAGAGAACACCTCTCCAACATGCCAAATGCCAGCGAATGTGAGCATTTGCCCACTCAAGTCGGTTACGACGACGAACTGGAGTCAGGTCGAGACCCTGATGAGGATGACGAGCATGCAGATGAGCTTCCCTGAGACGGTTTCTGACAGTTTGTGCAGAAATTCTTTGGTTATGCAAACCGATTGTTTCAGCAGCTGTCCGAGTGGCTGGTCTCAGACGATCTTGGAGGTGAACATGCTGGATGTGGAGGTCCTGGGCTGGTGTGGTTACACGTGGTCTGCGGTTGTGAGGCTGGTTGGATGTACTGCCAAATTCTCTGAAACGCCTTTGGAGACGGCTTATGGTAGAGAAATGAACATTCAATACACGAGCAACAGCTCTGGTTGACATTCCTGCTGTCAGCATGCCAATTGCACGCTCCCTCAAATCTTGCGACATCTGTGGCATTGCGCTGTGTGATAAAACTGCACCTTTCAGAGTGGCCTTTTATTGTGGGCAGTCTAAGGCACACCTGTGCACTAATCATGGTGTCTAATCAGCATCTTGATATGGCACACCTGTGAGGTGGGATGGATTATCTCAGCAAAGGAGAAGTGCTCACTATCACAGATTTAGACTGGTTTGTGAACAATATTTGAGGGAAATGGTGATATTGTGTATGTGGAAAAAGTTTTAGATCTTTGAGTTCATCTCATACAAAATGGGAGCAAAACCAAAAGTGTTGCGTTTATATTTTTGTTGAGTATATTTGGACATAAAATCTAAAAACAAATAAATCAATAACAACTTACAAAGCACAACACTGAAATCACCTACTGTGATCCTTAGGGAAAAAACAACAAAGAAAAGTTGTGCAAAAGTCACATTACACTCATAATAAAGCCACTATCTTAAAGTGCAGCAACAAAATAACCACCAAGCTTGGGACTCCAACGAGGGCGGTCGCATCTCCTCCACTCTCCCTTATCGCTGCTCTCTGCTTTAACCTTCAAGTCCCTACTTCACCAGACTGTGTATTCCTCAAATTATATTGGATTCTGGATCTATTGGACTACTACTGGATTAACCATGGAATTGATCAGCTGGTCTCTGAACGCTATTGACACCATTTTCTCTACAAGAAGGTCAGGACCGGGGGATCCTACCTGCCCAGATGGAACGTATCCTGCGGGCTATGTCCTCGACTCCTGGGGCTCTTGGCATGTGGCATGCTTGGTGCCTTTCTCCGTTGAGGACGTCGAGGATTTATTCATTTTTGGTCTTGTGATAGCAGGGCTGGTACTTTTTGGCTTATGTGCTGCCCTGATCTACCGGAAAATTGGCAAGACGGCAGCATCAAGAACCACGGCCCTTCACTTGTCTGTCATAATTAACGAGGTTGGCAAGGCAGTGCATTCTCAGACTGCGATGACTCTTGAACTCAGACGCAAACTGGATGACATCTTGGAGCAGATGCGTGCCTTGCAGTTGAAGTTAAAGGTATGGAGGCCGGTGAATGTTCTTAATTTATAATTGGGAATATTCTTAATTCATAATTGGGATTTGGTTGTTCAAGTGGAACTGTTAAAACGTGTTTTTCACTGCTCAACCACAACACTCCAGGTTTATCGAGCCTGAAGGACAAATTGCCCACTGTTTACCTCCAGAGGAATTTATTCAGGCCTTGGTGAGATTATTTGGCTCCATCTTATCTCAACCCACAAAGACAATAAACTGACAGACTTACACATGCACAAATACTGAAGCATGCTCCATTTTTCTCTTTACCTCCCTTCCTGCTCCCCCCCCATCACACACCACATCCCGGCCACTGCTCACGTCACCCCTTTCCCCTGCAGGGGCTGCGCAGTTTTTAGCTGCGGCAGGTCCCCATTCCCCCCAAGCTGGTGGCGGCGCAACTCCAGTTGCAGCGGCTACCACACACTCACATCGCCTCAATTTGGAAAAAGGACTGTTTCAAGTTTAGTGCACATAAACAATGTCAAATGTATATGTGTTGTCTTAATTCTGATGTGTGCCATTATTACGGTAAACAAGTAATAATTGTGGATTAATTGCTGCTTGTCTGTGGAATGTGAGTGTGGAAATCTCGTTGTTGTAATGACAATGATAATAAAGCTATCCATCCAAAATGTCAGAATAACGATAATAACGTAATGCAATGAGTACATTTCATGAAGGTTTGTAGAGAGCATTTGTGTACATGAAGTAATCATTTGTGTTAACTTTATTAAATCAAATCAAATCAAATCAATTTCATTTATATAGCGCAAAATCACAACAAAGAGTTGCCCCAAGGTGCTTCATATTGCAAGGCAAAGCCATACAATAATTACAGAAAAACGCCAACTGTGAAAACGACCCCCTGTGAGCAAGCACTTGGCGACAGTGGGAAGGAAAAACTCCCTTTTAACAGGAAGAAACCTCCAGCAGAACCAGGCTCAGGGAGGGGCAGTCTTCTGCTGGGACTGGTTGGGGCTGAGGGAGAGAACCAGGAAAAAGACATGCTGTGGAGGGGAGCAGAGATCAATCACTAATGATTAAATGCAGAGTGGTGCATACAGAGCAAAAAGAGAAAGAAACACTCAGTGCATCATGGGAACCCCCCAGCAGTCTACGTCTATAGCAGCATAACTAAGGGATGGTTCAGGGTCACCTGATCCAGCCCTAACTATAAGCTTTAGCAAAAGGAAAGTTTTAAGCCTAATCTTAAAAGTAGAGAGGGTGTCTGTCTCCCTGATCTGAATTTGGAGCTGGTTCCACAGGAGAGGAGCCTGAAAGCTGAAGGCTCTGCCTCCCATTCTACTCTTACAAACCCTAGGAACTACAAGTAAGCCTGCAGTCTGAGAGCGAAGCGCTCTATTGGGGTGATATGGTACTATGAGGTCCCTAAGATAAGATGGGACCTGATTATTCAAAACCTTATAAGTAAGAAGAAGAATTTTAAATTCTATTCTAGAATTAACAGGAAGCCAATGAAGAGAGGCCAATATGGGTGAGATATGCTCTCTCCTTCTAGTCCCCGTCAGTACTCTAGCTGCAGCATTTTGAATTAACTGAAGGCTTTTCAGGGAACTTTTAGGACAACCTGATAATAATGAATTACAATAGTCCAGCCTAGAGGAAATAAATGCATGAATTAGTTTTTCAGCATCACTCTGAGACAAGACCTTTCTAATTTTAGAGATATTGCGCAAATGCAAAAAAGCAGTCCTACATATTTGTTTAATATGAGCATTGAATGACATATCCTGATCAAAAATGACTCCAAGATTTCTCACAGTATTACTAGAGGTCAGGGTAATGCCATCCAGAGTAAGGATCTGGTTAGACACCATGTTTCTAAGATTTGTGGGGCCAAGTGCAATAACTTTAGTTTTATCTGAGTTTAAAAGCAGGAAATTAGAGGTCATCCATGTCTTTATGTCTGTAAGACAATCCTGCAGTTTAGCTAATTGGTGTGTGTCCTCTGGCTTCATGGATAGATAAAGCTGAGTATCATCTGCGTAACAATGAAAATTTAAGCAATACCGTCTAATAATACTGCCTAAGGGAAGCATGTATAAAGTGAATAAAATTGGTCCTAGCACAGAACCTTGTGGAACTCCATAATTAACCTTAGTCTGTGAAGAAGATTCCCCATTTACATGAACAAATTGTAATCTATTAGATAAATATGATTCAAACCACCGCAGCGCAGTGCCTTTAATACCTATGACATGCTCTAATCTCTGTAATAAAATTTTATGGTCAACAGTATCAAAAGCAGCACTGAGGTCTAACAGAACAAGCACAGAGATGAGTCCACTGTCCGAGGCCATAAGAAGATCATTTGTAACCTTCACTAATGCTGTTTCTGTACTATGATGAATTCTAAACCCTGACTGAAACTCTTCAAATAGACCATTCCTCTGCAGGTGATCAGTTAGCTGTTTTACAACTACCCTTTCAAGAATTTTTGAGAGAAAAGGAAGGTTGGAGATTGGCCTATAATTAGCTAAGATAGCTGGGTCAAGTGATGGCTTTTTAAGTAATGGTTTAATTACTGCCACCTTAAAAGCCTGTGGTACATAGCCAACTAATAAAGACAGATTGATCATATTTAAGATCGAAGCATTAAATAATGGTAGGTGTTGGGAAAGTGTAGGAACACGGACCCACAACAGGGGGCGCAAATGAACGGACAATGGAGTAAGTCAAAATAACAACGCTTTACTGTTGTGAATGTGCACAACGAATACAACCAATCACAGCAATGGACAACAGTCAATTCACAAAAGTGTCGTGTGGGCAGGCTCGAAGATAGGAGACGCCTCTCCAAGGTAAGACCGGAACCACACGGCTTCCTCCGCCACAGGACCCCGGGAATACTGGAGCCGCCAAGTCCCGAACTCCCAGGTGGCCACTGCCTCCGCGTGTCGGACCTGGTACTGCTGGCGAGGAACAAAGGACAGTTAGATGGGGGCGCGTTTGCACCCAGGACTCCGAACAGCAGGGAAGTTACCTCCACCTCTCGTTGGAACAGTAATCCACAAACTAAGCACAAATCCAAAAAGATACACTCCGTAGCTTTGATACGTTACCTCTCTGGTAGAAACGATATCTCGGCAATGAGGTGGAGGTGCCGTCCTGCTGATATACCCCACAGATGATTGCCGTCAGCTGTCTCAGGTGATGGGTGACAGCTGTCACCGTAGCTGCTCACGTGAGGCGGCGGCGCCCTCTGGTGCCTGGAGCCCGCACTCCAGGCAGGGCGCCCTCTGGTGGTGGTGGGCCAGCAGTACCTCCTCTTCAGCGGCCCACACAACAGTAGGGCTTCCTTGAGCAGCCTGGTAGGAATGGGGTCTAATAGACATGTTGATGGTTTGGATGAAGTAACTAATGAAAATAACTCAGTCAGAACAATCTGAGAGAAAGAGTCTAACCAAATACCGGCATCACTGAAAGCAGCCAAAGACAACGATATGTCTTTGGGATGGTTATGAGTAATTTTTTCTCTAATAGTTAAAATTTTATTAGCAAAGAAAGTCATGAAGTCATTACTAGTTAAAGTTAAAGGAATACTCGGCTCAATAGAGCTCTGACTCTTTGTCAGCCTGGCTACAGTGCTGAAAAGAAACCTGGGGTTGTTCTTATTTTCTTCAATTAGTGATGAGTAGTAAGATGTCCTAGCTTTACGGAGGGCTTTTTTATAGAGCAACAGACTCTTTTTCCAGGAGAAGTGAAGATCTTCTAAATTAGTGAGATGCCATTTCCTCTCCAACTTACGGGTTATCTGCTTTAAGCTGCGAGTTTGTGAGTTATACCACGGAGTCAGGCACTTCTGATTTAAGGCTCTCTTTTTCAGAGGAGCTACAGCATCCAAAGTTGTCTTCAATGAGGATGTAAAACTATTGATGAGATACTCTATCTCACTCACAGAGTTTAGGTAGCTACTCTGCCCTGTGTTGGTATATGGTATTGGAGAACATAAAGAAGGAATCATATCCTTGAACCTAGTTACAGCGCTTTCTGAAAGACTTCTAGTGTAATGAAACTTATTCCCCACTGCTGGGTAGTCCATCAGAGTAAATGTAAATGTTATTAAGAAATGATCAGACAGAAGGGGGTTTTCAGGGAATACTGTTAAGTCTTCAATTTCCATACCATAAGTCAGAACAAGATCTAAGGTATGATTAAAGTGGTGGGTGGACTCATTTACATTTTGAGCAAAGCCAATAGAGTCTAATAATAGATTAAATGCAGTGTTGAGGCTGTCATTCTCAGCATCTGTGTGGATGTTAAAATCGCCCACTATAATTATCTTATCTGAGCTAAGCACTAAGTCAGACAAAAGGTCTGAAAATTCACAGAGAAACTCACAGTAATGACCAGGAGGACGATAGATAATAACAAATAAAACTGGTTTTTGGGACTTCCAATTTGGATGGACAAGACTAAGAGTCAAGCTTTCAAATGAATTAAAGCTCTGTCTGGGTTTTTGATTAATTAATAAGCTGGAATGGAAGATTGCTGCTAATCCTCCGCCCCGGCCCGTGCTACGAGCATTCTGACAGTTAGTGTGACTCGGGGGTGTTGACTCATTTAAACTAACATATTCATCCTGCTGTAACCAGGTTTCTGTTAGGCAGAATAAATCAATATGTTGATCAATTATTATATCATTTACCAACAGGGACTTAGAAGAGAGAGACCAAATGTTTAATAGACCACATTTAACTGTTTTAGTCTGTGGTGCAGTTGAAGGTGCTATATTATTTTTTCTTTTTGAATTTTTATGCTTAAATAGATTTTTGCTGGTTATTGGTAGTCTGGGAGCAGACACCGTCTCTACGGGGATGGGGTAATGAGGGGATGGCAGGGGGAGAGAAGCTGCAGAGAGGTGTGTAAGACTACAACTCTGCTTCCTGGTCCCAACCCTGGATAGTCACGGTTTGGAGGATTTAAGAAAATTGGCCAGATTTCTAGAAATGAGAGCTGCTCCATCCAAAGTGGGATGGATGCCGTCTCTCCTAACAAGACCAGGTTTTCCCCAGAAGCTTTGCCAATTATCTATGAAGCCCACCTCATTTTTTGGACACCACTCAGACAGCCAGCAATTAAGAGTAACACAATTTCTTTTCTCACTAAATGTTCTGATTTGGAGAAGATTCTCTCCTTCCTTCATAAATTCTGTTTATATTCTGCATTCAAAACTTCATAACATGGTATTCGGGTGGAACATATCTTTAAAACTAGACGTCGTCAGACAGTATGGTTTTTGTGTTTTTGTGTAAGATGACCCCAATGAATAAGTTGAGATATGTGCAAAAAATCTCTATCTGGGACGAACAGCTTGAAAATGACCACACCTTTTTTGTCCAGAGTATTACTTCAAATACAGCTGTGTTTTATAAAGTGCAGAAACTATACATTTTTCAGGGTATTCAAAATGTGTAAAATGACTAGTCAGGGGCGCTGAAAAGGGGAGAATAAGGAGAATGATTCTAGGGGCCCAGAGAGGGCCCTAATAGAATTGTAATACTGACAAAATAATATGACACTCAGTAATAAACTTACAATCACACATATACGCGTACATGCAGAGCTGTAACCACCAGGGGCATCATTTTTCTATGTGCTTTGCACATTTGGGAGTATTACCACATCCCAAAAAGGAACACTCTCAGTATGGTGAATTATGTCGGTTATGTGTTGAATGTCCACCACAAACTATAGATCATGCTGCCAGAGCTTCATCAACAAAGCATTGAGCAAAGGGTGCGAATACTTATGTACACGTGATTTCTTAGTTTTTTTTTAAATTTTGAATAAATTTGCAAAAGTTTAAAAAATAAACTTTTTCATGTTGTCATTATGGGGTGTTGTGAGTACAGTTTTCAGGGAATAAATGACTTGACTCCATTTTGGAAGAAGGCTGTAACATAAAATATGGACAAAGTGATGTGCTGTGGATACTTGGCCCAATACACACCATTCATATCAATGGCATGTATGCCATTGATATGTATACTCTAAGAAGTACATGCATTGGTGAATGACACCATTGTCTCTATATTTGTTAGCAGTCATTGCATATTGTTCTTTGCATATTCATGGAATTGACTTGACTTGGCCACTCAAGAACGATGAAGGCATTTTGATATACATTGGGGGGAAATGGACTGTGCTGTTGCACACGATTCACCATTTCTGTGCCAGAACCCAAAGACAGAGAAATGTGTCACGCCGGAGAGGTAACAGCTTTGCCTTTAGTGCAATAATAGTGACTATTATTCAGAATTTGAATAAAAATGGTAGATTCACACTCCAATCTCCCATTTGTAAAGCTACAGTGGTAAATAAGATCAGGGTAATAGAGACACTAATAACAGACAAGAAGCAAGCCTTTTTTAAACAACACTGAAGTTCTACATACTGCAACATTTTGGGACAGCTTGGTAATATGCAAAGCAAGCATAAGGTCTGGGTGATACCTGGCATACAACAACCTCTACGGTCTGCTCTACAACTTTCATTTTGGTTTAATCAAATGCTCGGCTTGATACCACAGTGTTGCATATTGTGTACCTGCAGTACAGGAGTCTGCACTTTCAGGATTGTAGCTCTACGTCAGCACCTACTTTAAAAAATGATTTTCACATTGAAATATTGAAAAAAACATGATAATCAATAATTAATATGCAATTGGGTTATTATTTTTGTTATATATTTTGTAATTGTTCATTTTAAAAGTATTTGTATACGATTGTAAAAGAACTTTTGAATGTGCATTTCCGTCCCAGGTTGATGGGGACTTTTCAGAGACGTGACAGACCAGTTATTTGCTTTACATGTAACTTCCATTAACTGTATCTAAATATTAAAATCCATATTTTAGCATAAGTACTTTATTTATACACTCACATATGCATAGACACATAGATGATTTCTGGATGATGTTCCTATAGGTCCTCCAGATCAATTTATATGTCTGATTGCATTTAGCAGTAGGCCCAGGTTGGGGCAATGTGGGTCAAGCCTTCACTTGAATGCAGGAATGTTTGAGGCTAAAACATCCTTACTTGGCAAGCTATTCTAGGCATTTCTATCTCTTAGTGCAAAATATTTATTAACTTTTATTTCTTCTGCATGGTTTGAGGAGCTTCAGCCTGCTTCCCCTTATCCTGCTGGAGTTGTCAACAAGTCCTCATCATAGACACCAAGTCAACATCTTGAATGTCTCAATCCTGTCTCTACAAATGTGTGCACATCTGAGGGTTATTAAGTTTGATTTTCTCAGTCTGTCTTCATAGTTCATGTCTTTCAGGGATGGATTCAATTTTTGGTTCTTCTTTTCACATTGTATTTCCACATTCAAGGTATGAATAAACCATCATTGTATCATTTCCTGCCATATTACTGATCTGTGAAGAATGTTACCCATATCCATATGCCACCCAGTGTATGCCAAAGGTTACATGATTGTTTGCATAATTGTCATTTTAATCAAGTCTTTAAAATGCTAAGTCTGCACGGCATATAATATACTGCAAATACATTGCTTATAATTCATAGGGTCTTTAATAGTACCAAATTTAAGATTTATAATAATAAACTATTTCATCACATGTTTCTCATATTTTACTTTGTCAGGTATATTATAACTACAAGGGTGTCATTATTTTAAAGTAATTATTTTTCATTTGAACAAAGTAGTGGAAACACGATAATAGAGAAGGTTTTTTTTTAATTAGATGTATTTTTCTTGTAAATAATCCACGTTATGGTTCTTAAAAATTATTTTTATTTAATCAGTTCTGCAGAAATGGAAGATCTAAGATTTTCCTTGAGCAACTTAGTTTTGGCAGACAATCTGAGGCAGCCATCGTAAATTTATGCAAATAGGGCCTTACAAAAGGTTAGTCCATCATATCTGGAGAGATATGTATCCCTTAGAGGTCCAACTTCATTCAGTGTGTCATGTGAATAGCCAAAAATAACATGAAAAATTATCAAACAATTGCAATCCAAATCAGCCATTTTACTATTTATGCAAATTAGGCTTCACCAGATTTTACTAAAAAATGTTTAGAATGAAAACCCTCATAATGTGCTTTAGACAGTCAAATAATGTATGAAGAAACAGAAAGGGGTAAGTTATTCCCAAGTTGCCATTTTATATTTCTTGAATTTTGCAGTTGCCTAGAGCGCTTTTATTTTGTACAATTACAGATTTCCGACTAGTCTAATAGGAGTCAGATGTTTTCAAATAAATATAGACAGAAACTTGGTTGTCTCTGTGGGGAGATCTTGCAGGTACGTCCAGTTGGGAGGAGGCCCCAGGGGAGACCCAGGACAAACTGGATGGATTAAATTTCCCACATGGCTTGGGAACACCTCTGGAACCCCCAGGAAGAGTTGCAGGACTTGTCTGATGCAAAAAAGGAAAACAGTTGCATTGATCCATGCAACTGCAGTAATGGCACTGATACAATAAAATCTTGTCAATTGCCGTCTCAACATGACATGACTCTACTAAACAATAAAATGTTCAATTAAAAAAAGAAAAGAACCGCCGATCAACGTCCAATTTAGAAAACAAGTGAACCCTCTTGTTTAATATTTAATCTTTTCTTTAGGTATTATTTGCGCGTGCGTAAAAGTCCAGACATCAATGGACGGAAAGCAGCGCTGTTAGTTGTGAGTTGTGGCTGCAAAAACGTTCACTTTGCTCAAGTGTATCATCTCACTTACACGATGTTTAATAATGAGTGGATAAAGCGCTTATTTGAAAGCTGAGAGGAGTTTTCATGTTTGTCATCGATCGCAAATATTCCCATAATGCAAAGCGCGTGCAACGGTTAACTGATAAACATTTGCGATGAATGTCTTATATACACCTTTAACATGTACTGTTTCAGACATACTGTTGAAAGTAGTAATGTTACTGACTGAAAATTGTAACAGGCTATTTTTTGTAACCCTAAGTTAAAATGCTCAGTTTGTGAATTGGGACGCGATATGTCGCTGTTGGTTCGGTCATTAAATATCTTGCGTTGCCTCACAAGCAAGAATCCCCAATTTTTGGATGCTCTGATTCGTCAGAGCAGTGTTACCGTTTAAGGGAATTTCTATTTGTACTCTTTTTTTTATTTTTTTAAATGTCTTTTGATGGATTGCTTAATCGATGTTTAACGCACGAAATATGGTGTCCGAGTCTGTGCTGTTCATCAGTGTGTTATTTTGCCAGCACTGGTTGTCAGCCGTACTCCCGGATTGCACTGGCGAAGGTAAACGTCTCAAACTAAGAAAAGGTGAACGCTGTGAAGAGCATAAACTCTTTCCTTCAAAGGTCTCCGGCGCATGCGTACGAAACAGCGATAAAAATCAAATCCTCGCTTTGTTTAAGCCTCTCACTGTTCTGTTTTTTTACAAGATAAACCGTCGGTTAATTTAAAAAATTGAAAGTTTTAATATTTGGGGGCGTGGTCATTATCGTATACCCATAATGCCGTTTGCTCTTGTGACTTTTCTGTGACAAATTTTCACACTTTGCTTGTGATATACAGAATTTTAACACAACATTTCTGGCTGTTGAGAAATATTCCCATCATCGGGTATTTGGCAGTTTGACATTGACTTAGTTAAACCATAAAAGTAAAAATGTTTACATAAATTTCCAATAGGGCAGTGGTAGTTTATTCCCGATCAAGTTTAATTTCAAAAGAATATATTCACATGAAAAGTAGTTGAAACGCTTTTGACTCAAAGTTGGCTTCAAGTCCATAATTTATTTCTGGAGTTTAGCTGTTGTTCAGAATTACACATCTCATGTCTGCTGTTGTCTGATCAGCTTCACCTTTTCATTAAATGTTAAATAAATGGACTGCATTTATATAGCGCTTTTCCATCTGCATCAGACGCTCAAAGCGCTTTACAATAATGCCTCACATTCACTCTGATGTCAGGGTGCTGCCATACAAGGTGCTCACTGCACACTGGGAGCAACTAGGGGATTAAATTTGTTTGTATTAATTGTCACTGGCTGTGAACTGATGTTACGTATGAGGTTCATATGCTGCTGCTGGTAATTTAAAGTCGTAATTTGGCCCTGCTTAAAAATTCTGCCCCATATCAGTGAAATAAACATAAAAATTCAGCCCCTCTTGTAATGACCGAAGGCGCAGCTGAACTAAATTTCTCCTACTAATGAACTGTGAAAGTCTCAAATGAGACTCACCTGAAAGAAGTTCCTGGACTGGCAGCTTGAGGCTGGTTCCAAAAGTGGGCAGGTTCCACTGAACCCCACGTTAAAATGTCAAACTTTATGCCACGCTCACACCGGACGACACGCAAGCGACGGCGGCGACAGGTTGCCATGTAATCCCTATGGAAGGACACGTTGTGGCACCACAAAAGTTCAAGCCACACAATGTGACGCAATGGATGCGAATGAAGTAATTTTGAGCGATTGGTGCATTTGTGGCACGATATCGCGTCACCCTCCTCCCCAAGTTGAAAAATCTGAACTTTTTCATCTTGTCGCGTTGTGATGACCAATCCGGGACTGGATATGTAGTGACATGGAGATGTCTGGCGTTTATACTTGATGTGGACATGTCCTGTCTCTGGCAGCCAGCCTGTGAGCCGCTGAAAGTGACCGTCATCCAGATGCAGCTCCTGCAGCAAATGATGAATTTGTGGCGTCACGTGGTGTCCGGTGTGAACGCAGCTCAAGCAGAGCAACACACCAGGCGATGGTGGCGTCCATCACCAGGCGAAGGATGCGAATTTGTGATGTCGCGTGGTGTCCAGTGTGAACGCAGCATTAGAGGACAGAGAGAGTGTGGGGAAAGGTTGATCACTTATTATGATTTATTATAGTTTATTATGTTATTATGGCTGACAAAATAACATTAATTAATTAAGGCACCTATAATGCTTTCATGTTTTTAAAATCACAATGAATCACACTTTGCTCCATTTTGTGTAGATGTGACTGACTTGGTCTGTAGATAAAGAGTCTGTCTCCCCGCAGAAAGTTTTGAATTTTTAGGTGCCATTTCCTGCATTTTGGTGTATATTTCACCACAAAATGCAATCACAGAGAAAAGATAGCTTATGACCTGTTTTTTCATGAATCTGAACTTGTTTTGTATAATCTTGAATGTGATAATATGATGTTAATGACAAGTAACAGAAAACATTTGAACTGTCTTTGGCTTAAAAAAGGTGAACAACCTTGCTGAGTCATGGTGCGGTGCAAATTTATCGGAGTCACTTGTTGCAAAATAGAGCAGAAACAGCATTCAGCGGCTTTTCAGCTTCTGTTACATATGTAACAGAAATAACCCCGATCCTCTCATTTTGCCTGAGAATCTCTCTCTCTCTCTCACACACACACACACACACACACACACACACACACACACACACACACACACACACACACACACACACACACACACACACACACACACACACACACACACACACACACACACACACACACACACACACACACACATCACTTTAATTTCCTTCACTTCGCTCACCAGGTTTTGTTACAAAGATTAACATTTTTTAAGGCCAGGAAAAGAAAGCAATATAATTCTTCCTCAAGCCTGTATCACTGGGAAACCTTTGAAAAAGAAAGAAAGAAAGAAAGAAATAAAAAACTCAGCAACCTATTTTAATGCACTTTTTGATTTTGCTGTGAAACATATAACAAGTGGATGGAAATGTGCACAAATGCACGCTTCCTTTTGTTGCATTGACAAAAATTCACTTGAGTTGTGATACTAGTTGGATAGAAGCACAGCTAATGAGAGAGAGTACCAGTTCCTGCTGTAATAACGTTACATGTACGACGACATAATATTACGAATGATAAAATAACCTGAATTATTGTTCAGTCTTACATGAGAAAGGCTGCAATCTGGAACTCTTTCTGTTGTATGCTGCCATCTAGTGGAGGTATTGCTGTATGAGTTCATCAGCTAATAAATTGATACTGAAACGGATTGAAACTATCTTGCTTAACGTATTTGCTGAACAGGTCGCCTTACAATTATCAGAAAAACTGCCCCTCCTGAGAATTTTTTCAGGAGCTGCCACTGCTTGTGAGTTTCCCCCCACCTGCCTGGTGCCTCTCACCTTGGACAACTCTGGAGAAAGAAAAAGTCCAGCCCCTGTCTAGGAGTTTGCTTCCACAGTCCATGCTGTGTGGGGAGGTGAGCCCAAGTCCTTTCGCACAAACTCAGGCTATAGTGCTGCTTCCATCACACTTGGCTTTTTACTAGCCTCTACTGGTGGTTGGCTCTCACTGCGGTATTGTATCACTTCCTGTTCCGGAGCACAGCGGTGTTTTGCTGTATCTGTTAGCTGTTTAATCTGCGTAGTTAGATTGATCTAGATAACGATTTGTTTCACAGTGTAATCTTCACGTGCCTTAACTAAAGCACTCCCTCTGCTGAATCACCTCTAAATTATTTACACATTATTCACTTTGTGTGTTTTTAGGAATCCGCTAGCTTAGCACAGCTACTAGCTCTTAGCCGATTTAGCATGGCGGCTTCTCCTGTCTCTCCCGCACTTTTCTGCTCTGGGTGTGAAATGTTTAGTTATTCCTCAGCCTCCTTTAGCAGTAATGGTACTTGTAATAACTGTAGCTTATTCGTAGCTTTGGAGGCCAGGCTGGGCGAATTGGAGACTCGGCTCCGCACCGTGGAAAATTCTACAGCTAGCCAGGCCCCTGTAGTCGGTGCGGACCAAGGTAGCTTAGCCGCCGTTAGTTTCCCTCTGGCAGATCCCGAGCAGCCGGGAAAGCAGACCGACTGGGTGACTGTGAGGAGGAAGCGTAGTTCTAAACAGAAGCCCCGTGTACACCGCCAATCCGTTCACATTTCTAACCGTTTTTCCCCACTCGACGACACACCCGCCGAGGATCAAACTCTGGTTATTGGCGACTCTGTTTTGAGAAATGTGAAGTTAGCGACACCAGCAACCATAGTCAGTTGTCTTCCGGGGGCCAGAGCAGGTGACATTGAAGGAAATTTGAAACTGCTGGCTAAGGCTAAGCGTAAATTTGGTAAAATTGTAATTCACGTCGGCAGTAATGACACCCGGTTACGCCAATTGGAGGTCACTAAAATTAACATTGAATCGGTGTGTAACTTTGCAAAAACAATGTCGGACTCTGTAGTTTTCTCTGGGCCCCTCCCCAATCGGACCGGGAATGACATGTTTAGCCGCATGTTCTCCTTGAATTGCTGGCTGTCTGAGTGGTGTCCAAAAAATGAGGTGGGCTTCATAGATAATTGGCAAAGCTTTTGGGGAAAACCTGGTCTTGTTAGGAGAGACGGCATCCATCACACTTTGGATGGAGCAGCTCTCATTTCTAGAAATCTGGCCAATTTTCTTAAATCCTCCAAACTGTGACTATCCAGGGTTGGGACCAGGAAGCAGAGCTGTAGTCTTACACACCTCTCTGCAGCTTCTCTCCCCCTGCCACCCCCCCAATACCCCATCCCCGTAGAGACGGTGCCTGTTCCCAGATCACCAATAACCAGCAAAAATCTATTTAAGCATAAAAATTCAAAAAGAAAAAATAATATAGCACCTTCAACTGCACCACAGACTAAAACAGTTAAATGTGGTGTATTAAACATTTGGTCTTTCTCTTCTAAGTCCCTGTTAGTAAATGATATAATAATTGATCAACATATTGATTTATTCTGCCTTACAGAAACCTGGTTACAGCAGGATGATTATGTTAATTTAAATGAGTCAACACCCCCGAGTCACACTAACTGTCAGAATGCTCGTAGCACGGGCCGAGGCGGAGGATTAGCAGCAATCTTCCATTCCAGCTTATTAATTAATCAAAAACCCAGACAGAGCTTTAATTCATTTGAAAGCTTGACTCTTAGTCTTGTCCATCCAAATTGGAAGTCCCAAAAACCAGTTTTATTTGTTGTTATCTATCGTCCACCTGGTCGTTACTGTGAGTTTCTCTGTGAATTTTCAGACCTTTTGTCTGACTTAGTGCTTAGCTCAGATAAGATAATTATAGTGGGCGATTTTAACATCCACACAGATGCTGAGAATGACAGCCTCAACACTGCATTTAATCTATTATTAGACGCTATTGGCTTTGCTCAAAAAGTAAATGAGTCCACCCACCACTTTAATCATACCTTAGATCTTGTTCTGACTTATGGTATGGAAATTGAAGACTTAACAGTATTCCCTGAAACCCCCTTCTGTCTGATCATTTCTTAATAACATTTACATTTACTCTGATGGACTACCCAGCAGTGGGGAATAAGTTTCATTACACTAGAAGTCTTTCAGAAAGCGCTGTAACTAGGTTTAAGGATATGATTCCTTCTTTATGTTCTCCAATGCCATATACCAACACAGGGCAGAGTAGCTACCTAAACTCTGTGAGTGAGATAGAGTATCTCGTCATTAGTTTTATATCCTCATTGAGGACAACTTTGGATGCTGTAGCTCCTCTGAAAAAGAGAGCCTTAAATCAGAAGTGCCTGACTCTGTGGTATAACTCACAAACTCGCAGCTTAAAGCAGATAACCCGTAAGTTGGAGAGGAAATGGCATCTCACTAATTTAGAAGCTCTTCAATTAGCCTGGAAAAAGAGTCTGTTGCTCTATAAAAAAGCCCTCCGTAAAGCTAGGACATCTTACTACTCATCACTAATTGAAGAAAATAAGAACAACCCCAGGTTTCTTTTCAGCACTGTAGCCAGGCTGACAAAGAGTCAGAGCTCTATTGAGCCGAGTATTCCTTTAACTTTAACTAGTAATGACTTCATGACTTTCTTTGCTAATAAAATTTTAGCTATTAGAGAAAAAATTACTCGTAACCATCCCAAAGACATATCTTTATATTCGGCTGCTTTCAGTAATGCTGATATTTGGTTAGACTCTTTCTCTCTGATTGTTCTGTCTGAGTTATTTTCATTCGTTACTTGCTCCAAACCATCAACATGTCTATTAGACCCCATTCCCACCAGGCTGCTCAAGGAAGCCCTACCATTAATTAATGCTTCGATCTTAAATATGATCAATCTATCTTTATTAGTTGGCTATGTACCACAGGCTTTTAAGGTGACAGTAATTAAACCATTACTTAAAAAGCCATCACTTGACCCAGCTATCTTAGCTAATTATAGGCCAATCTCCAACCTTCCTTTTCTCTCAAAAATTCTTGAAAGGGTAGTTGTAAAACAGCTAACTGATCATCTGCAGAGGAATGGTCTATTTGAAGAGTTTCAGTCAGGTTTTAGAATTCATCATAGTACAGAAACAGCATTAGTGAAGGTTACAAATGATCTTCTTATGGCCTCGGACAGTGGACTCATCTCTGTGCTTGTCCTGTTAGACCTCAGTGCTGCTTTTGATACTGTTGACCATAAAATTTTATTGCAGAGATTAGAGCATGCCATAGGTATTAAAGGCACTGCACTGTGGTGGTTTGAATCATATTTATCTAATAGATTACAATTTGTTCATGTAAATGGGGAGTCTTCTTCACAGACTAAGGTTAATTATGGAGTTCCACAAGGTTCTGTGCTAGGACCAATTTTATTCACTTTATACATGCTTCCCTTAGACAGTATTATTAGACGGCATTGCTTCAATTTTCATTGTTACACAGATGATACCCAGCTTTACCTATCCATGAAGCCAGAGGACACACACCAATTAGTTAAACTGCAGGAATGTCTTACAGACATAAAGACACGGATGACCTCTAATTTCCTGCTTTTAAATTCAGATAAAACTGAAGTTATTGTACTTGGCCCCACAAATCTTAGAAACATGGTGTCAGAGTGATGCTGAAAAACTAATTCATGCATTTATTTCCTCTAGGCTGGACTATTGTAATTCATTATTATCAGGTTGTCCTAAAAGTTCCCTGAAAAGCCTTCAATTAATTCAAAATGCTGCAGCTAGAGTACTGACGGGGACTAGAAGGAGAGAGCATATTTCACCCACATTGGCCTCTCTTCATTGGCTTCCTGTTAATTCTAGAATAGAATTTAAAATTCTTCTTCTTACTTATAAGGTTTTGAATAATCAGGTCCCATCTTATCTTAGGGACCTCATAGTACCATATCACCCCAATAGAGCGCTTCGCTCTCAGACTGCAGGCTTACTTGTAGTTCCTAGGGTTTGTAAGAGTAGAATGGGAGGCAGAGCCTTCAGCTTTCAGGCTCCTCTCCTCTGGAAGCAGCTCCCAATTCAGATCAGGGAGACAGACACCCTCTCTACTTTTAAGATTAGGCTTAAAACTTTCCTTTTTGCCAAAGCTTATAGTTAGGGCTGGATCAGGTGACCCTGAACCATCCCTTAGTTATGCTGCTATAGACTTAGACTGCTGGGGGGTTCCCATGATGCACTGTTTCTTTCACTTTTTGCTCTGTATGCACCACTCTGCATTTAATCATTAGTGATCGATCTCTGCTCCCCTCCACAGCATGTCTTTTTCCTGGTTCTCTCCCTCAGCCCCAACCAGTCCCAGCAGAAGACTGCCCCTCCCTGAGCCTGGTTCTGCTGGAGGTTTCTTCCTGTTAAAAGGGAGTTTTTCCTTCCCACTGTTGCCAAGTGCTTGCTCACAGGGGGTCGTTTTGACCGTTGGGGTTTTTCTGTAATTATTGTATGGCCTTGCCTTACAATATAAAGCGCCTTGGGGCAACTGTTTGTTGTGATTTGGCGCTATATAAATAAAATTGATTTGATTTGATTTGACTTGTGACAGATCATCTGACCAAAACTGTGGCAGAAGGTTTGGCCACTTAAAAATTTTAAACCATTCGCCTTGCATAAATCAATCAAATTATAACCAAAACTTCTAAACACGCTGTCCTGGTTTAGCCTCCAACATTGATCAGAAATGTATTCTGGAGAGAGCGACGAAATCTCTCCTCCTCCACAATAAAATCAAGCTCTAAACTCACCAGTTGTAATAATCTCCTTTTTGGAGAAAAAAGCTTGATCATTTTGTGTTTTTGAAGTGTTTTAAATGTTTTAGGGATTTCTCTTAGGATAAATGCTCAGAGCTCACACGATTAACGTGTTGTGCAGCATGTTGATAAAAGTGAGTTGTGAATAAAACGATCTGATTTGATTCGTGGTTGGACTTATTGAACGTTTAAGTTTGTCTTCTGGTAGCTCACACATGCGTACAAATTATAAACGGAAGGGAAGCAACATTGTTGTGAGCTGTGGCCAGGATAAAAATCGAATTCTTTATTCAAACATATTCTCAGCCATTCCCACCCCGCCCCAAATAGGAAACAACGCGTGTGATTGGCGTGGTCATTAGCATTTACCCATAATGCATTTTGCGCATGTGTCGCTAGCTGACCGATCACATCTAGCCTTTTCTATACAAAATCTTAGCCCTGTATTTCCTACTAACTGTGAATAAATATATTCTTAGATACATAAGATTTAATATGATTTAATAAAACCATAAGTAAAAGTGATCAGTTGGACATTGAAATTCGGTCGAGCGTACATAATACTTTACGCCCACGTTTCACTATTCTTCGGAATGCAGCAATTTTTGGTTGTCCTTCAATAAGGACAAAAGCAAAGAGTTAAAATAGAGACGGTTCATGTTTACATAACAAAAACCGCAACAGTTTTTATTTGGTATTCGTTTGTTTTTGTAAAGTATCATAATTTATTCCTAAAAAAATTGCGTTGGAACTGGTGATATCGTAGACTCAACTTTAGGAGAGAAACTGCAGTATTGATGCCATCATATTAATATTGATCCGATACCAATACGAATGTTGGATCGAGTATATATATATATATATATATATATATATATACACACACCTATATATATATGTGTGTGTGTGTGTGTGATATCATTTTGCCTGTAAAAAACAATGTCACGGAGACATGTCAGTTGTTTTACTGTGGCTTTGTACATCTGATAGATGTGATTTAAACCTTTATTTAACCAGGTTCATCCTACTGAGATCAAGATCTCTTTTGCAAGGGAGACCTGGGCAGTTATAAAGATTCCAATTCACCTAACCTGCATGCCTTTAAATGTGGGAGGAAACTAGCATCTTCCTAGTTTTTTCCCATAATGAAACATACATCTGCGTGTCCAGGTAGCCTGTAAAAACAGTGTGATTGAGACAGTTCACGTCCATCATGTTCACAGCAGCATTAAATCAGCATCTTGTGACACAAACAGTGTGTCACCACAATTAGGTTCTAAAATCCGACAGACTCTGAAAAAAATAAGTGTTTCGGGCTGAAGTGTGTCGTCTCCTCTGTAAATCCAAGCCATCACTTTCAAAGAAAAGTTCCAAAGCTTCGCTACTGGACAAGACCACATTAGTTTTGCTCTGTCTGTTGGCCATCAGGATGTTTCTGTTTTGCTCATATGTATGTCACATGCCGAGAAATGCCCAGTGAGATGTTTTCCAAAAATGTCCTTGTTAACTTGCTCAGGGAGAGGAAAAAAAAAAATCAGACCACTAATTTTAAGCACGTGTGTGTAGAGACTTACAGTCATAAATACTTTGATATTTCATTGCTAACTGTGAAATTAAAAAACATGCAACGTGACCTTTAATGACTTCTTTATGACGTCTGAAGTGGATCTGTTTGTAGTGAAGTGTTGAACTTGTTATTTCAGTGTGTTATTTCAAGTGTTGAAGTTATTTCAGACACGTCTCTTGAGCTCCAGCCTTTGAGACTGAGAGACTTGTGGGAGAAACTTGTTACTGCATTGTTGTAGGACTTGGATGTTAATATAGAAGTAGAGAGATGTTGGACAAGTTTGGACATGCCTATCTTGGCTTTCAATGCTTACCAGTCCAGTAAGTATCAGAGAAATTGTGGAGAGCTGGGCATGTCCAAACTTGTCCCATGACATGCCGAAACGGAGGTGTTCCTTTGTCTCGTTTCCAAAGCGAATCGGTCGTGATGTGCGAAGCCTCCGCGCGGCTTTCCATGACAAAATCTCTTGTTAAAAGTGAAATCTGCCGGAAAATGGCTGATGTCCAGCTCTTGTGATAACCAGAGAAAGAGCACACGACGGTCTCGTATCCACAGAGCCATCCGTTTAGAAATGGTCTGGTGGCTTGTGCCGCGTCGTCGCAGCTCAGAGTGCGGTGCGCCTAGCGTCCTTAAAGGGGTCCTTAAAGCTGTAGTAACAGACCTTATTCTCTGTGAAGCCCGTAAAATCTTCACCGAAAGCCAGATAAATTTTTTGAATGGTTTCCAGCTGCCAGTCTCTAACAGCTTCTGAAAAAATTCTGATGGAAAAAAAGTCCTTTTCATTCCGCCATTTCCAGACAATGAAAATCCGACGAGGGGGCGGGACGACTCCTTCCCAAGGCGTGCTCACAGGTGAATGACGTCACCGACAGGCGTGGAAAAACTCACGCATGCGCACGAGGGTTCAAGCATGTCTGACGTAAAAACATATGAATGAAATCCATATAGTTTTTGAAAAAAATAAAAAGGACCGTTACTTTATTGACAGACCTCGTATACACTCACATCCACACAAAACACATTCACACAATCCTATTTACATAATGTTTCAAAAAAAATCAGCGGTTGCAGAATTGAGTACCTTTCAGAAAATTTTTCAATTTGTTCTTGAAACTTCCAATAGAATCAGAGTTCTTGATGCCGTCAGGGAGAGCATTCCACTGAGTCGTGGCTTTCACAGAGAAAGCTGACTGACCAAAAGCAGTACGACGGAAAGGCACAGAAGAGTCTCTTATTGAAGATATTCTGGTAGATCTTATGGACTGCACCAGACGAATATTAACAAATTCACATAATGGGGAAGGAGCCGATCCATTCAAAATCTTGAATGTAAGACACAGATTAGAGAACAGTTTATAGTTCTCAAAACTAAACAGATGCAGCTTTTCTAGAATCCTGCAGTGATGATATTGCATAGATTTTTTTTTATCTAAAATTTTTAACATTTGTTTATATAGAGATTCCAGTGGCTTAGTAGTTGTTTCTCCAGCCTGCCCCCAACATGTGATACAATATGACAAATTAGAAAAAAATCATAGCATGCATAAAGGTCTTTGCAGCATCCACTGAAAGACAGCCTCTAATATGTCTAAAATGCATCAAATTATATCTGATGGTTTTGGTCATTTTTTTCACATGTGACTTAAAATTAAAATTTGAATCAATTACTACTCCAAGATATTTAAACTCCCTCACAATGTCAATCCTCTCAGCTTTTATAATGATTTCATGGCTCACACACTGGTTGGTTTTAGAAAAAACATACCTTTTGTCTTACTTATTACTCCGCCAAGGAGGTTATGTTTTTGGTCGAGTTTGTTTGTCTGTCTGTTTGTCAGCAGGATAACTCAAAAAGTTTTGAACGGATTTTGATGAAATTTTGTGGAGTGGTTGGAAATGACAAGAGGAACAAGTGATTAAATTTTAGTGGTGATCCAGATCACGATCCGGATCCAGCAATTTTTTTAAAGGATTCTTCACCATTGCGGGATAGGGGGAATTTTGACATTCTAGTTTCTAACTCCACAAAAACAAGGCAGAAAGGCTTGAAAAAAATAGGGTGTAACATAGTCAAATGTGACAAGTGACAAAGTTTTTTATTCAGCACACAAAATATTCAAATAGAAAAAAATGAACAATTCCACAAACAAACACAGACAAAACTAGTGAGTCCGAAAGGGTGTGGGCTGAAGCAAAGCTTATTAGCGCCCACCCCTGCTAGTACAAGTCCAACAATTCTAATAAGTCATATTTACATAAATACAAATTCACTACTACATGTCAACACACAGACATACACATCAATATACTATTCTCTTATAATTATATTTATATAGTACCAGATCACAAGAAAGTCGAATCAAGGCACTTTACGCCAGTAAGGACTAACCTTACCAACCCCCAGAGCAAGCACTAGGCAACTGTGGTGAGGAAAAACTCCCTATAAGCAAGAAACCTCAAGCAGACCAGGCTCTTGGGGGTGACCCTCTGCTTGGGCTGTGCCATATATACCTATATACATACGTATATACTTTACAAACATAAATATATACATACATATACACAGTCACTTATATACATATACACCTACCCATATCTATATATCTACATACGCATATACATACCCACACATTCAAATATACAATAAGTCCCACTTATAAATTGAACATTCCATATAAATCAAATTATATTTGCTTCTTTATGATACTTAGACATGATGTTCTTTTTGAGTAGTTTCTTAAATCTTACTAAGGTACTACTCATTCTAACCTCTGTTGAACATTTGTTCCATTTCCTCACCCCAACCACAGACACACAAAAACCCTTTACATTTGTTCTTACTGGTGGTTTCATAAAAATTGCACAACCTCTTAAACTATATCTGGATTCCCTCAATCGGAACAGACTCTGGACATGTCTCGGTAAGGCTTGGCTTTTCGCTCGAAATAAAGTTTGAATTGTAATGTAATCGACCAAATCTATGAATTTTAATAAATTTAAAGACACAAATAAAGAATGAGTTGGTTCACGATATTGTTTATTGCAGATGATTCGTATGGCTCGTTTTTGCAAAAGGAATATTGGATTGGTATTTGATTTGTAAGTGTTTCCCCATGACTCAACACAATATGTCATATATGGTACCATCAGAGAATGATATAAAGTAAGTAACCCTTCTTGCGGCAGTAGGTCTTTGGCTTTATACAAAATGGCTATAGTTTTTGACAATTTTGATTTCACATAATTTATATGTGGTTTCCAGCTAAGTTTATTATCAATTATAACACCTAAAAATTTATTCTCTGTTACTAACTCAATTTCCTTATTGTTTATAGTTAAATTTTTACATTTGGGTGCCTGTTTATTTCCAAATATAATACATTTAGTTTTCCCAAGGTTGAGTGACAACTTATTAGCATCAAACCAAACCTTAAATTTTTCCAGTTCTTTCTCCACTATGTCCAGAAGCTGTTCAAGATTTTCACTGCTACAGAACACAGTTGTATCATCCGCAAAAAGGACACATCTCAGTGAACTCGACACCCAACTTATATCATTTATATAGATTATAAACAACAAAGGACCCAGCACTGAGCCCTGCGGCACCCCACGTGACATCCCTGAGTTCAGAATTTGTATTATTGAATTGAACATACTGAAATCTGCCTTGTAAATAACTAGCTATCCATTCATATGCCAGACCTCTGATTCCATATTTCTGCAGTTTAATTAATAGTATTCCATGGTTAATTGTGTCAAACGCTTTCTGTAAATAAAAAAAAACACCCATTGTGTATTGTTTATTGTCAATTGCAGTTGCTATACTTTCCACAAAGTCCATCAAAGCATGTGATGTAGTTTGAGACCTTCTGAATCCATATTGTTCTTCACAATGATGTTATGCTTCAGTAAATAATCATTTAATCTTTTAGCAAATATTTTTTCCAAAATTTTGGAAAATTGTGGCAGGAGTGATATAGGTCTATAATTAGAAAATGTGTGTTTGTCACCAGTTTTAAACAGAGGAATTACTTTGGCTATTTTCATTTGAGAAGGAAATTTACCAGTACTTAGTGACATATTGCAAATATAATTGAACGGTTTTACTATACAATCAATAACTTTTTTTAATAAAGCCATATCGAAATTATTAAAATCAGTCGATTTCTTACTTTTTGAACCATGAACCAGATCAAGTATTTCCCTTTCATGAGTACCACCAATGAACATTGAAACAGATTTGTTAAACGTTGAATTATTTCCCCAGAAGTTATTAGTTGATGAGTCAATTTTACTGGCAAGATTTTTACCCACATTAACGAAGTATTCATTAAAGTGTTCAGCAATAGACTCGTCGTTATCAATCGTGATGTAGTTGTTACTCTGAAAAAAATGAAGGATAATCTCTAGTTACTCTATTCTTTTTTACTATTTCATTTAATATGTTCCATGTGTTTTTGATGTTATTTCTATTTTTGACAAGTAACTCATTATAATATATATATTTTTTTACTGAGTCTCATGATATTGATTAACTTATTCTTATATGTTTTATACTTACTTTCAGCTTCCTTAGTTCGTAGTTTTATGAAATGTTTATATAGTACGTTTTTCTTTTTACATGCCCTCTGAAGCCCATTAGTTATCCATGGTTTGTTGCTATATTGATTTCTATATATTTTGTCAACAAATGGACAGTGTTTATTATACAAACTGGAAAAAATGGAGATGAAAGCATCATATGACCTGTCAACATCATCAACAAAAACATCTGACCAATTCTGACTTGATAAATCCTCCCTTAAATTATCAATTGTTTCAGGTGTTACTTTTCTACTCATGAATTCCGTTTGGTGAGATGTTCATTGATGAATACGTTTGTCCCTTTCAGTTTTCTTCCTTGTTTTAACAGTGCTGTTTTGTGTTTTCTGTTGATGAATCTCATGATGACGGTTCGTTTATCACCGTCATTTCTCCGGGGCAGAGGGTGGCACGCTTCAGTGTTATTTAAATCCATTTCTATACCTTTAGATAGGAGGAAATCAGCAACCTGTTTTTCCACAGAGCTGACCTCCTGTTCACTGGGCTCCCCTCCGCTCTCATCTGTTACCGCCCGTGCGTAGGACCGTGGTTTGATGTGAAGACCTGTGATGATGACGTCGTTAATTCTGGTGTACTGCTCCAATTCAGCCACTCTATTTACCAGCTGCACCAGATGCCGGTCTTTCTCGGCATTCTGGAGCCGTAATACCTTCACCTCCTCCACCAGATCCATGATTGATTTCTGTTGCTGCTTCACAACAGAAATCTCCTCTGATAGAAAGTCCAGAGATTTTTTTAATATCGTCACCTTCCTCCGCTGTCAGAACCTTCTTAGGCCCCATGGTCGGCTTATGGGCAGCTTGACGATGATGTTAACAGCCTGCGTTGTTTGTCACCAGGATGGATCTGCACTGCGCTGGTGCCGCGCGGCCTCGGTGTTTCCGCGCTGATGGATCCGCGGTGGCTGCACGAGGCCTCGGGGAAGCGGCACTCGTGACGCGCGGCTTTAATGATGCAGCGCGCGGCCTCAGTGAATTCACCACGTTGGGCGGGCCTCGGACGTTGTTGCTGTCCAGTCGCGGGGCTAAGTTGCCGGTTGAGGTGGTATTCCCACTGTCCGGGTTGGCAAACACCGGCGTGGCAGATGGCAACTACAAACACCACCTCTGAAAACTCAACTTTTTGCAGCTCGCTCTGACTACACGCAGCTCTGACGACACGAAATGTTCTATCAAACAACAAAATTTGGTGATGATCGGATCTGGATTCCGGATCTGGTGATCCAGAATATGCAAAAATATAGGGAAAATAGACAAGGTGTCAGTGTGAGGTGACAAATGAAGCTAGAGATGCACAACTAACACCAAATTGTAGCTGAATCTGTACTGATTCAGTAAGGTGTCATCAGATTTGATGTAGCTTCAAATGTGATGGAGCTAGATCCACAAGAAAACTGCCATTACCGAAAAATCATTTTTATACAATAACTTTTGAACTAATAAAGACATAAAAGTGATTCCAAGTTCTAGTGGTGTGTTTTCATGGTCAAGGATGTCAAATATAAAGGAAAGAAAAGTGTATGTGTCATAGTTTTGGTTGTAACACTGAAATGTTGAATAGATCACTGTGCCAAGGAGGGAATCTCTTTAGGGTCACAGAACTCCACAGAAGTTTGAGTTCTGTCTCCACAGAACTCAAACAGATGGCTGAGAATCTTGGAGAGAAGGAAAGATGGGTTTGGCTCCTCCTGGATGAACTGTGTGTGAAATCTGGCCTTGCTTATGATCATTGCGGTGGAGAACTCGTTGGCTTCATCGATGATACCCAGAGAAACGAGGGGTCTGCGATTGAGGACCACCTTGCCACACTTGCCCTGGTGTTTATGGTGGTTGGGGTCACAAGCAACCTCAAGATGAGTTTGGGATACTTCTTCCCCACCAGAACAGCTACTGCGGACCACATCTTCCCACATTTGTGGAAAGCCGTTGGCTTGCTGGAGACTGTATGCAACTTGAAGGTTTGCTATGTGAAAGTCAAAGTGATAGCTTGAAGTATTTCATGTATTTTTGCAAGTTTTGTTTCAGGTTATAGCTTGCACCAGCGACAAAGCCAGCCCAAACCAGCGTTTGATACGTCTGCACAACACACTCTACAAGGCTGTGAATATCTTTGCTCCAAACATTTTTGTATCTTCTTTAGCGGCACTCCTCATCTTGTTAAGACTATCCGGAGCAACCTTCTATCTTCTAGAGGCGTTGAGAAACACAAGGCATCTGTGGATATGTGCTCACTGAAACCATTTTAAAGCAGAGTTGTTAGTTTTAGAAAAATCTTTGCATCCATTGTGTTGGGTGTACATTCATTGTCATTTATAAACCCTACACACTATGAATATTAGATTTGTAAACAGGACAATGATTCTGAGCTGCTGTGGCTACACGTACTGTGACTTTATGAAGAAGACTTCAGAATCAATCAATCAATCAACTTTTTTCTTGTATAGCGCCAAATCACAACAAACAGTTGCCCCAAGGCGCTCCACATTGCAAGGCAAGGCCATACAATAATTATGAAACACAGTCTACGTCTAAAGCAACATAACCAAGGGATGGTCCAGGGTCACCCGATCCAGCCCTAACTATAAGCCTTAGCGAAAAGGAAAGTTTTAAGCCTAATCTTAAAAGTAGAGAGGGTATCTGTCTCCCTGATAGAAGAGAGCTCATCGGCCCAAGTTGACAGCTGAACATGTTCATCTGACTCCCCAGTCCATTATGCAGGTTTATCTTGCGGCACAGGTATGTTGGTATTACTACAAGGGCAAGCCACATTATCATGTATATTAAATGGACTGTATTTATATAGCACTTTTCCATCTGCATCAGATGCTCAAAGCGCTTTACAATTATGCCTCACATTCACCCTGATGTGAGGTCGCTGCCATAAGGTACTGCCATACAAGGTCCTTAATCCCCTAGTTGCTCTGGGGATTAAGGACCTTGTATGGCAGTACTTTATGTATGGCAGAATCAGAAGACGTTAGGGGATTAAGGACCTTGCCCAAGGGCCCTTAGTGATTTTCTGGTCAGGCTGGGATTAGAACTGAGGATCCTCTGGTCTCAAGCCCAACACTTAACCACTAGGCCATCACCTCCACTAAATCATGTATATTGCTATGAAAAGCACTTTGGATGACAATGCATGCACCACCTCTTGTCCTGTCAGTATTCTACAAACGGATCAAAATCGATGGTCTTCAAAGTCCCCGGTTCAATTCTAACAATTTGCTTCTTGTTTATGAAAAGGTTCTTGAGTCATTCTGTTGGGTGTGTGATGAAAATGTTCAGAGACCAAGACTGCCAAGAGACCTCCAGATTCATCCTGTTTATGGATAAATTCTTTGACTGGTATTTTATTCACATAGTGACCTGCTTAAGTACCACCTTGGACTAATGGTTAATGTCTTCAACTGTCAGATCTGCAACTGAAGGTGTTCGAAGGGCCAACCAATATCTTCTCTCCTACCGAGTGGCTGATGATGATCAATTCAGAGGAGCTTAAAAAATTTGTGCTTCAAAGTACTTGTTCTTCCAATCCAACTTTATTTATAGAGCACTTTAAAAGAACAAGAACAACAAAGTTAACAACGCACTTTCCAAATATGTCATTAATAAAATACAACACAGATAAAACAAAAAATAAGAAAAAAAAGTGACCAACATGACTAACACTGACTAGAACATGAATAATTTTAAAATGCCTTAGAGAAAAGATGTGTTTTTAAGTGAGACTTAAAAACTTCTAATGAAGGAGCCAGCCTAACTTTGTTGTTACTCAAATTCTTATCGCAACAGAATGCATTTGTTTGCATGATATAATAACTGGTTTGTGTCAGTATTTTAGTCACAGTAGAGACACAAAGGTCCATAAATAATGCCAAAAATGATTGTGTAAGTTCCTTTCTGATGAGTTCCTGACCTACATGAAGACCTGGAGGGACTCTGTCATGGTGAGAGAGGGTGTTGTGTGGGCCGCTGAAGAGGAGGTACTGCTGGCCCACCACCACCATCTCTACAAAAGCCGGATCATTGCTCCACCTCCTTGCCGAGAAATCAACTACCGTCGAAGGTAATTCTCTGCATTACATATGTTCTGAAGACTAATTATTGTTCTGTGTGCAGCCGTATTCCTGAAGTCTGTAATTGGATTGGCGTGCAGTGAGAGTCTGCGACGTCTTCGCCTCTCACTCCATCCAAGGAGCAACTGTCAGGAGCTGCACGGGTGATTCTGTATCGGAGGTGGAGGTTTTCCCTCCGCGAAGATCTGTAGAAGAAGGATTACTGGGTGTGTGGATACACACTCACCATAACTGTTTTGTCATCTTCTGCCAGCAGTACCAGGGTCTGCAACCGAAGACGGTGACCACCTGGGGACTCAGGACTTGGCGGCTCCAGTGTTCTTCAGGCCGTTGGTGGTGGAAGCTGTGTGGGTCCCGGCTCTCCGATCACCAGAGGTCTCCTATCTTCGAGCCTGCCCGCACGTCACCTTGTGTACAATTGGCATTATCTGTATCTGTATTTAGTTGTGCGATTCACAACATTAAATTGTTACTCTTTGTCTTATCCATTGTCCGTTCATTTGCGCCCCCTGTTGCGGGTCCGTGTTACGACCCTCTCCCAACAGAGGGGTTCTCCAAAACCGAGATGAACAAAATGTTCTTGACCCAGCAAACCTACAAAGGCTTGCAAACAACTGGTGGGTTGCAAGATCAATATAACCCACATATCCCACACGTCTGGAGCTATTCAGGTGAACTATATCTTCTGTAAATACCGATTTTTATTTTACTCTAAATACTATTTTATCTGAGGGGAAAAAAGTCTGGCTCTGCAAATGAGTTTTCTCTTTTTTCAGGTATCTATAGGTAGGTCTATATGTGCTCTTATTGATTGAGGCGACACAGTATCTGCTTCAGTCAGGAGTTGACATGGTCCTGACCAACAGATTCTGTCAGGATCCCCTTGAGGCTCATTTTGGGAGGCACGGGTGTCTGGGAGTCCGAGCCGAAAACCCCACAATTTGGACTTTTGGATGAGCAATTTATTTATTCATTAATTTAGAAATTGACTGCAGGTCCCAAATAAAACTGATTGGACCATAAATGATGATAAATCACCTCACCAAATTTCCCTTCATTCAATGCTGTAGTTTTTGCGTGAGGTTGGTAACATACAAACCAGTGAGAACTCAACGAGCAAAACATAACTTATTCTACAAAGTTGGCGAATGTAAGATTTTATAGGATGCACTAGAGTTTAATAATTCCAGGAACAGATATTGTTGTACTGCTTACAAAGCATTTTGTATCATTATTTTAATTTGTTTTTGACTTCAAAAAGGTACCAAGAGAACAGGCTGCGGATGCAGTGGACCATGGCCTTGGCGATCCTCCAAAGAGGGAACGTCCGGGGAAGAGAGACGCCAACATGGTTGAATCAGAAGACGTTAATTTTCATGTGAATGGTTTATTATCAGTGGTTGAGTATTTTAAACATCACAAGATTAAATTTTAAATACACAACATTTACTTTACCAGCTTTGCTCTCAGTGCTGTGTCTTTACTTGATGTTTTAGTTTTGGCTCTCACTGCATCGACTATAATTTTGTATTTATGGTGTACCCTGATCTTAAAAAAATATGCAATATCTTTATCACTGCAGCTGTCTGAAGCAGAAACTGAACTACAGAAACAGTCCTGGATGACTGGGTTTTTATAGCAAGCGTCTTTGTATTGGTCACACTTATTTCTTTGTCAGCATGAGGAAAAGTGTCACAAAAAACTTGCTCCATCTCCACAAACAAACTTTGAGTGTCCACAATGACGTTTGTTAACTTCCCTCTGGACTTGGTGTCGAGGATCGTTCCTTTTTCTGGAGTGTCTTCGTTCACAAAATGCCTCAGAATTTCTTTTTTCTCATCATCATTGCTCTTCTCTTCTGGTGATGCACCCACCGATGTAGTGTGCAATACAGAGGCGATTTTAGACTTACAGTTTTAGCGGTGCTTAGCACATTTTTAAATTTTTTAAAATCTAGATGTCCAGAAATACAATTTCCCATGATTTCAGAGTGAAAACATTGCTTGTAAAAGCTGCATTCATTGTCAGAATGATTAAAAAAACAAACAAAAAACCCCCACATATTAGCAATGGATAACGGCCCAAACATAAAATTCCTGCATTCTGGTGCAGTTTATATAACAAATAATTTAATCTCCTAATGTGGTGAGGGCAAATAGTAATTGCAACTTAGGAGCAGGTCTGAAATATTCAGAGGCTGAGTAAAGTATATTATCCTTGTTTTTATATTAGTCCTATTGTTATTTAAGATTTTCTATTTCATCTTAACAGATTATTATGTCATAGTACTTAGTACAGAACACTCACCCTGGTATCACTTTTCAGTTACATTTAGACAGTTTTAGGCATTACTTAGATTATGTTTTAGTTTTGGCTATTCATTTATTTATTCTACAAATTGATTGATGTCTCGGTTTTTCTGGCAGCACGCACATCCACGTCATAAGTCATAAAAATACAGTAGTTGCAGTTGTTCTGATCAGTGAGGTTTAGTGCCGTGTGCAGGAGGACCTGGTTTAGCACAGCTACAGCAGAGAACACAGATGTATACTGCACATAAATGGGTTCAGGATAAGAAATATATGAATATGAATTATTTATTGAATTAACAGCAAAGCATAGAAAGGACAGACAAGATCTAATGAAGTCCTTAAAAGTAAGAAAAATAAAAATGTGTGACTTAAAAGTCAGAATTCATACCAAAACACCAGTAACACAAGTAAGACGCCTCCACAGTCAAATCAAATCAAATCAATTTTATTTATAAAGCGTCAAATCACAACAAACAGTTGCCCCAAGGCGCTTCATATTGTAAGGCAAAAGCCATACAATAATTACAGAAAAACCCCAACGGTCAAAACGACCCCCTGTGAGCAAGCACTTGGCGACAGTGGGAAGGAAAAACTCCCTTTTAACAGGAAGAAACCTCCAGCAGAACCAGGCTCAGGGAGGGGCAGTCTTCTGCTGGGACTGGTTGGGGCTGAGGGAGAGAACCAGGAAAAAGACATGCTATGGAGGGGAGCAGAGATCAATCACTAATGATTAAATGCAGAGTGGTGCATACAGAGCAAAAAGAGAAAGAAACACTCAGTGCATCATGGGAACCCCCCAGCAGTCTAAGTCTATAGCAGCATAACTAAGGGATGGTTCAGGGTCACCTGATCCAGCCCTAACTATAAGCTTTAGCAAAAAGGAAAGTTTTAACCCTAATCTTAAAAGTAGAGAGGGTGTCTGTCTCCCTGATCCGAATTTGGAGCTGGTTCCACAGGAGAGGAGCCTGAAAGCTGAAGGCTCTGCCTCCCATTCTACTCTAACAAACCCTAGGAACTACAAGTAAGCCTGCAGTCTGAGAGCGAAGCGCTCTATTGGGGTGATATGGTACTATGAGGTCCCTAAGATAAGATGGGACCTGATTATTCAAAACCTTATAAGTAAGAAGAAGAATTTTAAATTCTATTCTAGAATTAACAGGAAGCCAATGAAGAGAGGCCAATATGGGTGAGATATGCTCTCTCCTTCTAGTCCCTGTCAGCACTCTAGCTGCAGCATTTTTAATTAACTGAAGGCTTTTCAGGGAACTTTTAGGACAACCTGATAATAATGAATTACAATAGTCCAGCCTAGAGGAAATAAATGCATGAATTAGTTTTTCAGCATCACTCTGAGACAAGACCTTTCTAATTTTAGAGATATTGCGCAAATGCAAAAAAGCAGTCCTACATATTTGTTTAATATGCGCACTGAATGACATATCCTGATCAAAAATGACTCCAAGATTTCTCACAGTATTACTAGAGGTCAGGGTAATGCCATCCAGAGTAAGGATCTGGTTAGACACCATGTTTCTAAGATTTGTGGGGCCAAGTACGATAACTTCAGTTTTATCTGAGTTTAAAAGCAGGAAATTAGAGGTCATCCATGTCTTTATGTCTGTAAGACAATCCTACAGTTTCATGGATAGATAAAGCTGGGTATCATCTGCGTAACAATGAAAATTTAAGCAATGCCGTCTAATAATACTGCCTAAGGGAAGCATGTATAAAGTGAATAAAATTGGTCCTAGCACAGAACCTTGTGGAACTCCATAATTAACCTTAGTCTGTGAAGAAGATTCCCCATTTACATGAACAAATTGTAATCTATTAGATAAATATGATTCAAACCACCGCAGCGCAGTGCCTTTAATACCTATGGAATGCTCTAATCTCTGTAATAAACTTTTATGGTCAACAGTATCAAAAGATAGATTGATCATATATTAAGATTAAGATTGAAGCATTAATTAATGTTAGGGCTTCCTTGAGCAGCCTGGTAGGAATGGGGTCTAATAGACATGTTGATGGTTTGGAGGAAGTAACTAATGAAAATAACTCAGACAGAACAATCGGAGAGAAAGAGTCTAACCAAATACTGGCATCACTGAAAGCAGCCAAAGAGAACGATATGTCTTTGGGATGGTTATGAGTAATTTTTTCTCTAATGAATATATGAAGTCATTACTAGTTAAAGTTAAAGGAATACTCAGCTCAGTAGAGCTCTGCTCTTTGTCAGCCTGGCTACAGTGCTGAAAAGAAACCTGGGGTTGTTCTTATTTTCTTCAATTAGTGATGAGTAGTAAGATGTCCTAGCTTTACGGAGGGCTTTTTTTTATAGAGCAACAGACTCTTTTTCCAGGCTAAGTGAAGAGCTTCTAAATTAGTGAGATGCCATTTCCTCTCCAACTTACGGGTTATCTGCTTTAAGCTGCGAGTTTGTGAGTTATACCACGGAGTCAGGCACTTCTGATTTAAGGCTCTCTTTTTCAGAGGAGCTACAGCATCCAAAGTTGTCTTCAATGAGGATGTAAAACTATTGACGAGATACTCTATCTCACTTACAGAGTTTAGGTAGCTACTCTGCACTGTGTTGGTATATGGCATTAGAGAACATAAAGAAGGAATCATATCCTTAAACCTAGTTACAGTGCTTTCTGAAAGACTTCTAGTGTAATGAAACTTATTCCCCACTGCTGGGTAGTCCATCAGAGTAAATGTAAATGTTATTAAGAAATGATCAGACAGAAGGGGGTTTTCAGGGAATACTGTTAAGTCTTCAATTTCCATACCATAAGTCAGAACAAGATCTAAGGTATGATTAAAGTGGTGGGTGGACTCATTTACATTTTGAGCAAAGCCAATCGAGTCTAACAATAGATTAAATGCAGTGTTGAGGCTGTCATTCTCAGCATCTGTGTGGATGTTAAAATCGCCCACTACAATTATCTTATCTGAGCTAAGCACTAAGTCAGACAAAAGGTCCGAAAATTCACAGAGAAACTCACAGTAACGACCAGGTGGACGATAGGTAACAACAAATAAAACTGGTTTTTGGGACTTCCAATTTGGATGGACAAGACTAAGAGTCAAGCTTTCAAATGAATTAAAGCTCTGTCTGGGTTTTGGATTAATTAATAAGCTGGAGTGGAAGATTGCTGCTAATCCTCCCCCTCGGCCCATGCTACGAGCGTTGTTGCAGTTAGTGTGACTCGGGGGTGTTGACTCATTTAACCTAACATATTCATCCTGCTGTAACCAGGTTTCTGTAAGGCAGAATAACTCAATATGTTGATCAATTATTATATAATTTACTAACAGGGACTTAGAAGAGAGAGACCTAATGTTTAATGCACCACATTTAACTGTTTTAGTCTGTGGTGCATTTGAAGGTGCTATATTATTTTTTCTTTTTGAATTTTTATGCTTAAATAGATTTTTGCTGGTTATTGGTGGTCTGGGAGCAGGCACCGTCTCTACGGGGATGGGGTAATGAGGGGATGGCAGGGGGAGAGAAGCTGCAGAGAGGTGTGTAAGACTACAACTCTGCTTCCTGGTACCAACCCTGGATAGTCACGGTTTGGAGGATTTAAGAAAATTGGCCAGATTTCTAGAAATGAGAGCTGCTCCATCCAAAGTGGGATGGATGCCGTCTCTCCTAACAAGACCAGGTTTTCCCCAGAAGCTTTGCCAATTATCTATGAAGCCCACCTCATTTTTTGGACACCACTCAGACAGCCAGCAATTCAGGGAGAACATGCGGCTAAACATGTCACTCCCGGTCCGATTGGGGAGGGGCCCAGAGAAAACTACAGAGTCCGACATTGTTTTTGCAAAGTTACACACCGATTCAATATTAATTTTAGTGACCTCCGATTGGTGTAACAGAGTGTCATTACTGCCGACGTGAATTACAATCTTACCAAATTTACGCTTAGCCTTAGCCAGCAGTTTCAAATTTCCTTCAATGTTGCCTGATCTGACCCCCAGAAGACAATTGACTATGGTTGCTGGTGTCGCTAACTTCACATTTCTCAAAACAGAGTCGCCAATAACCAGAGTTTGTTCCTCGGCGGGTGTGTCACCGAGTGGGTAAAAACGGTTAGAGATGTGAACGGGTTGGCGGTGTACACGGGGCTTCTGTTTAGGACTACGCTTTCTCCTTACAGTCACCCAGTCGGCCTGCTTTCCCGGCTGCTCGGGATCTGCTGGAGGGGAACTAACGGCGGCTAAGCTACCTTGGTCCGCACCAACTACAGGGGCCTGGCTAGCTGTAGGATTTTCCAAGGTGCAGAGCCGAGTCTCCAATTCGCCCAGCCTGGCCTCCAAAGCTACGAATAAGCTACACTTATTACAAGTACCATTACTGCTAAAGGAGGCCGAGGAATAACTAAACATTTCACACCCAGAGCTGAAAAGTGCGGGAGAGACAGGAGAAGCCGCCATGCTAAACCGGCTAAGAGCTAGTAGCTGCACTAAGCTAGCGGATTCCTAAAAACACACAAAGTGAATAATGTGTAAATAATTTAGAGGTGATTCAGCAGAGGGAGTGCTTTAGTTAAGGCACGTGAAGATTACACTGTGAAACAAATCGTTATCTAGTTAACTAGATCAATCTAACTGCGCAGATTAAACAGCTAACAGATACAGCAAAACACCGCTGTGCTCCGGAACAGGAAGTGATACAATACCGCAGTGAGAGCCAACCACCAGTAGAGGCAGAGTCTATTGTGTTCTCAAGATACACATATTCAATTTACCCTTAGCTTCACTTTCCATCCTTTGCTATTCTCATTGTCCATATCTACTGTCACATAAGGTCTATAGCAGGGTTCTAGCTAGGATAAAATTTTAGCGTAGTGATAATGTTGAGGGAGCAAAGTGACCAGAAGGGGGGAAAGCTTTTGAAAATTCAAGCTAAAAATTGGCCATTCTAGCGGTACCCAAAGGGGACAGCCCAAGTCCTGTCATTATGTCCAGAAGGCTGGGGAAGTTTGTTGAGTGCAATCTCATTCTGGGTTACCAGTTGTCAGATCCCGCTTTTTAGATACACGGCACACGCTCACCCTCCGATGAGTGTGTTTGTGTACAAAACCAGCTCTCCGTCTCTGGGGTCCGACCTTCGTGTCTCCACGGGTATTACCCGGCAGGGCTGCACAAAGGCTGTTCAAGCTGGTGGCGAGGAGATTCATCTAGCTGCTCACTGCCTCCATCCGGACGTCCACCCCGCTGAAGCTGATCTCGCACCCCGGTCGAATAGCCTTCTCTGGAACCAGGATACGAACCGGCCATGCTCGTTAACGGCAGCTCACCTCTTATGGATCAGGGCTCTTGGAATGTTGCTAGATTTTGAATTTAGTGACTCGTACAGCGAGTCCCCAGGATGTGTTATTTTCATTAAAAAACCAGACTAACCTTTTAGAGCTTTTTTGGTGTACACCCAATAAACTTTAACTTTTACACCTTAAGAAGCATCAATAATCCAATGTCCGAGCCTTAACACTTTAACTGCATGCTTGGAAATTTATTGCAGGTTTTGCAAGTGCCAATAACATAATCAACATAGATTATATGGTAATTATTTCACAACAGTAATTCAAGTATAATTAGAATAATGATTGGCAGAGATTTTTGTTTTTGATTCAATAATTCTGACTGATCTTACTTTGACTGGGACTGGATTGACTTCTTAACAATTTTTTCTAGGAGTGAGGGAAGGAGGTTTTTGAGGTTAGGGTCCCCAGCTCGATTAACTTGATTTCCTCTTCATCAACTGTTAATTGTTAGCTGACCACAATCCTTGTTTGATGTTATAATCCTTCAGGAAGTTAATCCACATAAGAATTTATTCCGTCTTCAATCAACCAAAAGTTGATCTAATCCATTCTGGTATGCGATGATGTTCCTTGAGAGAGAAATCGTTGAACATTCTTCACAGACTAAAGTTAATTATGGAGTTCCACAAGGTTCTGTGCTAGGACCAATTTTATTCACTTTATATATGCTTCCCTTAGGCAGTATTATTAGACGGTATTGCTTAAATTTTCATTGTTACGCAGATGATACCCAGCTTTATCTATCCATGAAGCCAGAGGACACACACCAATTAGCTAAACTGCAGGATTGTCTTACAGACATAAAGACATGGATGACCTCTAATTTCCTGCTTTTAAACTCAGATAAAACTGAAGTTATTGTACTTGGCCCCACAAATCTTAGAAACATGGTGTCTAACCAGATCCTTACTCTGGATGGCATTACCCTGACCTCTAGTAATACTGTGAGAAATCTTGGAGTCATTTTTGATCAGGATATGTCATTCAAAGCGCATATTAAACAAATATGTAGGACTGCTTTTTTGCATTTACGCAATATCTCTAAAATCAGAAAGGTCTTGTCTCAGAGTGATGCTGAAAAACTAATTCATGCATTTATTTCCTCTAGGCTGGACTATTGTAATTCATTATTATCAGGTTGTCCTAAAAGTTCCCTAAAAAGCCTTCAGTTAATTCAAAATGCTGCAGCTAGAGTGCTGACGGGGACTAGAAGGAGAGAGCATATCTCACCCATATTGGCCTCTCTTCATTGGCTTCCTGTTAATTCTAGAATAGAATTTAAAATTCTTCTTCTTACTTATAAGGTTTTGAATAATCAGGTCCCATCTTATCTTAGGGACCTCGTAGTACCATATCACCCCAATAGAGCGCTTCGCTCTCAGACTGCAGGCTTACTTGTAGTTCCTAGGGTTTGTAAGAGTAGAATGGGAGGCAGAGCCTTCAGCTTTCAGGCTCCTCTCCTGTGGAACCAGCTCCCAATTCAGATCAGGGAGACAGACACCCTCTCTACTTTTAAGATTAGGCTTAAAACTTTCCTTTTTGCTAAAGCTTATAGTTAGGGCTGGATCAGGTGACCCTGAACCATCCCTTAGTTATGCTGCTATAGACGTAGACTGCTGGGGGGTTCCCATGATGCACTGTTTCTTTCTCTTTTTGCTCTGTATGCACCACTCTGCATTTAATCATTAATGATCGATCTCTGCTTCCCTCCACAGCATGTCTTTTTCCTGGTTCTCTCCCTCAGCCCCAACCAGTCCCAGCAGAAGACTGCCCCTCCCTGAGCCTGGTTCTGCTGGAGGTTTCTTCCTGTTAAAAGGGAGTTTTTCCTTCCCACTGTAGCCAAGTGCTTGCTCACAGGGGGTCGTTTTGACCGTTGGGGTTTTACATCATTATTGTATGGCCTTGCCTTACAATATAAAGCGCCTTGGGGCAACTGTTTGTTGTGATTTGGCGCTATATAAAAAAAAAATTGATTGAATTGATTGAACATTCCCCACTCAGACTTAAGGCCAGTGGTTACTCTCCGTTATTCTGCTACTCCGTGACTGGACGGCCTGAGCGGGAGTTGAAATCTCTCTCAAATGATCTTTTATTGCTCCAGTCCTCTCACTCCACGATTCCAATTGCTGCTCACAAGATGGTCAAGTCTTGTGATCTCCTCGTAGCAGGGGAGTAGTGGCAACAGCACCTCTCCCTGGAAGAATAACCCCGTTTTCTGGTGTTTCACAGTTTATATATGTGCTTGACTCTTGTTGTCCTCAAATGATCTTGGTTACCATGGAGACGCTGTTGACCCAAAACCTCCTCCCTTCTCCTTCTGCTTACTGGAAATCTCCGCAGCCCTTACCAGTAACTTATTTCTCAAGTTCCTCTTTTCTGTTAACACTTCAGCTTTTCTGAGAATTCATTCTTTTAAATCATTTCTTCAAAATCACATCAATCATATTCAATCATTTCATTACAACTCTCTTTCACATAAAAACAATTCATATGATCATATACAAACATTTTCATTCCTTATTATTCATTTAATTTTTACCAACATCTTAATCATTTGATCAGTTGTTTAACATCAGCTTTACTTGCCCTGCTTGCGACATCTTCTTCACTTCCTCTTTTTCTTGGACTCTGCACTCTTTATGAAAAACAACTCATATAATCATTAATTTCACTTATTTGTAACATACTTTTTCTAATCAACTCTTAATTTTAACTCATTAATACTTCATTTGATCATACTTGTCATGTTAGAATCATTTTTAGACATATTCCATCGTCTTCACCACCGAGTTCATTCCGTGGGCCTCCCCATTTGCAATGGAAAAGTCCGGTATGACCTCACTTACTCCTGTAAGGTACCAAACACTGTGTAGTTTAATCCAACAGCATGTATATTAATCCCATGGCACGTATTATATTCCAAGATGAAAACAAACTGAAAGCAGGCTTAAAGTCATCTTTCCTGAGACCCCCTCCATGACTTGAAGCTCTGCCGATCTCTCTATACCTCCATAAAAACATCCTCGTCGTCGTCGACAGGGTGAAGGGTGAGCACTTCTTTTTCATCCACCATCGGAGACAGAACAGGAGGAGCTGGAGTTGAACGACACTCATCCAGCACCACGTACTCCTCTCCGCCCACCTGTAGATTGCCGTCGCCATCAGAAGGCTGCTCGTCCAGTAGTGGTGATTGTGATGGTAATCCCAATGGAGATGGAGTTGCCTCATATTCCTGAGATGATACTCCTCAGGGAACGATGGTGCGCATGGTGAAGTGGGGGTGACGGGTGTATAACACGATGTAACTGGTGTAGATGGTCATGGTGATGTATCCTTCGTTTGAGGTGAAGCTTCAGCGAGAATCTCCTCAGGCTCGGGCTGTTGAAGGTGTTCATCCAGGAACACCTGCGTGAGGGCCTCCAAACACCAGCTCATATCCTCGGTTTGCACCCCAACCTCCGCAGTGCGCTGTGGAGATGAACGTGGAACTGGTGGTAATGAAGGACCAATGGCCACGATCCGGCCATCGGCAAGATGATGTTGTATGGCTGGGGGGCCTGGCTGCCTTTTTGTTTCTGTCTTTTGTTTTTCCTTCCAGGTGGCTTGCATTTGGGACTGAGTGGCTGTGTTGCTGAGGTTATCAGGACCTCACCCTGATCACCTGCGGCTCGTCAGGACTCACAGCTGAGGTGCATCTATATGGATTGGAACATGGTGGCATTTAAGACTGGAGTATACAGTGTGTATTTGCCAGAGACTCGACCTTGTGACCAGACGGGTGAGATCGTCATCTCGGGAGCCATCTCATCATCAGTGGATGCAGAGAACGTCCAGGGTTTGATGCACGGTCTGTGAAAGAGGAGGGGGTGAGGTCTCACGCTCGTCAGCACACTCCCTGAGGTACGTTAAATTTTGTGACTAACATTTATACAGTCAGTAAATGTGGTGTCCCTCACACCTTTTTATATTGAGCTGTATGTTAGTCATGTATCGGCTTCCACTGCAGTGGAGTTTTGTGAACTGGATGTTCCATGCCTGCAGGTTGGGAAGCTGATTAGTAATCAAGCCAGGAAGTGTTTGCTGTTTGTACACCTTTAAGTGTTCTCTCTGTGTGTAGAGTGTGGACTCACATAATGGTTCCTTCTTTCACAGACTCGGTTTGTTGCGGCCACCTGGGGGGTGTCGGCGGGGTCCTTGGGTCCGAACAGCTTCTGGCTCCGGACCGTTAGCGCTGCTGGGAGCGCACCACGCCAGACCGCACTTTCTTTTGTTATTTTTTGTATCACTGTTATGTATTAAATTCAGTTAGCCTTTGTACCGTGCTCTGCTTATTTCATACTGGGTCCTTCAAACGCTGGTCGGTTCTCCGAGCTGCGTCCGACACATAACAGATGAGCTGTGGAGAATCTTATTCCCGTAGGGTACATCCACATTTTGGTAAACACGGGGCAATACATATATCCCTCTAGAGACACTATAGTGTCGGCTTGTATTTGATCAACCAAAAGTGAATGCCAAATCACGTCTGCCTCGACCTCAATTTTTAGGTATGCTTCTGTTGGTACCTGGGGCAGAAAAGAAGCATCCTTCCGTCCCACTATTCCCCGTGCCACTTGAACAGGGAAGTTGTTGCCGTAACACGTCGGGCACCACAGAGTCGGTGTTATCTCCCAGAAGTAGAGCGCTTGTTCCAGGGTGGCTTGACAATGAATACATCTTATATCCCCCTATAGTGTAAGAGGAAACATTAGTCTTTTAACTATTATATTGCAAGCAAGCAAAAGTGTTCATCTGGATTATTTAGATGTACGCCAGAGCCGCCTCATGATCACCGTAGGAGAGTGGGACTGTGGTGACGTTGTCATTCCCGCTGTAGCTGAAGGAGCCGTACGCAGGAAGCAAGCATCATAGGTCGTAAACCATAACAGCAGGAGTAGTTGACTAACCATGGACAGCCAGTATAAAGCTGATAACATTCCCCATCCTAAGGCCCAAATTATGATAAGTCCAAGTTTGTAGAGCCAAGGTTTCTTACGTTGTATGGCTCCAGTTAATGTAGCTATGTACGCCAATAGGGTCAAGGCCATCACAGCTTCGCACACAATGTCAGCTATCACTGCCGGGGCGTAAAAGATTGCTGTCATATCTATCACCATCCAAATTGTAATTGATGTGTACTGCCATATTCCCCAACAGTCAAACTGGAGAGTAAAGCGACCGAGGACGTGAGTGATGAATAGAGACAACCCTAAGTCACTCTGACCGTAGTGCAGATTGATGATCGCCAATCTGACACATCCATGTAGTAGCGTTACTATTCGCAGTGGTTGTCGTAAGTCCCAACGGGCGACACAGCAGTATAGCAGCCATATTAACAGTAGTGCAATAAACTCCACTCTACTCACTTTGAAGATGGTGTCATTTATGCCGCCAGTATTGTTGGACATTGTGCTCTCTTATTCTTTTTACTTATCTCCTTAAGTTTGTATGCTGTTATGTACATGCTTCTTCTTCCTTCACTCCCCCAAGTCAGAATGAACAGGGCGTGTCTCGGCGTCGGGCTTTGTAGGCTCCATCGCTCCTCCCCTAACGGAGGAGGGGCTCCATATCACTGCGTTGTGTGCTACTCCCACACAAGCGCAGGGCGGCTGCGAAACTTCCTTTTAACAGAACATATCCAATCACTGCAGCAATAATAAGTCCTATTATGATTAACAGATAGGGCCAAAGATATCCAAACAAATGTCCAATCCAACCAGTCACCACTTCGAGAACTTCTTTAATGACTTCTCCGGTCTCTGCAGCGAAAGTGGTGATGATTCCTCCAGCTATTATTTGCGTTCTTTCCCACCAAGAACATTCATGCCGACCTCTTCCTTTTCCACAGCTCAACCAATGTTCTGCAGGCGATTCGCATGTACCATTATTGTAAATCTGATTGGGTCCCAACCATTTGTAACCGACACTTTCTCGTCCTTCACATAGACTTTTCTTGAAGGCGTATCCTTCCTCAAGCATTATCAAAGCATCACCAACAAATGGCACTATGTGGCCTAGGACCTGCTTCCTTTTCGACATTCCATGTGCCAGGACAGCCTTGGCACATCCAACGTTGGGTGGAAAAGCTCTTATCCATACGCCAGCTCTGTCCTTCTCCCAAACTGTTTGATGGCCGTAAGTGTTATACTCGCCGTCATAGTAAGCGTCACAATATTCTTCCCAGCCAGGAACATTTCTACAATTTTGGTGGGCAAGGCTTATCGTGCATATGGTATTATGTCTATTACAAATCATTTTCCAGGGCCGTGGCGTAACATAAGGGTTTGGTCTCCAGAGTACACTGGACCAAGTAGCTCTGTCTCTGGAGTAAACCGTGGCAATGTATTGATATTTAACCCAATAATTATTACTTTGATCCAAACAGGGGAATACCCAATCTTCAACTTCATATTTCTCCATTCCCCACCACGTGACGTCCTTACTACGTCTAACTCCTTCCTGCCATGCTTGAAGGGTCCCCTTAATGGTTGGAATCTGTAATAACCGCGTACAGTTATATACCCATCTTAGCCAATTCCCTGTCTTAATTTGGTCTATGGGACATCGGGGGGATTTACCAGAACCTTCAGCCAAATTATTATGGTATTCTGTCTCATGTAAGCTTCCATAGATTTTATTCGCCACGCATTGATCAATTTTGCTAAAATCTTCCTGAGGTACTGACCTTAGCTCATCAGGCTTTGGTAGTTTTTGCACATAGAATTTTGCTTTATGTGGACCCCGCAAACTATGCCCAGTCCACGTGTATCCCCTTGGAAAATTCCCCTCAAAATGTATCAGTGGAACGCTCCAGACCCACGGAAAGGTGTCGTTAAGCCATTCATCATGTTTTGCCTCCTGTTTTTGTTTCCAAGTAATCCTGTCTATCAAATCGGTGACTGGTGCAAGCACCATGTAATTTTGAGATTTACATCCAATAGGTCGATTCCAATAACATCTATCTAATTTTGCCACTTTTTCTTTTACACAATAATCATGAATCTTCTTCCATCTATTTTTAGCCGCATTATCAATACTTTTAACTTTTGGTTCTAATACTTGCTGGGTATCTTGTGTTGGCGATGTATGGAGTGGTTTGGTTTTTCCCTGTGTTGGTGATATCTTTGTGGATCCCACCAATGCTGCTGGTGAGATGGCGGTTGGTTTGGAATATGGTATTCCTGTTCCCATGTCGGTTGCGTTGTTCAACGGAGGGACTATTGTAGATGTAGTATCCACTTTCGCCACTCTGCTGCGGGTGTTGTCACAGGTGAGGTTATAATTACCCCAATGTTTCCAGGTAGGCATTATCATTCTGCAAACATCATGTCTTGGTGATGCTGGAAAAACAGCTTCTTTTTCTCAATATCCTGCTCGATAGCCCAGCAGTACTCTGCATCCCCATGAGCAATACCAGGCTGGCTCGCCAGGTTCAGGTCTTATCCAAGTGCAGCCTACTTCTCTTTGCTCTCTTTGTTTTAACCGTAAGATGGTTGCCACGATAATCTCTTGATCCCTCACTTGTAGGTTTTGAAGGATGTCTGCTCCGGTGGTCAGGTTGTAATTGGTGGTGATGGTTGGAAATTCCCCACTGTCGTTCAAATATTGCAGCCACTTATTCTTTAGCATTTGCTGGGTTAGGTTCTTCATCTTTGCCCATTTCAATCAATCAATCAATCAATTTTTTATATAGCGCCAAATCACAACAAACAGTTGCCCCAAGGCGCTTTATATTGTAAGGCAAGGCCATACAATAATTATGTAAAACCCCAACGGTCAAAACGACCCCCTGTGAGCAAGCACTTGGCTACAGTGGGAAGGAAAAACTCCCTTTTAACAGGAAGAAACCTCCAGCAGAACCAGGCTCAGGGAGGGGCAGTCTTCTGCTGGGACTGGTTGGGGCTGAGGGAGAGAACCAGGAAAACGACATGCTGTGGAGGGGAGCAGAGATCGATCACTAATGATTAAATGCAGAGTGGTGCATATAGAGCAAAAAGAGAAAGAAACAGTGCATCATGGGAACCCCCCAGCAGTCTACGTCTATAGCAGCATAACTAAGGGATGGTTCAGGGTCACCTGATCCAGCCCTAACTATAAGCTTTAGCAAAAAGGAAAGTTTTAAGCCTAATCTTAAAATTAGAGAGGGTGTCTGTCTCCCTGATCTGAATTGGGAGCTGGTTCCACAGGAGAGGAGCCTGAAAGCTGAAGGCTCTGCCTCCCATTCTACTCTTACAAACCCTAGGAACTACAAGTAAGCCTGCAGTCTGAGAGCGAAGCGCTCTATTGGGGTGATATGGTACTACGAGGTCCCTAAGATAAGATGGGACCTGTTTATTCAAAACCTTATAAGTAAGAAGAAGAATTTTAAATTCTATTCTAGAATTAACAGGAAGCCAATGAAGAGAGGCCAATATGGGTGAGATATGCTCTCTCCTTCTAGTCCCCGTCAGTACTCTAGCTGCAGCATTTTGAATTAACTGAAGGCTTTTTAGGGAACTTTTAGGACAACCTGATAATAATGAATTACAATAGTCCAGCCTAGAGGAAATAAATGCATGAATTAGTTTTTCAGCATCACTCTGAGACAAGACCTTTCTAATTTTAGAGATATTGCGTAAATGCAAAAAAGCAGTCCTACATATTTGTTTAATATGCGCTTTGAATGACATATCCTGATCAAAAATGACTCCAAGATTTCTCACAGTATTACTAGAGGTCAGGGTAATGCCATCCAGAGTAAGGATCTGGTTAGACACCATGTTTCTAAGATTTGTGGGGCCAAGTACAATAACTTCAGTTTTATCTGAGTTTAAAAGCAGGAAATTAGAGGTCATCCATGTCTTTATGTCTGTAAGACAATCCTGCAGTTTAGCTAATTGGTGTGTGTCCTCTGGCTTCATGGATAGATAAAGCTGGGTATCATCTGCGTAACAATGAAAATTTAAGCAATACCGTCTAATAATACTGCCTAAGGGAAGCATGTATAAAGTGAATATACTTTATACATTCTCTGTAGAATTTTGGTCCCATATCATGTAGGTGTTTCTTGATTCAACTCCCCAACATGTCTGTTGGAAAGTTTTAGTTGTTGCGTACTGGACCCTGATATGGGTTAAGGTCCAGGGCGTACTACCATAGTAGTACAGGATAGCTAGAAGTACAGCAATGCCGACTAATAATGCTGTAATTCTGGCCATCCAACTCCAACATTGGAGGCACTTTTTTTTCGCGGCTGTCTTTGTTGCTGCTGCTTTCTTCCAACATTTTCATAGTAGAATTCACTTGGTACTGGTGGCAGCGGCTCCATCTTTTGGGGTTGTTGCAGTAGTGGCATTTCTATGCCAAACTCTTCTTCTCTTGGTCTTTCGTTGGTTCTTTGAGGTTGCGTGGTGATCACGCTGTCTTCCCGTGGTTCTTCCATCTCAGAGATAGATGATCTTAGGTGCTGTTGTTTGTCTTGTGCTCCCAACAGAGACGCTTGATGCTCGTTGCTGAAGAAGGGTGACTAACAAGGGAGATGGCCATGGGAGTCTAATATCTAGTCCTCGCCACGCCCATTTCCAAGTGACGACTGTCACCTCCTTCATTTCAGGCGGTGGTCCCTGGGGTGTGTAGAAACACTGTGAAGAGGCAGGATTCAGTTCTCTACGTAGGTGCAAGATATCCTCATAGGCATCCCAATATGCCGTTCCACTGTAGACATACTGCGCCATCACAGAGTACAGAGGAGTTGATCTCCGAAATAGTCCTCTTCCCGACTTTATGCTAAGTCGTATCAGTATAGCCTTTGGAGGTTGCCAAAGCCCCACTAGTACTCTGGTTCGCCATCCACTTCTAATAGGCGGGAGACTTCCGCCTTTCTCGATGTCAAGGTACTGTACTGTCGTGCATATTGGCAAAGTTTGGTTCTCAATCAAACAGAAAGTTGAACGTGCCTCTTGTAGTTGAAGTCTTTTAAACATATAGGGACTACTGGTCCAAATCTGGAAAGATCCAAGCCAAATATCCACATACATTCCCTGTAATGGATCCACATAATTAGGTCCCCACCTTATTTTAAACCTGTAGCCCCTTTTCTGTACATGCACTACGTTCAAGATGCAGGGGTATGAGTCTGGACACCGGGGAATTGGGTAAAACTTCCATCCAACCCCAGGGCAATTCCAGTGTTGTCCAACTTTGTCCACGATAGCTTCCAGAGGAGTGTATATCCCAGGCTCTGCAAGGTCAGCAGTCCTTTTATATGAGTCATTATCTACAAAGTATCCTCCTGTTCCCAGCAACCATCCTTTTTCTTTGTAATCCTTTTCTGGCCAGTTTAAACATATTTTCTTGTAGGGTAAGTCCAAGTATGGTGTAAGTCCTCCAAGCCCGGATCGTAGACTATTTACATTATTTTCATCCAGTTTGAAGGTCCGCGGCATGATTCAGAGTGAGTTGTCACACCGCCATCAGTCTCCTTCTCTTTCTGCCAAGATGCACCACCATAGGGAATAGTTGTTGTCTCTTAAAGAGATGAGTGTAGATGGGAGATGGGTGCTTAAGTTCTGAATCCATTCCTTTCCACGCCCACTTCCACATCGTAACAATTATTCTGTCGGGTTTAGGGAGGGGTCCCTCAGGGATCCTCTGTACCTGATGTGGGGGTACATAGTTCCATAGATCTTGCCAATGCTGCCAAAACTCTTTTCCAGAATACCTGGTCTGTGATAAGGCTAGATAAAGGGGAACTATAGGCTTCTCTTCTTGATCCTCAGGCTCAATTTGAAGCTGAATTTTTCTTGCTTGACAACAGTTCCAGACTCCTCTTTTGTACAGGTAGAAGAAGTCTCGATTTACAAAAATCATTGGTATGGTTGGGGGTAGGCAGCTCACACAGGCCCGAGGTTGATCGATAACTCTCAAATTTAATGTCTGGTTATCTAAAACATGATATCTTGGGTCTTGCAGTCGTCTGTTCAATTGACGTCGCATGTTGGGGCTTGTTTTCCAGATCAAGCACTGGTTAAGGTATATTTTAACATAGACTCCTTGGAGTGGCTCAACGTAATTAATCCCCCATCTCAATGTGAATCTCAGGCCGTTGAGTTGTAGGTAAACCACATTTAATATCCAGGGGTAGGTATCTGGACATCTTGGAACCGATCGGGGTATTCTTCTGCATCCTTTTATGTACCAACGCCGCAGACTTTCCTCGCTCAGCACTTGTTCAGCAAGTCATTTTTGTCCTGTTGTCTCTGTTAAGTCGGCATCTCTTTTATATTCATAATTTGTGACATAATATCCGTTAGATGCTAGTTCCCAGTCTTCTTCCTCAAAATCTTTTTCTGGCCAATTTAAGTATAGTTTCTCAGCACCAAGGCCACATTGTATATAGGGTCCAAGTCTTCCTCGATTATTAATAATGGGTACTCTATTTACATCTGGTCCTTGCGACATTTTGCAAACAGCCGCTTCTTTTTACTTCTTCCTTGTCCCACGGAAAATGGAGGGAAACATCCAGCGACTCCGAGGCTTTCCTGATTTTTCTTCACCTTGAGTCGGTTGGTGTAACGACTGCTGCTGTTCCTCCAGGAGGTCAACATGTGCTCCGACAGAGTAAACCCCCAAATAGGGGACCAACACCATCAGCACTATGAGCCGCACCTTAATCGTTTGGTCTGGCCTACTAGGAGTGTCCACTCTGCTAGCCACTCCCCCCATAGATTGTATCCTCCTCTTTCTCACCCATTCTTCGGGTGTCACGTGGTACTCGGCTGACTTCTTCTTCGGTTTTGCTGCTTTATTTCCCCATGCATGATATAGTTTCTTCAGGGCTCTGCCTGTCCAGAGGCCATCTTTTGTTCTTCTTAAGGCAACCACCCCATTGACAGTGGCCATTCTGACGAAGGGTGGAAGATCTTGGGTGTTTTTGGCCATGTTTAGCTCCTGGTTTCGTCTAGTTAGGAGTTGGCTTCAGCTGCTCCACTCCTTGGATTCCCTTCTTCTTCAACTCTACTGTGTTACTGTCCAGTATCTTCACTACTGTATCTGTGGTCTCATACTTAGGTTTAACAGCAGTGTTGGTTAGGTGATCTCGAGCTCTCACCCACACCTTCTGTCCAACCTTAAATGGGATCTTTGGTTCTGGTTCTCCATCCTTTTTAGTCTGACTCCGCCCCACTTCCGGTGTCGAAAATGGGCATTGGTTCAGTTCTTGCGAAGGGGTGGGCCTGCAGGCACGATGGCGGTCATTCAGGGCCTGTCCAATTTCCAGGGCCTTAGTACTCCATTCCCTCGTGTTAGCATTTTTCCCAATCCAGTTTTTCACCAGTCCAATAGCCCTTTCCACGACTCCATTTGCTTGAGGAGTGTATGGGGGCGAGTAAATTCTCATTACTCCATTTTTCTGGCACCACTGGTCGACCTGAGCATTGCGGAAATGTGTCCCATTGTCCGTTCTCAGCTCCCTAGGTATCCCCAGATTTGTACACACTTGATCCAACATGCTGATCACACTGCTGCCGTTGGCTTTTCTCACAGGCTTAACAGTCACATAGCCCGACATAGAGTCCACAAGCACCAACAGATACTTTTCTCCTTTCTTACCGGTCACCCCCATGGGCCCGGCAACATCCATGCATACTGATCCCCATGGAACAGTACTCTTTATGGTGAAACCATCCACCCTTTGTCCTCGTCGTCCTGCATTGTATGGACCACATACTTCACAGTCTTTGAGAACTCGGCAGACTTGGTTTCTCGGAATCCAAAGTTGCAGTTTCTCCAGCTCCTTCCGTGTGGGAATGGTGCCTGCATGGCCAAGCGCTTCATGTACGGCCAGCACCACTTCTTTCACGGACTCTTTTGGAACTACCCTTCCCTTGGGTGTCTGTTCCCACTTCTCGATCCCGACAACGACGACTTTTCTCAGCTGCACATAGCGGTCCACTTCTTTGTTCCCGCTCCAATGTGCTCCTTCTTTTACATGGGCCTTCTGATGTACCACATCTAAGTCCATTGTTAGCCTCAACTCGGCTATTTTCCTCCACAAATTCATATGAGCTACAGGCTTCCCCTTAGCTCCATCGAATCCATTTTCTTCCCAAATGGATAAGTCCTCTTTCAGGGCTTGTGCGCAGTAATGACTGTCTGTAACCACTTTAGCCCTTTTTACTCTCCTCTTGTTTAACTCCAAGAGTCCTTCCAGTATTGATGTAACTTCTCCGGCTTGGGCACTCCCTGGCGTTTGACCTTTTTGATGATATTTCTCCTTATCTTGATACTTCAGAATATAGCCCCAATAAGCTATATTGTCTGTACCCTTCTTTGACCCAACAGTGTACATAGTCCAGTCATATAATTATTGTATGGCCTTGCCTTACAATATAAAGCGCCTTGGGGCGACTGTTTGTTGTGATTTGGCGCTATGTAAAAAAATTGATTGATTGACATGGCTCCATAGGGAGTTGCCTCTCCTTTGGCAACTTTTTTGTCGCCGACTGTTTTGGCCCAATTTCCAGCTCAGGGTCTAGCAGGATGTCCTCCCACCTTCCCCATCTGGCATTTGTGGCTTTAGTACTCTCAATAGTTCCTTTCCTTAGGAACCGGTGGACTTGGCTTTGAGTAACAACTTTTATTCCCTGACCTTGTGCAAGTTCTTTTAACACACTCCAATATCTAGCCAGGACTGCCAGTTCTTTTTCTTCCGGTGGATATTTTCTCTCAATTGAAGACAGAGTATAGCTCCACAAAGTTACCATACCCCCTCCTTCGTTGCTCACTTTTACCACCGAATCCTCTTCTTCACAGCTTATTTCGGCTAACAGACGAGTAGTCAGACTATGTGGCTCCAGCCTAACTGCATCTTGAATGGCTTTCTTTAGCTTTTCCAAGCAATCCTGATCTGCAGCTGTCCAAATCCATTGCTTTTGCTCTTGTCCATTAGGTTTCTTCTTGAGACGAGCATAAAGGGGCTTTGCGTATCTCTGATAGTGTGGAACGTGATCTCTCACATAGTTACACAATCCCAATATTTTCTGTAGGTCATTCTCAGATTGCGGTGGTTTAATCTGACTCAATTTTTCTTGGTATACTTCTGAGAGTCCCAGGTCTGATGATACCTGGAATCCCAAATAGTTAACCTTGAATTGTCCAAACTGACATTTCTTCAGGTTGAGTTTTAATCCAGCTTCTGTGAGCTTCTGAATCACCTTTTGCAGCCGCATTAGGTGTTCATTTTCATCATCATCTGCGATAAACACATCATCGATGTAGATGATGTTACTGTTACTCCCAGATCTTTTAATATTTCCATTACTGCTGCTTAGAACACATTTGGTGAATTTCTGTATCCCTGCGGGAGTCGTTGCCACACATAACTTTTCCCTTTATGTGTGAATGCTGTTTTCCCTTGTGACTGTTTTGCTAATCGCAGGGAAAAGAATCCATTTGCCAGATCAGTGCATGATTTGTATCTCTTAATTTGGAGCGTTTTCAGTGCTCCTTGGGGATTTATCAAACTCGCTCTATTGGCTATTGTTCGTCGATTGAGAGCCTTGAAGTTGATTACTGGTCTACAGCCTCCTCCTGCTGACTCTGGCTTCTTAACTGCTTGGATAGGGCTGTTAGTGATCGGATTCAATTCCACTCGAATGATCCCCAAAGCTTCCAGTTCTTTTACTATTTTATCCATTTCCTCAACCGCTCCAGGGTTCAAGGGATATTGTCGCACCGGTGGATGTACTCCTCCTTCAATGACATGAATGTATTTAGCCCCCAAATCTCCACAATCATTTTTAAATCGTGCTACTTTAGCTTCGGAGATAATTTCCCCTGAATTTTTCTTTCCCTGCTTCAGAGAAATCACTTTCTTCAATCTTTTCTTCTGTGACAGCTGGTACATCCACTTCTTTGTACCAGCTTACCGGACTCTTTCCAACTGGAGTCATATCCATTCGTACAACTCTTGCCTGTAATTTTTTCACTCGTCGTCTTATCAGATTTTGAAGCCTTTTGGGCCAATGCAATTCTCTCAAATCCTTGACTGTTATCAAATTAAAGGGGCCTTTTATCCAAACTACCCCTTTCCATATTCCAAATGGTCTTTTCTCTGTTGCCGCATTTGCATACTGGATCAGTAGGTATCCTTTGGTCTCGAGGCTTCTGCGGGTCATGGACACCTCTGCTCCCATGTCCACCAGGTACGGTTCTCCATCCACATCAGTGTAGATATTGTCCCCCTCCCAGTAGGCATGGTCTAGCGTGACCCGCGCCTCCAAAGCCATTACTTCTTCTGCCCTCCAGCTGCCACTGAGGCTTGGCGGACTTCCTGGAGGGCTTTCCTTTGTTCTGGAGTTAATTTGTCGTACTCCTCTTTAGGGAGATAGCCACCACTACGAGGTGCAGGTGTAGGTCGCGATTGTGGTGGTGGAGGTGGTGGACCTCTCGGCCGAGAGCTCCATTGTCCAGCTGGAGGCCTTTGATTATTCCTCTGTGGTGTTTGATGCGGCTGAGGAGGTGGTGGTTTTGGCACTGAATTTCTTTTCTCCACTCCCACCGGTTTTTGTCCTGATCTCAGTGTGCTCTCCTTCTTCCTCTTTTCCTCATAGAACTGCTGCTCCAGATCCCAGCTCTTCACCACCGTGTCCATTTGTGGGACTGTAGTGCTGTCTATGGGCATTTTCACAAAGGTTATCTCCCCTCTTCTTCCCTTAGTGACCTCTCTCAGTGCCCTAACATAGCGTTGTGGCAAAATCGTCTGTTTTAGCACATGCCAAACTTGAACTAATGTTTGTGTTGGGAAGGTGTCGTAGCACGGACCCACAACAGGGGGCGCAAATGAACGGACAATGAGTAAGCCAAAAGGTAACAATTTAATGTTGTGATAATACACAACGAAATGTGTCGTAATTTTCACAGTCAATAAACACCAGGTGACGTGTGGGCAGGCTCAAAGATAGAAGACGCCCGACGAGAGAGAAGCCGCGTCCCACACGGCTTCCACCACCAACGGTCTGAAGAACACCGGAGCCGCCAAGTCCCGAGTCCCCAGGTGGCCTCTGTCTTCGGCTGTCGACCCTGGTACTGCTGGCAGAAAACAGAAAGATGATGTATGAGTGTGAGTCCGCACACTCAGTAATTTACAGTCCAAACACAGTTGGGAGGGAGCACCTCCACCTCCAAATCACACACACTCGTGCAGCTCCTGGTCAACCACTTATCTGTGATGGGGTGTGACGCGAAGCTGTCGCTGTCACACCAAACGCCAATCCTCCAGATAAGGCAACACTCCAGGAAAGCGGCTGCAATAGAGGTTCAAGTTATTACACACACACAGTGTTAGTCAGCAGAGAAATTACCTTGGTACTGGTAGTCGATTTCTCGGCGGGGAGGTGGAGTTGCAGTCCGGCTTTTATGGTAGTGATGATAACGAGTGACAGCTGGTGCAGAGGATGAGTGACAGCTGTCACTTCTTCTGGGTCTGGCGCCCTCTCGTGCTTGGAGCCCGCACTCCAAGCAGGGCGCCCTCTGGTGGTGGTGGGCCAGCAGTACCTCCTCTTCAGCGGCCCACACAACAGTTTGACCTTTGTCTAGTCCAGCTTTAGCTCGAGCAATATGGGAATCTTCATCATTGGGATCTTCCAACACTAACCTGGCATAATGGTTTCGTGCTGGTTCACCCCGACTGATGGGTTGACTGGTAACTTGGGCCAGCCACATAGATTTACCCTCTTCGCTGTTAGAAGCTCTGTCGATAAGGGGCCACACTTCTTTCAAATAGTCCTTTAGGTCCTCATTTGGTTCTTTCTCTCTCACCAGCATCTTTAATTTCTTGAATTCCCGGAAATTCCCTGCCATCTGCTTGAATTTCAGCTTGAATTGCTGGCAGACTTTGCTCTCTAGATCCAGCAGGAAAGTCCTGAAGGCTCGCTTGTAATCCTGATGATGGTGGAATTGTTTCTCTCTCATCATCCAGATTTTCTTCATTAGTTTCTCTCAACACTTGCCGTGACCAGCGTAAAGCTGCTGTTTTTAGTTTTCTCAACATCACATCATGGGCAACGCCTAAATAGGCGACTCTGAAGTTATTTGTTAACTCTTTACAGGCAGTCAGTGTAGGATAGAAGGGCCACATTAGTATATTAGCCCACTCTCCAACAGTAGCTGTTACCTCGAGAGTTTTCTTTTCACCTTGTCGCTCAATCCACTCTTCTGGGATGTCATACCCAGTTTGTCCAACTTCTGGAGCATAGCTTTGTCGCTTATCTCGGGTCTCCACTGGGTTGACCCTGACATCTCTTGCAATTCTCTCTGAGGCTACATGCACATTATACACCCCAACTTCTTTCTTTCGTCCTTGGTAGCGTCCAGTTCGTAGTTCTGGGCGTGAGACTTCTCTTTCCCCTACCACAGATAGCGGTTCATCCTCTTCCGAGTCTTGTGGATTGATCTCCTCTTCAGACTCTCTTTCCTGGTCCTCATCCATATCAGATTCATGGGAAGGACGTGGGTCTTGTGGTTGTGGGTCCCTGTTTTGTTCTGACCTTCGGGGTGACCCGGTTGCTTCGGTATTTATGACAGGTAGAGGAATGAATATAGGATCCTCTTCTCCATTATCCGGTGGAGGAGCCTGGAAAGGCTCTCTCATCCAAGATTGGGAGCTTGTGGGGTGTATGATAGTCTGGAGCCCACTTGTAACTCGTTTTAATGTTCGTCATGGGGTTTTAATCCTTAATTGCTGCACTCCCACAGCATGAACTGATCTTTTATCACTTGTCGCCGTGGGGATGGACTGCATCACTAGCGGGGGACTAGTTGCCACTCCACTAGCTCCAACTGCACCCTTCTTTGGACCTGCTCTATTTGGTCCTAGGTTCACCGCTTCAAGTGCCCTTCTCACTTGATCTTGCTCCTGCTCATTGCTAGTGACCACCACAATTTCTCTCATTGATCCCCATACTCCTGGGGTACGCATGTGTAGGTTCACGGCTGCCATGGCAACCTTTTCTGCCTCTTCCCATGTCATATGTCCTAAAAGTTCCCTAAAAAGCCTTCAGTTAATTCAAAATGCTGCAGCTAGAGTACTAACGGGGACTAGAAGGAGAGAGTATATCTCACCCATATTGGCCTCTCTTCATTGGCTTCCTGTTAATTCTAGAATAGAATTTAAAATTCTTCTTCTTACTTATAAGGTTTTGAATAATCAGGTCCCATCTTATCTTAGGGACCTCGTAGTACCATATCACCCCAATAGAGCGCTTCGCTCTCAGACTGCAGGCTTACTTGTAGTTCCTAGGGTTTGTAAGAGTAGAATGGGAGGCAGAGCCTTCAGCTTTCAGGCTCCTCTCCTGTGGAACCAGCTCCCAATTCAGATCAGGGAGACAGACACCCTCTCTACTTTTAAGATTAGGCTTAAAACTTTCCTTTTTGCTAAAGCTTATAGTTAGGACTGGATCGGGTGACCCTGAACCATCCCTTAGTTATGCTGCTATAGACGTAGACTGCTGGGGGGGTTCCCATGATGCACTGTTTCTTTCTCTTTTTGCTGTGTATGCACCACTCTGCTTTTAATCATTAGTGATCGATCTCTGCTCCCCTCCACAGCATGTCTTTTTCCTGGTTCTCTCCCTCAGCCCCAACCAGTCCCAGCAGAAGACTGCCCCTCCCTGAGCCTGGTTCTGCTGGAGGTTTCTTCCTGTTAAAAGGGAGTTTTTCCTTCCCACTGTAGCCAAGTGCTTGCTCACAGGGGGTCGTTTTGACCATTGGGGTTTTACATAATTATTGTATGGCCTTGCCTTACAATATAAAGCGCCTTGGGGCAACTGTTTGTTGTGATTTGGCGCTATATAAAAAAAAAAAAATTGAAATTGAATTGAAATATGTCCAGATCGTAATCCGTCCACACATATCACTACCCGCCGATGCTGGCATTCTTTAGCCAAATCAATAGCTGTTCCCAGAGTTTTCAGCATCTCCTCCATGTATTCAATTGAATTTTCTCTCCCTGGGTAGCTTTCAAAGGGCACATGTATGAGTGCATGATAAGTCATTCGTGGTGCGCTTGTTATCACCATCGATCTACCGTCCAGACCTCTCCCTTTTATAGTCTTAAGCTCTTCTTGGTATTCTCTGCCTGCCCGCTCCTTGAGCTTTGCTCGGAATTTTCGGTTGGCAATTTTCAGTCTGGGATTTGTGAAGACAATGAGACTATCTCCATCTATATCCCAAGGACTGCCAAAATAATGATATGCCCGTCTTCCATCTTGGGCCACCATTTTTTTAGTTCCTTCGGGCATAGGGTCCAAGTCCTCCATGTAGTCAGATTCAATGTATACATGGTGGGTTTTTGCTTTAGATTTTCTAAAGATCTCCTGCGAACGCCCTTCCTCTTTAATATGGTAACTCGGTCCGGCAACGCATTCTTCAGCTTTAAGCTGTCCCAAGCGTCTGGGCCCACATTCCGGCGATTGATGGAATATCTGTCCAGACACTCCCTGAAGGCTTCTTCGTCTTTTATCCTGCTCAACCAGGCGTTCTGTCTGTTTTTTAACTGTTGAGGTTGTTCCTCTCACACTTCCTAAGGGCAAATTTGGCCACTCTGGGTCAAAGCTTGTGTGGAGCTGGTCCAGGCTTTTATATTCTTGAACATTTCCCCCAGGATTAGGACCTCCCGGGGATATTGATTCATCTCCACTTCCCTCTGGGTTGTGTCCCTCATCACTTTGTTCGGATTCAGCCTGGAAATCTATCTTGCCTTCATCTTCATTATCGAAGATCTGACTTCCACTCATATAGGAATGGTCTATTTGAAGAGTTTCAGTCAGGTTTTAGAATTCATCATAGTACAGAAACAGCATTAGTGAAGGTTACAAATGATCTTCTTATGGCCTTGGACAGTGGACTCATCTCTGTGCTTGTTCTGTTAGACCTCAGTGCTGCTTTTGATACTGTTGACCATAAAATTTTATTACAGAGATTAGAGCATGCCATAGGTATTAAAGGCACTGCGCTGCGGTGGTTTGAATCATATTTGTCTAATAGATTACAATTTGTTCATGTAAATGGGGAATATGGGGAAATAGGATATTGTTCCTTAAGCATTCTTCTGAACCCTTTTAGCCTTTCTGCCATGGACTTAAACTCAGCATATATGGACGCTGAATTTGCTTTAACATCAACCAGGACCGTCTCTACTCCCAACAACCCAGCTGTCATTTTTACTACGGAGTCATAACTTTTCTCAGGACTTATTAAGGTGGTGATTTGTCCTCTTTTCCATTCTTCTCCGAGAAGTTTGGACCACCATTCAAGCCACTCTCTGGTCCCCATTTTGTCCTTTGGGACTGGTGGGCTCCCCAAAATGGCCAGGATTTGCCCCTCCTTATGCTTACCTGGATAATATATCCCTAATGTGTGTATAGTTCCTGCCATATCTTGTTAGAAACATTCTTCATCAGTTTCCACACTTTGATCTATGACATATTTTGAACTGTTTCTGCCCAAGTATCATATCCTCATCCATACAACACCACTCTGTGTGGCCGAAAATCCACTTCTTTTGTCCCTTCATGTCCGGATTCAGGGTTTGCTACGGGTCCTGGCTCTCCGTCAGCCATATTTTCACTGCTTATTCTTAATACTAACCTTACTGTTTCGTAATGATTGTCCTCCCTTTATTCTCTCGGTTGCTGAGATTGTCGATTCCACCACTGTCGTCTCCTTGACTTCAACTATGGTCCTTGTCGTCTCGAGTCATCTGCCCCTTAAAGCCTCTCTTGGCGCCTTGAGTCAGGGATGAGTGACAGACTACTTGGCTATTCAGCGCTAATTCCAGAGGTTAACTCCAAATCAGCTGCTCCTTTTCCCGCTTCTCCCCTCAGGAACTTCACGGGTTGATGATCCCATTCTCTCTTGTAGATCACCATTTTGCACGGTATACTCTCATACCTGCTCTCTTGACGATCCGATCCAGCAGGCTCCCTCGCCTGCTTCCCTTCCTCGTCGTTTCGTGATGATCCAGCAGGCTATCCCCGTCTGCTTCTCGTCCCAGTCCAGACGATCCAGCAGTGACACGTCTGCTTCTCGTCCTTGATCCCAGCTCCCTGGGATACTTACTCCTGTTGTCTTTACGTCGTCCTTCTGGTGGTCGCCTCCAAATTTTCACACCTCTGGAGGACAGATATGTTTCAAGCCGTTACTGGACCTATACAGGCCATCAGCTGACACTCTCCACAACACTGTCTCCTTTGGTGATCCACTCAGGGGCTTTCCACCTATCCAATGGCAAAGACTGTCCCTTGGCCAGGATTCTTCCTCGGACCCGACTACACTTCGTCAGGTCCCTGGTCGGGTGCCACGTGTCAGATCCCGTTCTTTTAGATACACGGCACACGCTCACCCTCCGATGAGTGTGTTTGTGTACAAAACCAGCTCTCCGTCTCTGGGGTCCGACCTTCGTGTCTCCACGGGTATTACCCGGCAGGGCTGCACAAAGGCTGTTCAAGCTGGTGGCGAGGAGATTCATCTAGCTGCTCACTGCCTCCATCCGGACGTCCACCCCGCTGAAGCTGATCTCGCACCCCGGTCGAATAGCCTTCTCAGGAACCCGGATACGAACCGGCCACGCCCGTTAACGGCAGCTCTCCTCTTATGGATCAGGGCTCTTGGAATGTTGCTAGATTTTGAATTTAGTGACTCGTACAGCGAGTCCCCAGGATGTGTTATTTTCATTAAAAAACCAGACTAACCTTTTAGAGCCTTTTGATGTTGTACACCCAATAAACTTTAACTTTTACACCTTAAGAAGCATCAATAATCCAATGTCCAAGCCTTAACACTTTAACTGCATGCTTGGAAATTTATTGCAGGTTTTGCAAGTGCCAATAACATAATCAACATAGATTATATGGTAATTATTTCACAACAGTAATTCAAGTATAATTAGAATAATGATTGGCAGAGATTTTTGTTTTTGATTCAATAATTCTGACTGATCTTACTTTGACTGGGACTGGATTGACTTCTTAACAATTTTTTTCTAGGAGTGAGGGAAGGAGGTTTTTGAGGTTAGGGTCCCCAGCTCGATGAACTTGATTTCCTCTTCATCAGCTGTTAATTGTTAGCTGACCACAATCCTTGTGTGATGTTATAATCCTTCAGGAAGTTAATCCACATAAGAATTTATTCCGTCTTCAATCAACCAATAGTTGATCTAATCCATTCTGGTATGCGATGATGTTCCTTGAGAGAGAAATCGTTGAACATTCCCCACTCAGACTTAAGGCCAGTGGTTACTCTCCGTTGTTCTGCTACTCCGTGACTGGACGGCCTGAGTGGGAGTTGAAATCTCTCTCAAATGATCTTTTATTGCTCCAGTCCTCTCACTCCACGATTCCAAATGCTGCTTACAAGATGGTCAAGTCTTGTGATCTCCTCGTAGCAGGGGAGTAGTGGCAACAGCACCTCTCCCTGGAAGAATAACCCCGTTTTCTGGTGTTTCACAGTTTATATATGTGCTTGACTCTTGTTGTCCTCAGATGATCTTGGTTACCATGGGGACGCTGTTGACTCAAAACCTCCTCCCTTCTCCTTCTGCTTACTGGAAATCTCCGCAGCCCTTACCAGTAACTTACACTCAACAAAAATATAAATGCAACACTTTTGGTTTTGCTCCCATTTTGTACGAGATGAACTCAAAGATCTAAAACTTTTTCCACATATACAATATCACCATTTCCCTCAAATATTGTTCACAAACCAGTCTAAATCTGTGATAGTGAGCACTTCTCCTTTGCTGAGATAATCCATCCCACCTCACAGGTGTGCCATATCAAGATGCTGATTAGACACCATGATTAGTGCACAGGTGTGCCTTAGACTGTCCACAATAAAAGGCCACTCTGAAAGGTGCAGTTTTATCACACAGCACAATGCCACAGATGTCGCAAGATTTGAGGGAGTGTGCAATTGGCATGCTGACAGCAGGAATGTCAGCCAGAGCTGTTGCTCGTGTATTGCGTTTCAGAGAATTTGGCAGTACATCCAACCAGCCTCACAACCGCAGACCACGTGTAACCACACCAGCCCAGGACCTCAACATCCAGCATGTTCACCTCCAAGATCGTCTGAGACCAGCCACTCGGACAGCTGCTGAAACAATCGGTTTGCATAACCAAAGAATTTCTGCACAAACTGTCAGAAACTGTCTCAGGGAAGCTCATCTGCATGCTCGTCGTCCTCATCGGGGTCTCGACCTGACTCCAGTTCGTCATCGTAACCGACTTGAGTGGGCAAATGCTCACATTCGCTGGCGTTTGGCACATTGGAGAGGTGTTCTCTTCACGGATGAATCCCGGTTCACACTGTCCGGGGAAGATGGCAGACAGTGTGTGTGGCGCCGTGTGGGTGAGCGGTTTTCTGATGTCAATGTTGTGGATCGCGTGGCCCATGGTGGCGGTGGGTTTATGGTATGGGCAGGCGTCTGTTATGGACGAAGAACACAGGTGCATTTTATTGATGGCATTTTGAATGCACGGAGATACCGTGACGAGATCCTGAGGCCCATTGTTGTGCCATACATCCAAGAACATCACCTCATGTTGCAGCAGGATAATGCACGGCCCCATGTTGCAAAGATCTGTACACAATTCTTGGAAGCTGAAAATGTCCCAGTTCTTGCATGGCCGGCATACTCACTGGACATGTCACCCATTGAGCATGTTTGGGATGCTCTGGACCGGCGTATATGACAGCGTGTACCAGTTCCTGCCAATATCCAGCAACTTCGCACAGCCATTGAAGAGGAGTGGACCAACATTCCACTGGCCACAATTGACAACCTGATCAACTCTATGCGAAGGAGATGTGTTGCACTGCATGAGGCAAATGGTGGTCACACCAGATACTGACTGGTATCCCCCCCAATAAGACAAAACTGCACCTTTCAGAGTGGCCTTTTATTGTGGGCAGTCTAAGGCACACCTGTGCACTAATCATGGTGTCTAATCAGCATCTTGATATGGCACACCTGTGAGGTGGGATGGATTATCTCAGCAAAGGATAAGTGCTCACTATCACACATTTAGACTGGTTTGTGAACAATATTTGAGGGAAATGGTGATATTGTGTATGTGGAAAAAGTTTTAGATCTTTGAGTTCATCTCATACAAAATGGGAGCAAAACCAAAAGTGTTGCGTTTATATTTTTGTTGAGTGTATTTCTCAAGTTCCTCTTTTCTGTTAACACTTCAGCTTTTCTGAGAATTCATTCTTTTAAATCATTTCTTCAAAATCACATCAATCATATTCAATCATTTCATTACAACTCTCTTTCACATAAAAACAATTCATATGATCATATACAAACATTTTCATTCCTTATTATTCATTTAATTTTTACCAACATCTTAATCATTTGATCAGTTGTTTAACATCAGCTTTACTTGCCCTGCTTGCGACACCTTCTTCACTTCCTCTTTTTCTCTGACTCTGCACTCTTTATGAAAAACAACTCATATAATCATTTATTTCACTTATTTGTAACATACTTTTTCTAATCAACTCTTAATTTTAACTCATTAATACTTCATTTGATCATACTTGTCATGTTAGAATCATTCTTAGACATATTCCATCGTCTTCACCACCGAGTTCATTCCGTGGGCCTCCCCATTTGCAAAGGAAAAGTCCGGTATGACCTCACTTACTCCTGTAAGGTACCAAACACTGTGCAGTTTAATCCAACAGCATGTATATTAATCCCATGGCACGTATTATATTCCAAGATGAAAACAAACTGAAAGCAAGCTTAAAGTCATCTTTCCTGACACAGTACATGGCCCTCAGTGAGGCAGTTGGAGTCCGTGGACATTTTTAAGTCAAGACTTAAAACCTATTTTTATTCTCTTTCTTATGAGTAGTTTTTATTTTGTTATGATTTATTCTTTTACTTCTGTTTTTAATTAGGTATTTGAATTTTTTTTTTTTTTATGTTGAACTGTTCTGTGTGAGGCACATTGAGATGGCTTTTGTTGTAATTTGGCGCTTTATAAACAATGACGGGACTCACGTTTCAATGTAAAAATTATATCTTCCTCAGAGTCCTTGAAAGACATGGATGGTACAGCCTTAAATACTACACAGGGCCAGGTGTCATCGTGCGTAAAGCGGCGTTAACCATCCATCAATCAAGGCGCTGCACTCAGTTCATAATTAGAAACACACCATCCCAATTAAAAACAAGCATAAAATATATCAGTACCCTAGTAAACCAGATATATATCAGTAAACCAAACCGTTCCAAAGTACCTAATGTATAAATCCAAAATGCTTCCCTACACAAAAGTTTGTTAATGATATCACCTCCGCTGGGTGGAGCTGTAATTTTCTCAATCCCCCAAAATTTTAAAGATGCCGGAGAGCCATGATTGGCCTGTTTGTAATGTCTCGCCATGGCATAAGTTAAATTCTGGATATGGATCTGTAATTTGAGTTAATGTTTTGTTTGGCCTATATAGGCCAATCCACAAGGACATTTTAAAAGGTATATTACAAGTGTAGTGTTACAGTTGGTAAAAGAAGAAATGGAATATTGCTTACAAGTGCAGGGGTGAGAGAAGCATTTTGCATTGGTGGAATTAGAACATTGTGCATAATTACACATCTAAAAACCTTTTTGGTGGACTGCAGAGCCAAGTAGTCGAGACAGGAGTGGTCATAAGGGAATGAACCAGTCGATCATGAATATTACGGGCACGCCTGAATATAAACTTAGGCGGCTCAGCACAGACGTCTTTAAGGGTAGCGTTGATTCTTATTCTTCCCCTTCAAATGATCATTTGTTGCTCTCTATTTGTTCCATTTGCCTGCACAGAACTGCGAAAAAGGGCTTTTGTTTACTCAGCTCTGGCTACGTAGATCATGTTGCAAAAAGACTGGAAATTAACTGAACTTATTTCACGTTTAAGTCCAGACTTGATATAACGTCTTTAAATTGTGACTGTTTTTGTTAATCTTTTTTATTTTAATTGTGTGAATTTAATTCGAATTGTAGTGTAACTTTTTCTGCCTCTTGGCCAGGACTCCTTTGCAAAAGAAATTTTTAATCTCAGTGAGACTTTCCTGGTTAAATAAATGTAAATAATAATAATAATAATAATAATAATAATAATAATAATTTAAGTCGGTTTCAGCATTTTATCCGGATATTCCACTGTTAAAGGAGATTTTTTTAATGAAAGACGTGCAGACGGATTGCAGCGTCGGCTCGCAGCCGCTGCGATGCTCTGCCACAGGAAAAACACCTCTGTTGGAAGCCTTAAGGACAAGTTGGAACATGTCCTGCTGTTAAACAATTTCTCATATACTCACTCCACTGAAAGCCATCAAAGGCCGCCTGGATTTTACAAATGGTTATCAACACGGAGGTGTTTTTCCTGTGCCGCCGCACCGCGTCGGCTGCGTCCCGACGCGCGGACCCGTCCGCACGTCTTTCATTAAAAAAAATCTCCTTTAACAGTGGAATATCCGGATAAAATGCTGAAACCGACTTCTTCTGAAACTTCTCTGTTCTCTCACGACGTCCTGGATCAATAGAGCCTGAAATGTGGAGGTTTTCAGCTTGAAACAGGCTGACGACGGCACCTGAGAGCGCTGCGCGACCGTGGGAAGTCCTTAAAGCTACAGTATCACCTCAAAATCTCTCATCAGCCATTAAAATTTTCACTGAAAACCAGCTTAATTTTTCGAACCGTGTCCACTTCAATGTGTCTCACAGGTTTAGAAAAAATTTTGATCAAACAAAGCGCCAGTCTCTCAGCAACTTTTCAGACAAAGGAATTCCGACGAGGGACTGGACGACTCCTCCCACAAGGAGTGCTCACAGGCGAATGACGTCACCGACAGGCGTGGAAAAACTCACGCATGCGCACGAGGGTTCAAGCATGTCTGACGTAAAAACATATGAATGAAATCCATATAGTTTTTGAAAAAATAAAAAGGACCTATACTTTATTGACAGCCCTCGTATATATATATATATATATTATATATTTATATTTTTTATTTTTTGCAAAAACTATATGGATTTGAATCATGTGCTCTTGCATCAGCCAAGCTTGAACCTTCGTGCGCTTGCGTGAGTTTTTTTCACGCCCGTCGGTTGCGTCATTCGCCTGGTCCACCCCCCTTGTCGGATTTTCATTGTCAGGAAAATGTCTGAACGGCTGGAGCAGCGCTGCATCAAATTTTTCAAGAAACTGTGTGAGACAGCCAGGTGGAAACCATTCAGAAAATTCAGATGGATTTCGGTGAAGATACTCTGGGCATCACACAGATTAAGGAGCATTACAACTGGATTAAAGACGGCCCACAGCGGCTGACGGTGCACCGCGCTTCGATCGGCCATCGACAGGCTGAAATGACCAGATCATTTCCAAAGTGAAGGCTGTGTTGATCCAGGACGTCATGTGACTACCAGAGAAATGGCAGAAAAGGTGAACATCAGCCATTTTTCGTCAGATTCCACTGTTACAGGAGATTTTGTAATGAAAGACGTGCGGAGGCATTCGCGCGTCGGGACGATGTTAATTCTTCTACCATTCAGAAGATTCAGACAGCTTTCGGTTGCGTCATTCACAACCGACAGACGATCCCCCACCGTCGTCCCGGCCACGAAGGTCCTGCTGCTTCAATCTGGCGTCATGAACAGGATGTGGGTCACAGAGTATGCTAACATGCACCTGTGACTTCGGGACAAAGTCAAAAATGGTGGGGAGATGTGTAGCGAGATGAAAGTCCCGGGTCCCAATTGAAAAGATGTTCCCGCTAGCTTGGCTAACGGGGAGTTCCCCTTTGGCTGACCTGGTAGAGGAATGGTCTTTTGGTGCGAGCCGCGTGGGTTCTATCCCCCACCGTCGTCCTGGCCACGAAGGTCCTGCTGCTTCATAACGAATGATGCTCTTATCAGTAATATTAGCAACTTTTGTCCTTAATACGATTTAAAATCAACAACTTCATTCAAGTTACACTTTGAAAGGATAATTTGCTGAAGCCATAAAAAGAGCACGAAAACACGAAGAAAACGTTCTTTACAAGCGCATCTGGTGTTAATTCTAGCAGCCGACCGGAGAAACAGCTGAGAACATCAGTTATTTGAACGACATCACTACGTCTGTGATAATATTAACAAAAACAAACAAAACAAAAAAAACCCTCAATCAACTTCTGTTACTACAACTCTCGCCCTATTGAGAAAAGGGCAACCAAAAATTGTTTTAATCCATGAGACATCCATTTGATCTCATCGTCAACCGGTTTTGTTATGCAGCTCTACCACATCTCATATCACGACCTGACATTTTTACTTATGGTGTCCTACAATTAATGTTTGGAAAACCACTAACAGTTACACTTATCAACATACAATCGGGAATAGTGCGCTGAAGGGTTGTACAAAAACAAACAAAAACAAACAAACAAACAAACAAACAAACAAAAAAAACACAGCAAGTGTTTCAGTTTAACGCCACACGGGCTAAATGCATTATGGGGAATATGGTAATTAACGCGCTTCCCCGACACGAAAACTCCTTTCACAGCTCAAACAGAAGAAAACTGAGACATGGTAGACTGTATATACAGCATACGCTTGATAAAAGTGTCAATATGATGATGATGATGATTATACATATATTTTTTTAGATCCGTCACAGCTGAAAAAGTGTTTCGCCCCGCCAATTCATTTCATACGCATGTGTATGACACCCTTGAAAAGATTAAATGTTCAACAAGAGGATTCACTTGGAACGCTGGAACCATGGGATAATCTTGACCTTATTATTCATACAGTATACATAAATAAATAAATAGATAAACAAACAAACAAATAAATAAATAGGCATTACCTCTTTAACAAGCTATATATAAACTTCAACTTCTTGAACTATTCCAAAAAAAACACTTTTAAATTACAACAGCAACAATAAATATATAAATACAGTAAACAAATAAATAAATAACAGGCCTCTCTGGAGTTTAAACAACAGAATTTAAGGTTTTTTTGCATAGCGGAGTGGTTCCTATTTTTTTTTTCAATTAATTATCACAGCAAAGTGATAGCCTATCATTGTATTTATCCAAACTTCACTGAAGTGCTGCCATATGTTGTCTTTATACGGTCCCCACCTAAAAATCAGTCCGCCTGCCTTCACTGTGCATGCATCATTTCAGACCACAGCAGTCTCTTCAACCAAAGCAATCAAATGGATGAATGGAATTATTGACCATCAGATGACAAGGTAAAACCTCTTAAATCATTCTAAAGTTAGTTTTAAGCAGAAACAAGGCCATTTTAGGCAGAAACGAGGCGAAACTCTGTGATGCTTTGAGATGACCGATGCGCAGTGAACACATCAGCTAGCAGCTCATGTAGCCATGGCACTCTGATCACTTCATCTATCCTTTATGATGAAATAATCCTAAATTTATGTGGAAATGATTGTTGTACAAAAGCTTCAGATATCTGTCACTGGAGGCAGTTTGAAGCAGAAGCGAGGTGTTACTCCGTGAACTGCAGCTAATGACGCACGCGCAGTGAACGCAGGGTGGACTGATTTTTAGAGGGGTCCATTCAGCCAGCGACACCAGTTGTGACACCTTGACTAATCTAGGGGTTGCTTGTTGAGGGCCTTGTGCGTCTCGTGGCCGTTACAGTAAACCATGAATCCCAACAGGAGTCCTTAACATGAGATGGCTAAAGCTGCCTTGACACTTGCACGACTTTGCTCCGCGCACTTGCAGGCAATCTGCCATTCGGGAGAGTAAACTCATTGTAAACTCATCGCAAACCATTGTAAACTGTTGTAAACTGTGTGTGGCTTAGTGCAAGTGCACAAAGAAAATTTTTAATTTTCAAAATCTCTGTCACACATTAATTATGTGAACTTCACGCGAACATTGTGCAGACAATGAAAAAACACTGTGTGTGAGTGCAAGTGATGGCATCAGCACAGTGCATCACAGTGCAGCTCATCTGATTGATTACAAGATGTTAAAGCTATCATAAACATACTTTTACAGCTGCTCATAAGAAGAAATCAATCAATCAATCAATTTTTTTATATAGCGCCAAATCACAACAAACAGTTGCCCCAAGGCGCTTTATATTGTAAGGCAAGGCCATACAATAATTGTAAAACCCCAACGGTCAAAAACGACCCCCTGTGAGCAAGCACTTGGCTACAGTGGGAAGGAAAAACTCCCTTTTAACAGGAAGAAACCTCCAGCAGAACCAGGCCCAGGGAGGGGCAGTCCTCTGCTGGGACTGGTTGGGGCTGAGGGAGAGAACCAGGAAAAAGACATGCTGTGGAGGGGAGCAGAGATCGATCACTAATGATTAAATGCAGAGTGGTGCATACAGAGCAAAAAGAGAAAGAAACAGTGCATCATGGGAACCCCCCAGCAGTCTACGTCTATAGCAGCATAACTAAGGGATGGTTCAGGGTCACCTGATCCAGCCCTAACTATAAGCTTTAGCAAAAAGGAAAGTTTTAAGCCTAATCTTAAAAGTAGAGAGGGTGTCTGTCTCCCTGATCTGAATTGGGAGCTGGTTCCACAGGAGAGGAGCCTGAAAGCTGAAGGCTCTGCCTCCCATTCTACTCTTACAAACCCTAGGAACTACAAGTAAGCCTGCAGTCTGAGAGCGAAGCGCTCTATTGGGGTGATATGGTACTACGAGGTCCCTAAGATAAGATGGGACCTGATTATTCAAAACCTTATAAGTAAGAAGAAGAATTTTAAATTCTATTCTAGAATTAACAGGAAGCCAATGAAGAGAGGCCAATATGGGTGAGATATGGTCTCTCCTTCTAGTCCCCGTCAGTACTCTAGCTGCAGCATTTTGAATTAACTGAAGGCTTTTTAGGGAACTTTTAGGACAACCTGATAATAATGAATTACAATAGTCCAGCCTAGAGGAAATAAATGCATGAATTAGTTTTTCAGCATCACTCTGAGACAAGACCTTTCTGATTTTAGAGATATTGCGTAAATGCAAAAAAGCAGTCCTACATATTTGTTTAATATGCGCTTTGAATGACATATCCTGATCAAAAATGACTCCAAGATTTCTCACAGTATTACTAGAGGTCAGGGTAATGCCATCCACAGTAAGGATCTGGTTAGACACCATGTTTCTAAGATTTGTGGGGCCAAGTACAATAACTTCAGTTTTATCTGAGTTTAAAAGCAGGAAATTACAGGTCATCCATGTCTTTATGTCTGTAAGACAATCCTGCAGTTTAGCTAATTGGTGTGTGTCCTCTGGCTTCATGGATAGATAAAGCTGGGTATCATCTGCGTAACAATGAAAATTTAAGCAATACCGTCTAATAATACTGCCTAAGGGAAGCATGTATAAAGTGAATAAAATTGGTCCTAGCACATAACCTTGTGGAACTCCATAATTAACTTTAGTCTGTGAAGAAGATTCCCCATTTACATGAACAAATTGTAATCTATTAGACAAATATGATTCAAACCACCGCAGCGCAGTGCCTTTAATACCTATGGCATGCTCTAATCTCTGTAATAAAATTTTATGGTCAACAGTATCAAAAGCAGCACTGAGGTCTAACAGAACAAGCACAGAGATGAGTCCACTGTCTGAGGCCATAAGAAGATCATTTGTAACCTTCACTAATGCTGTTTCTGTACTATGATGAATTCTAAAACCTGACTGAAACTCTTCAAATAGACCATTCCTCTGCAGATGATCAGTTAGCTGTTTTACAACTTACAACTACCCTTTCAAGAATTTTTGAGAGAAAAGGAAGGTTGGAGATTGGCCTATAATTAGCTAAGATAGCTGGGGGTCAAGTGACGGCTTTTTAAGTAATGGTTTAATTACTGCCACCTTAAAAGCCTGTGGTACATAGCCAACTAACAAAGATAGATTGATCATATTTAAGATCGAAGCATTAAATAATGGTAGGGCTAGAAATGAACATGTAACTGTTTTGCCAAGCTATTACAACATAAACATTGCAAATATTTACCTTTTAGATGGTTCTTAATGCATTCTCCACCTCATGAAGTGCACGGGGGGGCTGCAGATGAAATGGTCCTCTGTGATTCCAGAAGTGATTAGAGGCATTTTCAACAGCCAAACTCTGAGAGAAAATGATTAATCCACTACTAAATAATTATATTATATACACAGTGTCCAGCGCACAAAGTACGACATCCAGCTGGCAACACCGCGGGTAGCATTGTCATGATGAAGTGCACAAGAGTGCGGAGCCAAAATGCACACAAGTGTCAAGGCACCTTAACAGGGCTCTGGGAAGGCAAGAAGTCTTCACCGGCAGTTCAGGTGGAGGAGGTGATCATTTGTAACCCAATGGCTGTGAAGGCAGATGAAAGCTGAAGCTAGTTTTTAGACCCCAATCATTTTGATTGTCCCAGCCATTGGACTAGGCTAAGGAATGTGTGTTTATCAGTATGCAACATTCCCACCTTAAAAATATCCATGAACAGGCATGTGTAGATTGACAGTTGGATGTAGATATCCCGTCCGGGAATTGATTGAGAGACAATCTTCCTCGCCATAGAGAGATTGCCACGTGGACTGCTGCTATACTGGCATTTAAATGGGATTCTGGGAACCGTTAATAGTATGTAACCATCAATCAATCAATCAATCAATCAATCAAGTTTTATTTCCAAAGTGCTTTACAACAACCAAAGTTGATCAAAGTGCTGCACACAGTTAAAAACAACCATAAGATAAAACATATACATCTAAAATGTATTACAGTTGTCAATTTCCAGAGAGTTACAGCTCTATTTGTCAAAGACCACTTCAAACAAATACATTTTCAGCCTGGCTTTGAACAGGGGCAGGGATGAGATGGAGCGTAACTCCAGAGGAAGAGAGTTCCAGAGTTTACGACCTGCCACAGCAAAGGCACGATTACCCCACTGTCTATACCTTGACCTTGGAACCACCAGCAGGTGTTGGTCTGAGGAGCGCAAGGCTCTGCTGGGCTGGTGGGGGGTCAAAATGTCACTGAGGTAAGGCGGTGTGAGGCCATGGATTGTACTAAAGATGAACATCAAGAGTTTAAATTGTATTCAGAACTGAACCGGGAGCCAATGGAGGGAGTAAAGAGCTGGTGTGATGTGGTCGTGTTTGCGAGTGCTGGTGAGGAGGCGAGCAGACGCATTCTGCACCAGTTGCAGTCGGTAAAGAAAGGCTTGACTAAGTCCAGTGTACAGAGCATTACAATAGTCCAAACGTGAGCTGATAAGAGCATGGATGGTTTTCTCAAAATCTCAAAATTTAGTAAAGGTTTGACCTTAGCTAACTGTCTGAGTTGGAAAAAGCTTGCTCTAACCACAGAGTCAATTTGTTTACTGAATTTTAAATCTGAGCCAAAAATCACACCCAGATTCCTGACAGTGTGGTTGAGCTGAGAGCCAAAATAAGTGATGTTTTTAACTGAATTTACATGGCTGGAAGATCCAAAGAGGATAAATTCAGTTTTTGACTCGTTCAGACAGAGAAAGTTTTGTGATAGCCAGCACTTTATGTCATTGAGACAGGAATTAATGGACTGTGTGTCTGAAAAAGAAGTCACAGGCAGATAGATTTGTAAGTCATCCACGTACATATGAAAGGACACATCATGATGGGCAATAATAGAACCTAATGCCATAATGTACAATGAGAAAAGGGCAGGGCCAAGAATTGAACCCTGTGGCATACCGGAGGTCAGAGGAGTTGGTGAACAGGAGAGGTCATTAATCATAACAGTAAAGGACCTATTTGAAAGATATGTCCTTTCCATGAAGTCAGTGGAGTGATGTCCACACCAGAGACACACTGATGAGCAAATAACACACCCACATGTTTGCAATTATATGGGTGGACATAAAAGCATGCACAAAGTGATGCCTAAAATACCACTAACAATGGCTGCATTAGCGTTATTAGAGGACCTTGCAAATGGTGCAATCTGACACAAGTGTGTATTCAGGGAATGCGAGGATTTACTTGCAAATAACGGTAATTGACTCATAAAACGATTTCGATTGCCAAGACCACTGTTACTGGACTTGCGTACAGAACTGCGGTCGGCCCAGAGCGCAATACGGGGAGGAGCCAGGGGTTCTCTGTGTTCGCACAGGTGCTGACCACGCTGGGCTTCCTGGCATCAGGGGCGTTCCAACGTGAGCTGGCTGATCGGTCAGCTAGTCAACCATGAGCTGAGCCATGCCAGCTGTGTGAAATGCAATAATCATATCTTGACAGCAACAATTATTGTACCATTGATTACTTTTCACTGTTCACTAGTACAGCATTTCTTCTGTACAGAATTATACCAGGATTAATACTCAGAAGCATTTTTAATTTCATGATTTCTAAACCCCATATCATTTGGAAATTAATCAGTTGGAAGTTGATGACATGTTATTGTAATAACATCAACATTGCTCTACAAGGCAGCAACAACACAGGAGCCCATAGATGTGTAATGGGAATCAATTATAAGGATAGATAAGTTTAATTTCCAGCTAAGTTGCATTTTTGTCAATAAACTTTCATTATGAACTTTTTAACTGATCTCTTTAAGTTTATTTATCCTTTGCTATATAATTATGTGTATATCATTGCATGATGACCATATTTATTTTTCCATGACATAAATTAGAAATCAGATGTCGTCACAGGTAAGAAACCATTTTACAAAGCTTCCTAGTTCATGACACGACACTAACCTGAAAGACCAACTTTAAATAGATCTTTCAGGAAAAACTGGCAGGATTTCACAGTTGATGGTCACCAGTTGTTTCACGTATCCATTTATTACTTACATTGAATTATTTATTTATTGTTTTCTTTTTCTGTCTGTAAATATGCACATATGTAAATATGTATAATCGTGAGATGTTAGTAGGTACGTTGCAAATTTGAAAGAGTATTTTGAAATCAACTGATGATAAGAAAAAAATGAAATTGGTCATAAAATATTTTATGACAAACACCTGGAATAATATGGCTTATTGTGTGGTGGATTAAATAGAAATCAATGGGTGAAACGTGCTCACAGTTAATGTTGTAGAACTGCCTGTTAAACTGCCTTGTTCCAGCCCCCACGTAACCCACTGAAAATAAAGTCAGTCTCATCCGACTGTTAAAACGCCCCAAACTCGGAAAATAGTGGGCACTCTTGTTGAACATTTATCTTTTCTTCAAGGGTTCTCGCGCATTCGTACAAGATGAAGCGTGTGAACGGAAAGAAACGAGTACCGAATGATCTGTGACAGCGATAAAAATAAAATAAAATGGTCCCTTTATTCGAGTATATCCTTTTTGTTTCTGCCAGAGGGGAAACTGGCGGTTTGAGCGTTGAAAGGAGTTTTTAGGAACAAGAGGCGTGGTCATTACCAGATACCCATAATGCATTTAGCGCGTGTGGCTGTTATCTGAAACACCATCCCAAATGGCGTTATATACAACGTTTTAGCGCAACATTTCTGACTTCCAGCTGTCAGTTATTAATATTATTGTTTTAAGAATTTGTCAATTGTCGATTGATATTTTCTTAAAACCATATGTGAAAATGCTGAGGTTGTGAATTGAGGCGCAGTTCTGGAAAAACCACAGGTTGCAGACAACTAGTCCATCCGCCTTTCGCTTGCTACCTATAGCAAGAATGGAATTTTTGGATGCCCTAATCTATTAGGGCAGATTTCTTGTTGAAAGTAGTTTAGTTATTGAATACTTTAGAAATTGTTTTTATTGAGTGTCGTAAACCATATAAAATTAGTTTGGCTGTACAGCTTAAAGTACAGTACAATACTATATTGCTAACACTGTGACTGGGCAGATTGTTAAAAATGAGAAAAGTAAAACTAGAGCTGAATATTCTATACTGCACTCTATTTACAGTACAGTATATATATATATATTTTTGTACAGAGTAGCCACCGGGAAAGAAACTGCTCTTCATTCTAGTTGTGTGGTTGAAAAAGACTTTGTGACGTCGACCTGATGGTGGCATGCTGCTCACTACTATTAATACTGGAGTAATAATGTGCTTTGATTTAAAAGAAAAATAAAAGTTCGATTTCTGCAGCCAATCACATCTCAGAACTTTAAAATATATTATTGCAGTAGTACTTCTTGTCTGAATGTTTCATTACTTATAACAATAAGTGCAATTCTCTGGAATCGTTATTTGATGAGTTTAGTGGACTTGAAACTTAGTAACAACACCGAATGGATAGTAAGAGATTCAGGCTCAGAGTAACATTTCTGACAGACGGTGGTGGCCTTTGGAAATGTGTTCAGTATCATCAGTGCTGCAGGAAAAAAAAAATCCTGATGGCCAAGAATTAAGTGAAAGACTACAGCAGCGTTTTAGGGCCACATTGAGTTTTTTTAGACTTTGAGAATAAAGTCAGAATGTTATGAGAATATAGTTGTAATTTGACAAGAATAAAGTCATAATTTTCTGAGAAAAAAATCGTAATACTATGAGAATAAAGTCGTAATTTTATGAGAAAAAAAAACTTGTAATATTACGAGAATAAAGTTGTCCTCATAAGAGAGGTGATAACCCTGCAGGCTGCCTGTTCCAGCCATCTCCTCCTCCATGAACGAGGCGATTTCGGGAGCTACGAATCACCGGACCTACAGGGGAACTCCGTGTGGTTCCTCTTCCGGAATAGACATATTTTCTTGCACATTCTTTTCAAAGTTCTGATAAAAATGATAATGTGGTGCAGATGGGTCAAAAGATGAAGCTCCTTTTTTGTAAAACCTACACTGAAGTACAACTTCACAAAGCACCCACAGATCTCATTTGAGATGCGATATGAGTTTTTCTCTCATAAAATTATGACTTTATTTTCGAAGTCTAAAAAAACTCAATGTGGCCCTAAATATATACGAGGGCTGTCAATAAAGTATAGGTCCTTCTTATTTTTTTCAAAAACTATATGGATTTCATTCATATGTTTTTACGTCAGACATGCTTGAACCCTCGTGCGCATGCGTGAGTTTTTCCACGCCTGTCGGTGACGTCATTCGCCTGTGAGCACTCCTTGTGGGAGGACTCGTCCAGCCCCTTGTCGGAATTCCTTTGTCTGAAAAGTTGCTGAGAGACTGGCGCTTTGTTTGATCAAAATTTTTTCTAAACCTGTGAGACACATCGAAGTGGACACGGTTCGAAAAATTAAGCTGGTTTTCAGTGAAAATTTTAACGGCTGATGAGAGATTTTGAGGTGATACTGTCGCTTTAAGGACTTCCCACGGTTCGAGACGTCGCGCAGCGCTCTCAGGCGCCGTCGTCAGCCTGTTTCAAGCTGAAAACCTCCACATTTCAGGCTCTATTGATCCAGGACGTCGTGAGAGAACAGAGAAGTTTCAGAAGAAGTCGGTTTCAGCATTTTATCCGGATATTCCACTGTTAAAGGAAATTTTTTTAATGAAAGATGTGCGGACGGGTCAGCGCGTCGGGACGCAGCCGGCGCGGTGTGGCGGCACAGGAAAAACACCTCCGTGTTGATAACCATTTGTAAAATCCAGGCGGCTTTCGATGGCTTTCAGTGGAGTGAGTATATGAGAAATTGTTTAACAGCTGGACATGTTCCAACTTGTCCTTAAGGCTTCCAACAGAGGTGTTTTTCCTGTGGTGGAGCGTCGCAGCGGCTGTGAGCCGACGCTGCAATCCGTCTGCACGTCTTTCATTAAAAAAAATCTCCTTTAACAGTGGAATATCCGGATAAAATGCTGAAACCGACTTCTTCTGAAACTTCTCTGTTCTCTCACGATGTCCTGGATCAATAGAGCCTTAAATGTGGAGGTTTTCAGCTTGAAACAGGCTGACGACGGCGCCTGAGAGCGCTGCGCGACGTCTCGCACCGTGGGAAGTCCTTAAAGTGACAGAATCACCTAAAAATCTCTCATCAGCCGTTAAAATTTTCACTGAAAACCAGCTTAATTTTTCGAACCGTGTCCACTTCGATGTGTCTCACAGGTTTAGAAAAAATTTTGATCAAACAAAGCGCCAGTCTCTCAGCAACTTCTCAGACAAAGGAATTCCGACGAGGGGCTGGACGACTCCTCCCACAAGGAGTGCTCACAGGCGAATGACGTCACCGACAGGCGTGGAAAAACTCACGCATGCGCACGAGGGTTCAAGCATGTCTGACGTAAAAACATATGAATGAAATCCATATAGTTTTTGAAAAAAATAAAAAGGACCGTTACTTTATTGACAGACCTCGTATATAGCAGAAGCAGATTTGGATTTGGACAAACAAAGGTGGTGTCTGGGGCTTCTTGGTGGACCTGAACAGAATCTTGAAAACGTGAAAGCCTCTGAAATCATTTATTCCATTTTTTTCATTTATATAGTGCCAAATCACAACAGAGTTGCCTCTTCAGAGTTGCTTCACACAGGTAAGGTCTAACCTTACCAACCCCCAGAGCAACAGTGGTAAGGAAAAACTCCCTCTGAGGAAGAAACCTCAAGCAGACCAGACTCAAAGGGGTGACCCTCTGCTTGGGCCATGCTACAAACATAAATTACAGAACAATTCATGGACAAATACCAAGAATTGCTGTTGGTGCACAGGACAGGAGGATCGCCAACACAAATACAACTCCCATCTCTGGATGGAGCTGCACCTTAAACAGAGAGAAAACAGAATCAGGCATCAGAAAGACAAAAAAATACTGTATAATTTGCCAGCATTAAACAATAAGAAAAACAGAGAAATACTAAGGTGATTGCCGGCCACTAGCCATAAACTTCACTAAAAGACCCAGAATTTAGGTAAAGTTGAGGCCGCGGCCCGCTCCAATTACTTATAAATAAATTAAAAGAGTAAAAAGCCTAAAACAAAACTGTACCAGTATGCCAGCCATATGAAAGGGAAAATAATTCTGTCTGGACTTGAAAATCTCCACAGAACCTGAATGTTTTATTGAAATCTGTCTGACTGTTAAATAGAAATCTGTCATAATGTGACTCAAGACACAAATCTTTATTACTCAACATTAATATCACAAACAAAGCTACTGCAAGAGGCTTTTGACCACTGGAAATTAAATAGTTTATCATTATCTAATACAAGCGGAGCGCTGCGCAGCGTTGCAAGGCTCACTCTATGATAGAGGCACAAAACAGAAATGACACAAAAACTCTCCGCAGTGGGGAAAAAGCCACAAACCGTTGTAAAAATCCATAAAAAGCCACAAACCGACGAACATAGACAATATAAAGAAGAGTAGATGCTGCATTGGTTGCTGTGGCACAAGAAATGGACCAGTTATCATAGTGATTCTATCATTATCACTTTATCATTTGATTATATGATTATATCATTTTTTAAAAGATGCTCTTTCACTTAGTTGTTTTCTGATTGTTTAAGGAGGATGACGAGAAAAAGGGGTGTGAAGTAGGACGATGAAGGGAAGAGCAGGGAGAGTCAGATATAGAATTTCTGATGATGTCAGAGCCACGGTTGTGGACCATGTAGTAAACCACGGGATGACCCTGACAAATGCTGGGCAATGGGTTCAGCCTAATCTGAGCCACTACACTGCTGTAAACATCATAAGGACATTTCAAAATGAGAATCTGTCAGTACAATAACTTCATGCTAGTTTTGTAGTACTCTAATTTGAAACACAGTACTACTGTGAAAACACTGAAATAGTTTTATTTTACAGAATTGCAAGATGTCAAGCATCTAGTGGCAGAGGAAGACAATTTACTCCAGAGCAAGAGACCTAAATAGTCAGTATGGTGATCGCAAAGAACTGCATAAGACTAAAGGAAAAACAACAACATATAATAGCAGATTACACCATCTTCCAAAATGCAGTGCATCCAGAAAGCAGTCACAGCATTTCACTTTTTCCACATTTTGTTATGTTACATCCTTATCCAGAAATGGAGTAAATTCATCTTTCCCTCAAAATTCTACTCACAACACCCCATAATGACAACATGCGTGTGCATGTGTGTGTGTGTGGTGTTCACCATCATGCAACCCTGGGCCCATACAACACAGCACACATTATAACATTCCTGGACACCTTGCATCACATGCTCACAAATGATCAGAGGCCAGACCAGACCAGGTCCATGATCATTTGGGATTATATTAGTTTCCAGAGGACTGCTTTGGGCTGCAACTGGTTTACAGACCACCCACTCTTTGCTGTACTCAATCCCCCCACCACTGTATTCTTTATTCTTGAATCTGATCAAAGAGTTCTTCTCTGCCTGGTGCTGGAAGGTATATGACGGTCAGTCCTAGCAATATATATATATATATATATATATATATATATATATATATATATATATATATATATATATATATATATATATATATATATATATATATATATATATATATATATGCATTTACAGAACTACATGAATGACAAAAATATGATGTCAGACATACCACGTGCACAAACAAAGCAATAACCAGATGTGTTTTTCATACCATCAGTATGTTGGTGGAATCTTGTGCTATGACATCAACTGTTAAGCACAAAAATACAATTTTTTAAAAAGTTTGAATAGTTTAGCAAGATTTATAAGAGATACACGATGTTTTGCTGATTTACTGTAAGGTTTTTTTTATTTGTGTGTGGAATTTAGCAAAAATAGCCAATAGTTACAAATATTGTGCTTAAGCAATCAGAAAAAAACTGCCAAACGTCCCAAAATACAAAAGACGTGAACGCTCTTGTTGAACATTTAATCTGCTGCGTCAAATGGGCACGCGCACATGTTGAGGCACACAAAAAAGAAGAAGAAGAAAAAAAGAAACACAGCGTCAGTTGTAGCAGTGATCAAGTAAAATACCCACCTGTTTTATTCATAGTCTTTCACTTTTATGTATGAAGCAAATGGGAGAACGGTTGGTTTGGGCGTCGAATGTAGAAAGTCGATTTTATGATTTTATGTGTGGTGGACGTGATCATGATTAGCATTTTCCCACCATGCATTTCGGAAGTGTGGTGGTTCACCAACAGAATTTCACAACTTTTGTGCGATGTACATAGTCTTAGCGTAACATGGTAATCTTTTGATTTTAATTTGATACCTATTAATAACATTTGGTGTTCGATAAGTAGCAGGTGTGGCTTTGATAAAACCATAAGTAAAAATGCTCAGGAAGTAGACTGAGACGCGGTGGCCGTCTATGTGTGCACGAAGATGTCCCAGTCCATCCAGCTGTTCTAGATATGCTTGAAAGAGCTATCTGGTAAAACAATTTTTGGTTGCTCTCACTTCATGAGAGCAAAAGCAATAAAATAAGGTTTTTAGTGTGATTTAATGTTTCTGGGCTCCACAAACAGCATCAAGCGCTGCTTATTATACAACCCCTGATACTAATTATGGAATCACCGGCCTCGGAGGATGTTCATTCAGTTGTGTAATTTTGTAGAAAAAAAAAGCAGATCACAGACGTGACACAAAACAAGTCATTTCAAATGGCAACTTCCTGGCTTTAAGACACACTATAAGAAATCAGGAAAAATAATTGTGGCAGTCAGTAACGGTTACTTTTTTAGACCAAGCAGATGGAAAAAAATAGGGACTCACTCAATTCTGAGGAATAAATTATGGAATCACCCTGTAAATTTTCATCCCCAAAACAAAACACCTGCATCATATCAGATCTGCTCGTTAGTCTGCATCTAAAAAGGAGTGATCACACCTTGGAGAGCTGTTGCACCAAGTGGACTGACATGAATCATGGCTCCAACACGAGGGATGTCAATTGAAACAAAGGAGAGGATTATCAAACTCTTAAAAGAGGGTAAATCATCACGCAATGTTGCAAAAGATGTTGGTTGTTCACAGTCAGTTGTGTCTAAACTCTGGACCAAATACAAACAACATGGGAAGGTTGTTAAAGGCAAACATACTGGTAGACCAAGGAAGACATCAAAGCATCAAGACAGAAAACCTAAAGCAATATGTCTCAAAAATCGAAAATGCCCAACAAAACAAATGAGGAACGAATGGGAGGAAACTGGAGTCAACATCTGTGACCAAACTGTAAGAAACCGCCTAAAGGAAATGGGATTTACATACAGAAAAGCTAAAAGAAAGCCATCATTAACACCTAAACAGAAATAAACAAGGTTACAACGGGCTAAGGAAAAGCAATCGTGAACTGTGGATGACTGGATGAAAGTCATATTCAGTGATGAATCTCGAATCTGCATTGGGCAAGGTGATGATGCTGGAACTTTTGTTTGGTGCCGTTCCAATGAGATTTATAAAGACGACTGCCTGAAGAGAACATGTAAATTTCCACAGTCATTGATGATATGGGGCTGCATGTCAGGTAAAGGCACTGGGGAGATGGCTGTCATTACATCATCAATAAATGCACAAGTTTACGTTGATATTTTGGACACTTTTCTTATTCCATCAATTGAAAGGATGTTTGGGGATGATGAAATCATTTCTCAAGATGATAATGCATCTTGCCATAGAGCAAAAACTGTGAAAACATTCCTTGCAAAAAGACACATAGGGTCAATGTCATGGCCTGCAAATAGTCCGGATCTTAATCCAATTGAAAATCTTTGGTGGAAGTTGAAGAAAATGGTCCATGACAAGGCTCCAACCTGCAAAGCTGATCTGGCAACAGCAATCAGAGAAAGTTGGAGCCAGATTGATGAAGAGTACTGTTTGTCACTCATTAAGTCCATGCCTCAGAGACTGCAAGCTGTTATAAAAGCCAGAGGTGGTGCAACAAAATACTAGTGATGTGTTGGAGCGTTCTTTTGTTTTTCATGATTCCATAATTTTTTCCTCAGAATTGAGTGATTCCATATTTTTTCCCTCTGCTTGGTCTAAAAAAGTAACCGTTACTGACTGCCACAATCTTTTTTTCTTGATTTCTTATAGTGTTTCTTAAAGCCAGAAAGTTGCCATTTGAAATGACTTTAGTTTTGTGTCATGTCTGTGATCTGCTTTTTTCCTACAAAATTAAACAACTGAATGAACATCCTCCGAGGCCGGTGATTCCATAATTTTTGCCAGGGGTTGTATATATATAAACGCAATGCTAAAATACCCTCGGCCATATGAGCCTTGTGTTCTTTATAATTTGCAGTTGTTTTATGATCCTGTTGTCTTACATACACTTTGTACATGTTCAATGAAGCCCCTCTATTAATCAGTCAATCAAAAACAATATTTACATTTTAACAGCGTCTGCAGGAGGCTTTGCGTGTGCGTGTACATGAGCTTTTGACAAAAGTGGAAGTTATGCAAATCAAGAAGTCTTTTGTAAATCACCCCCCTGTGCATTTGCTGGTATTATTGAGACAGATTTAACTCCATAGGAAGTTAGCTTTGAGTTAGCGGAAGTTAGCATGCATGTTAATGCCGCAAAATGTATCAGCTTACAAAAAGAACGTTTTCAGTTTATTTCTCGCTATCTTTTACAGAATATATGACAAAGAGGATATATTTACACACAAACAAAACATTTTGCAGCTAGCTACCAGCATGTGACATCACCATGCTAATGTCTGCAAATGCGAAACAAGTTCAGAGGTGTTATTAGGTTCCAAAAATGGCATTTTCAGTTTTAGAAGTGTTTACTTCTCGCTATGTTTTAAGTAATATATGAGAGACACCAGGGTTCTAGCCAGGACCATTTTAGTGTCAGGTAAATGATGTGATCACGGAGCATAGCTTCGGGGGGCCACGGACCCCTGGATCCACGGCTCCCCGAAGCTATATGGTTTTTTACCACTAAAACATTCTTGGCAAGCCTTATTTTAACTCATTTTCAGTGGTTTTACATGCATTGAACGCAAGAATAATAAACAAAAAATTATATTTATGTTGTAGTATATGTAAGATCAAAGTTATTTTTTGCATGTCAAAGTCTAAGTTAATAAATTCAATAACACTGAAAATGTTAAAAACACATTAATACTTATTGGACATCGCATTTACTCTCTTCATCAAAAATGACACACAGTAGCTTTTAATCCAGTGAAGCAGGCAGTTTTTCTGTCATCCTGACATTTTTTTTTTCAGCAATTTGAGTGGGATTGCATTACTTTTTTCTTTTTAAACAATATAACACTTAATTGCGTTGTTTAAACAAAGGCTGAACCTGGACTGATTTGTCAAACCTGTCTGTGTGTAAATACAGCTATTTTACTTCTTTATTTGCTGAAAATGCTGAGTTGTTGTACATTTGGAGGCACAAATAGACACAGCAAGGAAGGGCTTCAAGATGTACAGATTCCCTTCAGATCTGAACAGAAGAAAAATTTGGGAAAATAAAGTCAGCTGTGAGGGATGGAAGCCGACATCATTGTCAAAGCTTTGAGAGGTAAATTTATTGTTCAGTCCCATGTACAGTAAAACTCACCAAAAAATATCATTGTATAAACCAGCTATACGCAGTCACCAGACAAAAAAGTCCCAAAGTTTTTGTATTGTTTTCCAGGTAATAAACACCATATATAACGGATTTTGTACAGCGGATTTTCACTCACATGGGATAAAATGTCCCATCTGATCGCATTGTATTTCCATTAAACTCCTCGCATGTGGGACCGAAGTCATTTCTGTGATTAAAAGCCTGACCATTTATTTTTTGCACGCCGCCACTCAAAAACAAAGCAGAACAGATTCAAACAGAATGTGACATTTTAACCTCTTAAAATAGCTCTTGAAATATGTCAGGGGTTAGCCATCTTTGAACTTGTCTAAGGTCTGTATCCTAAGAATATTGTGGTCCTCATATATTAGTATATTAGGTCCTCATATTTCACACGAGAAATTAGTTTTTTTTGTTCTTGTGACTCGGATTTATATGACTCGGCGTGCAGTGCCTGATTCTGCCTCCAGGGGCAGTGTTTCTTTGTCAGGCTTTCTCTTTGAGCGTCTCTTCCTGTGTCTCGTCCGCCGTCCGGACCACTGAACTATCCGGACCGCACGCTGTCTTTAGTCGCTGCACGGTTGCCGGGTTCCCAGGCCTGTCAGTATGAAGATCTGGGCGTCAGAGCACATATTTAAGTAAGTAGTTTTATGTCTGATGATATTTACATATACGTATCTGTTGTATTTAGTATCGTTTTATAGAAAGTTTTCGGCAGCTTCTAGCATTTCTAGCTAGCTTTCGTTAAAGTTAGCTTGCGTTACCAACAACTCATTTTCAAAATAAAGTGGTAACTCGACATTCAAAGAACCACATTGGAAGTAAGTGTTTTAAATGTTTTATTCTCGGTTTTTATTTGTACCATGCATTTTTTTGCGGGTATGAACTTTACATAAATAAATCCAATCAGTCCAACCACTTTAGCTAACTAATAAAACTTTAAGGTTACAATTTTACAAAATATTCCGTGCCATTTCTTTATTAAAAAAAAAAAAAAAAAAAAAAAAAAAAGGCCAGGGGACCACACCAAACAGTAGTCGTTTAACATTGATACCAGAAGGCCTGGTATCAATAATAACCTGATCCAGACATTACAATCCAGCCTGTGTTTCACGACCTTCACAAACTTGTATGTTGGCCATCCCCATACCTGTCAACTCGGGGAAATATCAGAGAGGGAGATTTTTTTTCTTTTTTTTTTTGGCCATAAACTTATCATAAATGTTCAAGGATTCAAAAGGAGTTTATTGTCATATGCACATAGGAACATGTTCCCTGCACAATGAAATGTGTTTACTGCATTTTACCCATCCTAATTGCCAGTTAGGAGCAGAGGTCGCCTTTTTGGCGCCCGGGGACCAGCTCCAGATGTACATCCCTGCCCTAGGTCACGAGCAGGGCTGAGCAAACCTTGACCGGCCTCTTGACAAACAAACAACAACACACATAAGCCGGCCAGGTACATGAACACATATAAAAGCACACACAAGGGAAGAATTGGGAAAAGAAACCTCCATTGCTGCTGCGTTGATGTGCAGCTCACTCTTGAGCCCTGTAGAGTGCCATGCATTTTTTCTTTCTTTCTTATTAATTAATCCTAATTAATTACCAAATCCTAATTAATTAACGTATTTATTGCACAGTTTGTAAAAAAGTGGGGGGAAAAAAAGGAGCCTGTAGCGCCACGAGCCACTATTTGCAGCTTGGAGTTCATCTTTTGTAGGTTTGAAGTCACTGGTCTTGCAATCTGAGTTGAGTTTGAATCAAAATCACAATCAAATTTATTGCCAAGTAAGTTTGCACATACAAGGAATTTGATCTGGGGTTATTAGACCAATAAGAAAGAGTCAGATAGAAAGAACTATAGTCACTGGTAAATAAATAAAGTGGAATCGAATGGGACAGTAGAGTACAGGTGCAGCTAAGAAGAGCACATGCAGTGTCATTGGCTAAGTCTGTTCTGCTTTCTGTTACAATCTTGTGATGAAAGTTCTTTCGCGTGAAGAATTTGAGGGATGATCATGCACAGAAGACCCTCTACCTGTAAAGCTGCAGCTGTCCTTCAGAGCGCGCGCGCTCTTAGCTATCCGCTCAGTCTGTCAGGGCTGCAAGGGACTGAATGGAGATAATAGGGACGTCCGCCTGCCTGCCGCCACTGCTTTTTTTACCACACAATATGCAATTTATTTTAGATTTTTGTTTAAGTCATTGTAGTCACAATTAACCAGCTAGACGAATATCTCCGTTTTACAGACTCAGCGGCCTCGCAAAGGGTCTTGATGCTTTCCGTTGTTCATTTGTAAGCGGTGCTCGCTCGTTAACTTTGATATAAGGAGATTTTAAGAATGAATCGGGATGTTGGGAGATAAGGTTTTTTTAGGGCAAGAGATATTATCCAAATGGACAAAAATTACGTTTTTTATTCAAAGATCCCTTTGGGTGGAAAATCATGGCCCTTTTCATGGTAGGGGTAAAAGGGACCAAAACAGTGACATAATCAAAATGTAGATTTTGACCTTTGAATATCTTTGTGAGCCCTCAGTAAGCCTCATTGATCTTATGGTATATGAATGTATGGATCGAGTCCTCCCATTTAGAATTATATTTTTCAAGGCTAACTGAGGCGCTGCCTATAGGTGGCGCTTCGAGTCACAAGTTTTGGCATTTTGGGCTACATTTGGGACCCTCCCAGGGCCTGCGCCCTGAATAAGCCTTGCTCATTTATGCATATTTGGATACACCGGGACAAGTTCTTTCCAAATTTACATAAACGGCAATGGCTTAGTTAGGGTGCTTTTGCATAGGTGGTGCTCTTTATGTTAAGAACGTGATATCTGGCGATTTTCATTTGGCCATATCTTGGTGCGCCCCCTATGGATTTCAGTGAAACTTGTTTTATTATGTTCCTCTGTATCTCTGCTATTCAGGATTAAGATATCAGGGAGGCTTTTTGCCTCATTAACCATGGGTTAATGAGGCAAAACGGGATCTTTGGATAAAAAAAGCATAATATTTGTCCATTTGGACAATATATCTTCCCCTAAAAAACTTCAGTGGCCTACTGAAACATATCACCTCCTTCTATAAACCATTCCACAGTTACAGACTATGGCTCTTAAATGCCCAAAGTTTCAGACTTGTCAGATGTTTGCATATATGAGCTCACAGATATGATCCACTATAATTTCCAGAGAGGACTTTTTTCTTTGACTAAGATAATTGTTGTGTAAATTATACAGACAAAGATTATTGCGGTGTACCCATACAGTGAGGAAAATAAGTATTTGAACACCCTGCAATTTTACAAGTTCTCCCATTTAGAAATCATGGAGGGGTCTGAAATTTTCATCTTAGGTGCATGTCCACTGTGAGAGACGTAATCTAAAAAAAAAAAAAAAAAAAAAATCCGGAAATAACAATGTATGATTCTTTTTTTTCTTTTTTTTTTGTATGTTACTGCTGCAAATAAGTATTTCAAATTCTGTGAAAATCAATGTTAGTATTTGATACAGTAGCCTTTGTTTGCAATTACAGAGGTCAAATGTTTCCTGCACTTTTTCACCAGGTTTGCACACACTGCAGGAGGGATTTTGGTCCACTCCTCCATACAGATCTTCTCCAAATCTTTCAGGTTTGGAGTTTCAGCTCCCTCAAAGGTTTTCTATTGAGTTCTGGTCTGGAGGCTGGCCAGGCCACTCCAGGACCTTGAAATACTTTTTATGGAGCCCCTCCTTAGTTGCCCTGGCTGTGTGTTTGGGGTCATTGTCATGCTGGAAGACCCAGCCATGATCCATCTTCAATGCTCTTACTGAGGGAAGGAGGTTGTTTGCCAAATTCTCATAATACATGAGCCCATCTATCCTCCCTTCAATACGGTGAAGTCGTCCTGTCCCCTTTGCAGAAGAGCACCCCCACAGTATGATGTTTCCACCCCGATACTTCACGGTTGAGATGGTTTTCTTGGGGTTGTTCTCATCCTCTAAACATGGTAAGTGCTTTATCACTTGCTTTATCAACATTTTTTCTGGACCTGTGAGGGATATCTGAGTGGACACTATTGGAGAAATTAAGCTGGTTTTCGGTGAAAAGTTTAACGGCTGATGAGAGATTATGGGGTGTTTCTGTCGCTGTAAGGACTTCCCACGGAGCGGGACGTCGCGCAGTGCTTCCAGGCGCCGTCGGCGGCCTGTTTCGACCTGAAAACATTCTAATTTAAGGCTTAATTCACCCAGGACATCGTGAGAGAACAGAGAAGATTCAGAAGAGGCCGGCATGAGGACTTTATGCGGACATTCCACTGTTTAATGACATTTTGTAATGAAAGACGTGCGCGCAAATTCGCCGTTTCCGTGACGACTCGGCAAATCTGTGTGCGCCGCGACAGGAAAAACACCTCCGTGTTGAAAACCATTTGTAAAATTCAGGCGACTTTTGATGGCTTTCAACAAGTGAGTAACTGAGAAATTGTTTAACAGCTTGGGCATGTTCCAACTTGCCCGTTAAGGTTTCCAACGGAGGTGTTTTTCCTGTCGCGACCCCCCGCGGTCGGGTCCGGCCCGACCCGACATGCGACTCTGCCCGCACGTTCTTTCATTACAAAATGTCCGTTAACAATGGAATGTCCGAATAAACTCCTCATGCCAACTTCTTCTGCAAGTTCTCTGTTCTCTGACGACTTCCTGGATCAACAGAGCCTGAAATATGGAAGTTTTCAACTTGAAACGGCGAGACGTTTCCGTCTCGAAGCGCAGATCGCTGTCAGGCGCAGTGGGCCGTCCTTAAAGCGACACTACCAGACCAAAATCTCTCATCAGCCGTTAAAATTTTTACCGAAAACCAGCTGAATTTATCGAATGGTGTCCACTCAGTTGTGCCTTACAGTTTTGAAAAAATTTTGATTAAACAAAGCAGCAGTCTCTGAGCCATTCGTAAACAATGAAAAAACGACGAGAGGGTGGGCGACTCCTCACTCATAGACTGACACAGGCGAATGACGTAACCGACAGGCGTGAAAAAACTATCGCATGCCCACGAGGGTTCAAGCATGTCTGATGTAATCACACGTGATTCAAGTCCATATGTTTTTTGAAAAAAATAATAAGGTCCGTTACTTTTATCACAGACCTCGTGTATATATATATATATATATAGTCGATTTTGTCATTGTATATTGCCAATCCTTCAGTTCAATTCAGTTCTTGAAATGTCAGCTTATAATGGCACTACTGACTCTTGCAGCCACCCATGGGAGACGGTGACCAAGGCAGCAATGCAGAAATACCCCAACCCAATGAACCCTAGTGTTTTTGGGGTGGATGTGCTGGACAGACGGGTGGACATGAAAGGACGGTTACACAGCACCAGGCTCCTCAGCACAGAGTGGGGTCTTCCCGCCATGGCCAAGTCTGTAAGTTGTGCTGAAATTATTTCCAAGTGGAATGTCAAAAATGTAATTAGGCTTGTGTGTGTGGGGGGGGGGGGTTCTAAGACTTTTAGTTGTTTATGAAGTAAGTAAAAGTGTTTTTGTGCAGTTCAGTTGCAAAAGACATACTTTAAAGTTATGAGGCCAAGTAACCAGAAAAAACAAACAAACATATTTTTCATCCAGGACTGACTACAAAACTGACAAGGGAGTGTCTCTGAGTGTTGAGGACCCCAGAAGCTGGAGAAGGTGAAGGGATGCCCATGTTTCTCCCGGCTGCAGCAGAGAGATTTATTATTATTGTGTTTTTGGTTTTTTTTAGAGATATGAGAATGGACCAGTTGTCTGCCTGAGTGGAAGCGACCCAAAGCGGTTCCATATGGAATTAAATTTGTCTCATTAATACCTGCAAATGCACAGAGGGTGATCTACAAGTAGTACTTGATTGCACACGTGTTTTGCGATCCACAAACACAAATTTCCAATTTATAACTTGTGTGGTTTTTTTTTTGTTTTGTTTTTTTACAAATAAATGTGTATTTGTAAATATGTCATTTTTTGTTTGTTAAAAAAGGCATTTGCAAAATAGAAAATTCTGTTTGTGAAGTGTGAGTCAGCATTTGTGGATCACCAGTCGCACGCATTTATCATTTTCCTCAGTTACACAATGTTGAGACATTCTGAGCTCAAAACTGCAATTGAGATTCACAAATATAGTTCTATGCATTTTGACCGGGGGGGGGGGGGGGGGGGTGATCAGACAGAAACTTAGAAAATATAATTTCCCATAATGCCTTTTGGCGCACGTGTCAGTTAATGTGCACACCTTCAGAATTAGCACGTTACTTTAAAAGAAATGTACGATATTTTCACTTTGTAAAGCCCCCATCATACATAGCAAGAATGTCCCAGAAGCATGCCTGACACAGCAAATATTATATAATCTGACGCAGTTGGGAGGTCAAAGAGGCGTGGCCAGCGCTGTCAGAACACGTCCGGAGTATCCAAAGCGCATGTAGATGGCAGGTGGACAGACTGTTGTCAGACTGCCATAAAAGGCGCTACAGACTGTCCGATCTCCAAATGTCTGGATTGCAGACCGGAGTGCTGTTTTCCTTATGTGCACTTGCATGCATTGGGTGCATGGTGCACACGTGTGGTGGCTGTAATTATCACTCAGCCGTGTGTGTGTTTGTGTGTGCGTGCGCATGCCACTGCCTGGGCCACTACGTGCACATACCTGCCACTGCACAGCTTTGCTCCAAAGTTTGCTGGCAGTTGGCCATGCTGTCCCTCAGATGGAGCCTTTCTTTTTTTCTTTTTTGCTGACTTCAGCAGCACAACACAACTTTGGACACCGCGATAGTTGAATTATCACATGGAAATAATTTTTTTTTTTCTTTTGGGTGAGAGGATTCTAACTGCAGGCTGCTGTTCCGGCTTCATGTCCATGTGCGCGCTGTGAAACACTCCTGGACCGCTGTTGGCGGTAAGATGCATGTTTATTAATGGTGTAACGGCCTGGCACAAGCTCCATGTTATATCTTCTCCAGAGTTAGAAAATGCTCATTTATTACAATGTGAGATCCGTTCAGGTCCGAGCCTGACGAGCGCAATGACGCGTTACTGCGCAGCACAGAGAGGGCCAGCTGCCCGTGTTATGATGGAGACAATAGTTCAGGTTATTTATGTCGCCCATGGGAAGGAATGGACAGATATCTGTACTGTAAGGTCTATTGTGGATGTAACAGCCTGTTCAGATTTGTGGCAGCGTCTGCAGCAGTACACGGAGCTTTCAGTGTGATAGCTGCTGTTCACATTCACTGTACTCGTACATGATCATAATTCATAATTATTATTGTGATAAAGGGTACCACATACATTTCAACAGTTCCTTCCCACACATTATTATGCGTGTCGATGCAGGTCATACTGGCAGGCATACCGTGCCAGATCTGTCATTTCGGATCCTGTTTTGCTGCCATCAGAACATGTAAATTGCATTGAGATGGTCCTTAGATAACCCATGGACCGCTGTCAGATGCACTAAGTGAAATTGATGAGCCATATAAAATATGTTTAATTTACACTCAACAAAAATATAAACGCAACACTTTTGGTTTTGCTCCCATTTTGTATGCGATGAACTCAAAGATCTAAAACTTTTTCCACATACACAATATCACCATTTCCCTCAAATATTGTTCACAAATCAGTCTAAATCTGTGTTAGTGAGCACTTCTCCTTTGCTGAGATAATCCATCCCACCTCACAGGTGTGCCATACCAAGATGCTGATTAGACACCATGATTAGTGCACAGGTGTGCCTTAGACTGTCCACAATAAAAGGCCACTCTGAAAGGTGCAGTTTTGTTTTATTGGGGGGGATACCAGTCAGTATCTGGTGTGACCACCATTTGCCTCATGCAGTGCAACACATCTCCTTCGCATAGAGTTGATCAGGTTGTCGATTGTGGCCTGTGGAATGTTGGTCCACTCCTCTTCAATGGCTGTGCGAAGTTGCTGGATATTCAATCAATCAATCAATTTTTTTATATAGCGCCAAATCACAACAAACAGTTGCCCCAAGGTGTTTTATATTGTAAGGCAAGGCCATACAATATTGGCAGGAACTGGTACACGCTGTCGTATACGCCGGTCCAGAGCATCCCAAACATGCTCAATGGGTGACATGTCCGGTGAGTATGCCGGCCATGCAAGAACTGGGACATTTTCAGCTTCCAAGAATTGTGTACAGATCCTTGCAACATGGGGCCGTGCATTATCCTGCTGCAACATGAGGTGATGTTCTTGGATGTATGGCACAACAATGGGCCTCAGGATCTCGTCACGGTATCTCTGTGCATTCAAAATGCCATCAATAAAGTGCACCTGTGTTCTTCGTCCATAACAGACGCCTGCCCATACCATAACCCCACCACCACCATGGGCCACTCGATCCACAACATTGACATCAGAAAACCGCTCAGCCACACGACGCCACACACGCTGTCTGCCATCTGCCCTGGACAGTGTGAACCGGGATTCATCCTTGAAGAGAACACCTCTCCAACGTGCCAAACGCCAGCGAATGTGAGCATTTGCCCACTCAAGTCGGTTAAGATGACGAACTGGAGTCAGGTCGAGACCCCGATGAGGACGACGAGCATGCAGATGAGCTTCCCTGAGATGGTTTCTGACAGTTTGTGCAGAAATTCTTTGGTTATGCAAACCGATTGTTTCAGCAGCTGTCCGAGTGGCTGGTCTCAGACGATCTTGGAGGTGAACATGCTGGATGTGGAGGTCCTGGGCTGGTGTGGTTACACGTGGTCTGCGGTTGTGAGGCTGGTTGGATGTACTGCCAAATTCTCTAAAACGCCTTTGGAGACGGCTTATGGTAGAGAAATGAACATTCAATACACGAGCAACAGCTCTGGTTGACATTCCTGCTGTCAGCATGCCAATTGCACGCTCCCTCAAATCTTGCGACATCTGTGGCATTGTGCTGTGTGATAAAACTGCACCTTTCAGAGTGGCCTTTTATTGTGGACAGTCTAAGGCACACCTGTGCACTAATCATGGTGTCTAATCAGCATCTTGATATGGCACACCTGTGAGGTGGGATGGATTATCTCAGCAAAGGAGAAGTGCTCACTATCACAGATTTAGACTGGTTTGTGAACAATATTTGAGGGAAATGGTGATATTGTGTATGTGGAAAAAGTTTTAGATCTTTGAGTTCATCTCATACAAAATGGGAGCAAAACCAAAAGTGTTGCGTTTATATTTTTGTTGAGTGTATGTTTTCTGCATTACTGAAGTGGGATGTGAAGCAATATTTATTTTGTTCAAGCAGTGTCTAAGCAAGGGCATAACTGGGACTGTTCAGGGTTCTAGCTTTATAATCAGGTCAGTTAAGCCTGGGGTTAGTAATCTTATCATACAAACGTGTAGGTTGTGATGTCAATTTTGGATAGGATAAAGGCAACAAAATGGTAAAAGTGTGTTAAAGAAAATACTCATACAACACACATTAAGCAATATAACTAAAGTATTGAAAAGCCGGGTTGCACACAAGAAGCATACACTACAGTGCATCCGGAAACTATTCACACTGCTTCACTTTTTACAGCCTTATTCCAAAATGAATGAAATTGTTTTCCCCTCAAAATTTTACACACAATACCCAGTAATAATAATGTGAAAAAAGTGTTTTATTTTTTCTTTGGGGTTATTTATTTTTTCATTTTTTAGTTTTTTTGCAAATTTACATAAGTATTCACAGAGAGAGGAGAATCTTCCAGAAGGACAACCATCTCTGCAGCAATGCACTAGTCTGGCCTGTATGGTAGAGTGGTCCAATGGAAGCTACTCCTTAGTAAAAGGCACATGGCAGCCCACTTGGAGTTTGCCAAAAGGCACCTTGAAAGGCTCTCAGACCATGAGAAACAAAATTCTCTGGTCTGATAAGACAAAGACTAAACTCTGGCATGAATGCCAGGCGTCATGTACACCTCGGACTGCACCCTTATTCAAACCAGCAACCACTTCATTAAGTATGCGGATGACAGCACAGTGGTAGGCAGTATCACTGGTGGAGATAAGTCCGCCTACCGGGAGGAGATGGAACAGCTGATGGTGTGGTGTAGAGAAAATAACCTGCTCCTGAACACATCCAAAACCCAGGAGCTGATCATAGACTTCAGGAGAAACAAAACAGACATTCAGCCCATTATCACTCTGTGCCCCCCATGCCGACAGTGGAGCTGGGACTTCATGGTTCGTGTGAGATGTATGCACTGAGAGAGATGTATGCACTACTGAGCATGCACATTCAAAATGTAACGATGGTCTATTGGGCTTTTCAACAGTGTGGGAGAGACTGTTTTCAGGGTGGCTCTCCAGATGCGTAATGAGTTCCGGACGCCCACTGCAGCCTCTCCAGCCACTAGTTGTCTTGACATTGCCTTGCCATCAGATTCCAGCTGCAAGTGGTCAAGATGGTGGCACTGAGGGGTGGTGGGGAGGTGATGGTCTAATGGCTAAGTGTTGGGCTTGAGACCAGAGGATCCTCAGTTCAAATCCCAGCCTGACCGGAAAATCACTAAGGGCACTTGGGCAAGGTCCTTAATCCCCGAGTTGCTCCCAGTGTGTAGTGAGCGCCTTGCACGGCAGCAGCCTGACATCGGGGTGAATGTGAGGCATTATTGTAAAGTGATTTGAGTGTCTGATGCAGATGGTAAAGCGCTATATAAATGCAGTCCATTTACCATTTACTGAGGGTTGCGCTCACTCTGTCACCTTAGGCCTTGTCTACACAGATACAGCACTATTCCAATATGATCTTTTTCTTTGTCATTTTCAAAGTGTTGCGCATACATGGCATTGTTTCAAGATTTATCTTCATTCGCACGAAAACAATCAAAATGACTGAAAACACTGTAGTACATATGCCAAGCCTGTATGTGGCACTGTAATGCTTCCACAGAAAATTAAGATCTGTGTAATTGCTGACTGTTGTAAGAGCTAATCATTGTAGTGGCAGAAGCTAAAGCTACACTACAAAGCAGCACACTAATAATAAAATAGATCTATATTCAGGATGGTCCACATAAATACAGGGGTGCATTATAACATCTACAGACCCTATATTTCTTTTCAGTGAAGTCATTACGTGACCATTCATACAGTTACGACGTTTCAAATATGAGAACCATTCACACACTGAGTGTGTGTGAAGTCTTCTTCCCTGTTGCATTATTTCAGCTGGATTCATCATCACAGCCTGATGAAAATGGTTATTCACATAAGATGCCCTTGTTTTGGAAGACAGTGTCTGGAAATACTTTAATTCCTTATTGTGGAAATTACTTGTGAATAAATGCATTGTCTTTGAAGAAGTCCCTCAGTGTTTGCTCTGGGTGCATTTTTCTGCCTGAAGCAGAGGAGGCCAGCCCTTTGTCCCACCAACAAGAAGAAAAAATAACAGATTTTAAAAGCTGAAAGTCCTTTCGGCAATTATTTTATCAATGTCACAGCGCTTCATTTATTCATGATCAGTGTTCACCACAGCCATCATTTGTCTCTTCAGAACTCTGCAGACAATGAAAATAAATCCCATTAAGGATCCACAAGACAAAAAATGTGTGTTAAACACAGAGACGTATATGAGTACTAGAGTCTACAGTCGCACTAAGATGTATCCAGGCAAGAAGGTGTGGTCACAATTTTAGATCAGGCAACGATCAATGACTCTTGTCAAGAAACGTGCAAAATGCTGGAAAGCTGCGAATGTTAGTTTTTGTTTTTTGTTTGTTTTTTTGTTTTTTTTTTTGGCCTCCTTGCTCTCGGCCGAGACGGTCGCATTTTTCTCTTCTCCCTCCCTCCTTATCTTTCCTGCTTCTGTGGTGTGTTGTCTGTGAGGCTGCCAGCTTTGCTCTTCTGGAAACAGCAAAAATGGATCTGTTAAAGTGGTCTCTGAATGCAATTGACACTATTTTTTTCTACAAGACACTCGGGAGCGGAGGACCCGACCTGTCCTGCCCGGGACACGTGAGGGGTTACGTGCAGGTCATGTGCCTTTACACACTGTCTGTGGAGGACGTCGAAGATGTGTATATATTTGGCACAGTGGTGACCGGGTTCCTGCTGTGTGCAGCGGGCATAGCGCTGGTTTACCGGAAAATTAAGAAAGTGGAAGTGGCAATAATTGGCCCGTCCAGGCTGCCCCACATGATTGATTCGATTGGAAGGGCAGTGTCAGCTCAGTCGGCGGGTGTTAACCGCGCGTTGGATACCATCTCGGGAATGGCTGCACTGGTCTGTCACCCTGATCCGAATTGGGAGCTGGTTCCACAGGAGAGGAGCCTGAAAGCTGAAGGCTCTGCCTCCCATTCTACTCTTACAAACCCTAGGAACTACATATCAGATTTGTTTAAACTTTCAACACTAAAATAAAATAATAATTTTGTAGCTGATGACACATTTGCTTTCAGAACTATTGGCTGATGAAACCATTTGCTCATAGAATCAGAAATCATTTACAGCTGCAGGTGTCTCATCCGCGTCACACGGTGGAGAAGTTTTTTTTGGAGTCCTGTCAAAGTTAATAATATAGTGTGTGTGTATTGGGGGTGTAACGATACACAAAAATCATGGTTCGATACGTACCTCAGTTTTGAGGTCACGGTTCGGTTCATTTTGGTACAGTATGGGAACAAAATGCAAAACCTAAATTTGCTTGTTGTTTAAACCAACAGTTTATTGTAACATTATACAAACAGGAAAATAAAGTAATTGCAAAGTGTGGCCTGGTAATAAGTTAAATGTTCTCACATAAACAAGAAAATATGTCAATTGATTTCCTGAAAGCTGCGCTCCTCATTCCGTGTGAATGCGTGCATGCACACACACACACACACACACACACTGTGTAAATATAAGGTCTTATCTGTGCGTTTTTGTGAAGAAAAGTCGCTCTGCGGCACTTTGAGCTCTCTTCTCCCCCCCTCCTTCCCCAGCATTTCTCTGTCTTGGCGCAACAAGTCGAAAAAGTCACAGCGCCTCAATAACGTCTCATTCACCACAGCCTCCATGCAATAGTTATAAAATTGCCCAGTTCTCTATGTGGAGAAGAGACACCGTGCACGTGCGGTGGATATATATATATATGTGTGTGTGTGTGTGTGTGTGGCACTGAACGCAGCAGCAGCTGAACGTCGCTCAGCTGAGCTGCTAATTTATCACAGCTGGAACAGATCAGATCAACACTAATATCTGGGAATGAGTGGGTGTCAGAGTAAGTTTAATACTTTCCTTACATAATTTAATGTAAATTAATTTTACTGGCTTGATAGCCACCATTTTAAGACATATTTTGCTAACTTTTTTCCGTGTGTGTTCACTTGTGTATCCACATTGAAAATGTATTAACATCCGGGCACTTTGTCAACATTTTGCCCAGTTAGCCGGTGTCATGTCGCTGTCCCATGAAGGGATGTTCGCGTTTAATAAGCAGCATTAGGAGTGCGGACTCGAGTACTCATTTACGTCTCTGTGTTGTTAAATTACACTGTTATCAACAACATGTCATTCATTATGAGCAGCTGAGAGGTGTGGTTGTGACATCATCATTTCAGAATAGTTACATATTGCTTGTCCACACGAAGATACAAATCCAGTGTTTTCAGATTTATCCACTCTGAGTCCTGTTTTCAAAATGTGCAGTTTTCAGCCACCAAAAACACTGTTCCCTTGTGGATGAAATTCTAATATGATACAAAACGTATGCAGATGAACCTCAGCCTGTTTCCATGTGGATGGGCCTCAATCTCTTCTCTTGTGCATCTTCTCCTTACTTGCACATTGTCATCCATTTTTGTGCCAAAATGTTTTTTTTTTTTGTTTGTTTGTTTGTTTGTTTGTTTTGTTTTGTTTTTTTTAATGGGTTGTCTAAGTACCACTCCAGTTTTAGTGGTTAAGTTCACTGTCATGGAGGGGAAAAAAAATCATCTTACATGATTATTTCCTTTGTTAGTGCTTGCATTGCTAGGTGTTGCCATATTGAAAAAGAGAAAACAGAGATTTATGATATCCGCCAATCCGGATCGTCTCCAAAAATTGAATGTAGTCTTTCATGGCCTCATATCTATCTGTGGTGAAAATTTTGTCAAAATCTGTGCAGTAGTTTTGACATAACAGACAAACACATAAATAAATGCCACTGATATTATTACATTCTTGGTGGATGTAATAATATCAGTGAAGCAGTTTTTCATCATTAAAAAAAAAGTGCTAAACTGCAGGAAGGTTGGTTGTTTCATAATTTTCAAGTATTTTTCTACCAGATGTGCTATTTGTTTTCTTGCAGATTATTGGTGTAACAAGAACATGTACATATGTCCGTGAACATTCAGTAGTGGATCCCAAAGAGAAGACCTTTGAGCTGAAGTCTACTAATGTGAGTATTAATGAGACAATTTTGTTTTTAAGCAGTTTCTTTAAGGGGTTAATCCACCTACAATAAAATGGCATGCGACACATCCAGGGAAATGTGTCTTAAGTAGTGTTGTTTTGACAGTCATAGGAAGTGGGTTCACCCCTTTTCTTCTACCAATACTGGTATGTGAGCTTAATGAAAGGTTTCAGTCTAATTTGTTTTAGAAACTATGAAAATTTGAGGCATTTTAGGAAATGAAAATTCCTAAATTTAATAAAAAATTTGTCTTCTACACCTGTGCACAGTAGTGTGATAGGGCTGTGGTTTTTGACACACTGTCTCTCATGTTAATTTCATCAGATGAGACGAAATATCTTCAGAAATAACAATGACCTTTTTTTTTTTCTCCATGAAGAAAATCAGACAAGGACAATACTACATCGGTGTTTGAAAACACTAAGACGAAATTAACATACATTATTGTTCACACAAAAAGATGAGACTAAAATGTTTTGCATGCATCTATTTTTGTCAACAGGCTCTTATGCTTTGCAAATGTTTCCAGAATGTGTCACATTCAGCAGAGTTTCACTCTGACGGGGTCCTCACGCAAAGTCATCAAGGCCGGACGCAAGATATAAAATGTTCTTTAGAATGCACAGGACGTCCGCACATTCAATATGTTCAGAAATGGGTTTTTAAAATAACGTTGTCTCTCTTTTGTTCGAGTCTCCTGCTGTCAGCTCGTCCGTCTCCTGTCATACTGCAGTGTGTTTGAGCATAGATCTGTCAAGGCCACTAGGGTGGACACCAGCATCCAGAAAGTTAACTTACACTTTTTTTTTTTTACAAACTGGGGACCTAAAAGCCAAAATGATAATAAATAAATAATGTTGAAAACATTAAAGGTTCATTCAGTAGTTCAACACAATTGGAACTAAAATGGCGCCATGTTCTGAGTTGACGCCACTCTCTCCATCTAGGCACACTAATTCAAAGGGGAGCTATAGCGCCCCCCGATGCCACCCATGCTTATGCTGAGCACAGACAGATGGATGAAAAGCCTTCACAATACACGAGGGCCATATTTGATGGCCTCTGGTTAAAAATAATGAAATATGAAGTGTGCATCATATTTAAATAAAATTGGCTCAAGTTGTGGCTCTTACAGTAGATAAAAACATTACAAGTGTTGAATAATTAATTGTATTTATTCTGCTTTGCTTTAACAAATTTACAGCCAATTTTGAACGTGCAAATAGAATAAGCAGGTCCAACAAATGTTTCATTTCAAATGACCTGCACCCCTACAGCATTGTGCATTTACAAGAAAACCAAATGTCTAATTGTATCTGACGGAAGCCTTCTGGATTTAAAATACTGGGGGAAAACACCTTCAATCATTCAACAAGTGTATTTTGTCAGGTAATGATAACATTCGTTCTTTCAGATGTGTGAAATGCTACGAGTATATTGACGGAAATGGTAATCAGAAATAGTTTTTGTTTTTTTTTAATCAAAAGGGCTAAAATGTCTACTGAAACAAGGCTAAAATACATTGAGCTCTCTTTTGATTGAAACTAGAGTAAAATTAATACTTTCAGTTGACTAAAACATGACTAAATAAATGGTATGTGAATGACTAAACATGAGTAAAACAAATATAATAAACTAATATTGCATATGCCCCCCCTTGTTCTAATTAGAATAATGCAGTTATTCTGACTAGAGCTTGGGCGTGTCTGTTCAGTTCTGTAACAGCTCTAGGAAAGAAGCTGTTTTTTAGCCTTGTGGTGTGGGCTTTAAAGGCCCGATAAAAAGGTGGTGTGAGGGGTGTGTCCCGTCCTGCAGAATACTGCTTGGTCTGTGCACCATTCAACCAGCCTTTCAACTTCATCTCTGTGGGCTGCCTCATTGCCATTGAAGATCTGTCCCACCACCGCAAATTTTATGATTGTATTTAACGGATGGGTGGGAATGCAGTCATATGTATAGATGGAATAAAGCAACGGACTTAGCACGCAGCCTTGTGGTGCGCCGGTGGTAAGAGACAGACTGGAGGATAGATGTGGGCCCAGTCTGACTGGCTGTCGCAGTCAGACAGAAAATCCTTAATCCATGCACATAAAATATTGCTGAAATCTAGGTTGAGGAGCTTTGTGACCAACTAACTGGATACATTCATGTTGAATGCAGAGCTGGAATCTATAAAAAGCGTTCTCACACTTGCCCCTTTATTGTTGAGGTGCCTTAAAGCTGTGTGGAGAGCCGTGATGACTGCATCCTCTGTGTCTGTATTTGCCCTGTAGGCATATTGATGCTGGTCCAGATTGGGAGGAGGACAGATTTTAAATGCTTCATCACCAACCTCTCAAAGCACTTAGCCACAATAGGAGTAAGTGCCACAGGTCTGTAGTCATTCAGGGTTCTGATATTGCTTTGCTTGGGCACTGGAATGATGGTGGCTGTTTTGAAGCAAGTCGGTACGGTAGCTTTGGACAGAGATCTATTAAAAATATCTGCAAAGACATCTGCCAACTGGTGGGCGCAGTCTTTGACCACCCTTCCTGGAATTCCATCAGGCCCCTCTGCCTTTCTGGTGTTCACAGACTTAAAGATGAAATTGCCCCTTGTGGGATTAATAAAGTTGTTGATTGAGATGTGTCTCACCTCCTCTGCCAAAACAGTGAGTGGTGTGCACCGTGTGCTCCTATACAATGCTGCTTGAACCTCAATTTTCCAAGAGGGAGTCTTCTCAAGGGATCAGTAAAGTTCTTTCTAATCTAATGTTATTAATGTACTCTTTTAAATTATGTGCATGATCTGGGATTTGTATGGAGATTGATGGAGCCGGGGGGAGGAGGGGGGGATCAACATTGTGAGAATACAATCAATCAATTTTTTTATATAGCGCCAAATCACAACAAACAGTTGCCCCAAGGCGCTTTATATTGTAAGGCAAGGCCATACAATAATTATGTAAAACCCCAACGGTCAAAACGACCCCCCGTGAGCAAGCACTTGGCTACAGTGGGAAGGAAAAACTCCCTTTTAACAGGAAGAAACCTCCAGCAGAACCAGGCTCAGGGAGGGGCAGTCTTCTGCTGGGACTGGTTGGGGCTGAGGGAGAGAACCAGGAAAAAGACATGCTGTGGAGGGGAGCAGAGATCGATCACTAATGATTAAATGCAGAGTGGTGCATACAGAGCAAAAAGAGAAAGAACTATAAGCTTTAGCAAAAAGGAAAGTTTTAAGCCTAATCTTAAAAGTAGAGAGGGTGTCTGTCTCCCTGATCTGAATTGGGAGCTAGTTCCACAGGAGAGGAGCCTGAAAGCTGAAGGCTCTGCCTCCCATTCTACTCTTACAAACCCTAGGAACTACAAGTAAGCCTGCAGTCTGAGAGCGAAGCGCTCTATTGGGGTGATATGGTACTACGAGGTCCCTAAGATAAGATGGGACCTGATTATTCAAAACCTTATAAGTAAGAAGAAGAATTTTAAATTCTATTCTAGAATTAACAGGAAGCCAATGAAGAGAGGCCAATATGGGTGAGATATGCTCTGTCCTTCTAGTCCCCGTCAGTACTCTAGCTGCAGCATTTTGAATTAACTGAAGGCTTTTTAGGGAACTTTTAGGACAACCTGATAATAATGAATTACAATAGTCCAGCCTAGAGGAAATAAATGCATGAATTAGTTTTTCAGCATCACTCTGAGACAAGACCTTTCTGATTTTAGAGATATTGCGTAAATGCAAAAAAGCAGTCCTACATATTTGTTTAATATGCGCTTTGAATGACATATCCTGATCAAAAATGACTCCAAGATTTCTCACAGTATTACTAGAGGTCAGGGTAATGCCATCCACAGTAAGGATCTGGTTAGACACCATGTTTCTAAGATTTGTGGGGCCAAGTACAATAACTTCAGTTTTATCTGAGTTTAAAAGCAGGAAATTAGAGGTCATCCATGTCTTTATGTCTGTAAGACAATCCTGCAGTTTAGCTAATTGGTGTGTGTCCTCTGGCTTCATGGATAGATAAAGCTGGGTATCATCTGCGTAACAATGAAAATTTAAGCAATACTGTCTAATAATACTGCCTAAGGGAAGCATGTATAAAGTGAATAAAATTGGTCCTAGCACAGAACCTTGTGGAACTCCATAATTAACTTTAATTAACAACATATCATTGTTATATAGTAGTGGTTATCACTCACACTCACTCATCTTCAACCGCTTACTCCAGTTAAGGGTCATGGGTAGTAGTGGTTATTTGTAAGTATAACTGTGAATGTGCCATTTTACAGACAAGCTCTTTGTGGAACATTTAGGCATTTGTAACGGGGGAAAATGCTGTAAATTTAAAATATTATTTTCTGTTAATGACCTGTGGATGTGTGGAAATTTATGATGATCTTGTCTTTTGTGCTTCCAGATATCTTTCACTAATATGGTATCTGTGGATGAGAAACTGACGTACAAGCCACACCCAGAGGATCCTGAAAAGTATTTTTTATATTGCTAATTTGCATTATCATGGAAGTTGGCATTGTCATGTTATTTTGTAATTTTTCAAGTTGTAAAAATTATACAAATCCATTGACACACATTTATTTTGCCTTTAACAAGGTTGCAGTGCAAATCCATTTAAGCTTTTCCATACTAGCCTGATACTACTGTTATGTTTGTTGTTTGCTGAAACAGCAGATTAACTAACATCAGAATCATTTATTTATTGTTCATCCATCTGCCCAGATATGTCAAATAATTATGTAATAGTGTGCAGTAGCTTCAGGCACTGGCCCAAAATTGGCCTCTTTTTCATATTATTATTTGTAAATTGTTATTAAAAAGTCTGTGTTGGCTCTAAAGGTGCGCTGACTCCTGGTTGAGTTTGATGCCGGCTTACAATTTTATCAGGCCTTGATTCATTTATCCCACACAGTCCTCCTGTTAGACACCGTCGGTCAGCGGTGGGCACAGTTCATCTCATCCGATAACAGATAATTATCGACGCTAATGTTTTTGCTAGCGGATTAGCTTTTCAGATAAGTTTTAAAATCATCATCGGACCAATTCTGATAAATTTAGTTCCAATAACTTTCAGTCTGATAACATTTTTTTGCTGGTAAAGTGAGAAAAGTTTAACGGTCAAAAACATTTGTAAACCCTAAAATCAAACATTTTAGTCTGTCTGTTGTGTGTTTGTGGGACAGACTCGCTGCCTGTCACTTGCTGATGATGTCATCATTAAGCATAAAACAAGCCGACAGTGTAAACTGATGTGGCCACGTCCGAATTAATACTAAAAGGTATTGGTTATCTGTAGTAAAGATAATTTTTTTTAGCAGTTTATCAGTTTAACGTCATAAAAGATAAGTTTTCAGCTATGGGATTAATGGTTATCAAAGTTGACTTTTGGTTACCTGTGCCCACCACTGCACACCGCATTGCACAGCTTAGTCTAAACACCCACCCCCACACAACATGCTGCCAGTGTGTATGAAATGGGAAACGCAAAACCACACAAATTTACATTTTTGTAACCTGTGGTTGTGTTTTCAGGACAGTGCTGACTCAGGAGGCTCTGATCAGTGTTAAAGGCATCAGCCTGAGCAACTACCTCGAGAACCTAATGGCCAAGGCCATTTCTGTCAACGCTGGCAAGGTGAAGCTGCTGTCAGTCACCTGACTGTCTCATAATGATGTCACACTCTGTGTGAATTGATGCTTATTATTGTTTAATACACTTTTTAGGGTCGAGAGGCGATGGAGTGGGTCATCAGGCGGTTGAACACAGAAATCGAGGATCTGGCGGTGACTGCTTGTGGTACAGTGCGCGCTTCTATGGCAGCAGCTGTTGCAGACCAATGACCTTTGCCTTTGCCACTACGTCCCCCACTATCATGGAGTGATGGACTAACCAGCATTTTCCTCTTAAAGGGGAACCCTACCTTCATCTGTTTGCACTGCCACATACCCCACTTCCATCTTTTAGCCCCACGTACCTTCGTGTGTTATTCAATAGAACTTGATCTTGGTCCTTCTTCAGCACTTGCCGTTGTTGAACTAATAATTGACAGTTTGATGACTAAAACAAGGTGGAACTGGACTTAACTTGAAGTTCATAGGATTTAGAATGTTAAAGCTCCATTTTTTACAAATTCACACTGTGCCTCCACATCATCTGACTTTTTTTTCCATCTTAAACTTTTAAATGTTCTCTACATTTTATTGAACAAGTAAAATGTTCTGCCAATGTTGGTTGGACAGTGGGCTTCCTTTTTAGCCTGTTTTACTCGTAAAATAACATAGAACTTAACAGTAAAGCACAAACACTTACATTTTTTATGATAAATACCAGCATACAAAAGAAGCTCTTTCCATGTCACACCAAAAAAATAAATCGTAGCAGGGTGGTTTGTCAAAATATCATATCTGCTCTTTTGTTGTTCAGTTTAATTATAAATACACGCGATCACGTATCCATGTGGTCTAACGTTGGAGCTCAGGGCTAATAATCCAAAGATTGTGAGTTTCAGTCCTGCTTTGTCATGATTACTCCTTCACCCAGCAGAGGTTCAGTGCATGGGCCCCGTCACTTGCCCAGTGCTGTGGGACTAAATCACATGGAAGTGTGATTTTCCCACAGTAACATCTGGTCCAATCACTTTGAAAGAGATGTGGACACTCAACTCAACTCAACTTTTTTTTTTATATATAGCGCCAAATCACAACAAACAGTTGCCCCAAGGCGCTCTATATTGTAAGGCAAGGCCATACAATAATTATGAAAAACCCCAACGGTCAAAACGACCCCCTATGAGCAAGCACTTGGCTACAGTGGGAAGGAAAAACTCCCTTTTAACAGGAAGAAACCTCCAGCAGAACCAGGCTCAGGGAGGGGCAGTCTTCTGCTGAGACTGGTTGGGGCTGAGGGAAAGAACCAGGAAAAAGACATGCTGTGGAGGGGAGCAGAGATCGATCACTAATGATTAAATGCAGAGTGATGCATACGGAGCAAAAAGAGAAAGAAACAGTGCATCATGGGAACCCCCCCACAGTCTACGTCTAAAGCAGCATAACCAAGGGATGGTCCAGGGTCACCTGATCCAGCCCTAACTATAAGCCTTAGCGAAAAGGAAAGTTTTAAGCCTAATCTTAAAAGTAGAGAGGGTATCTGTCTCCCTGATCTGAATTGGGAGCTGGTTCCACAGGAGAGGAGCCTGAAAGCTGAAGGCTCTGCCTCCCATTCTACTCTTACAAACCCTAGGAACTACAAGTAAGCCTGCAGTCTGAGAGCGAAGCGCTCTAATGGGGTAATATGGTACTACGAGGTCCCTAAGATAAGATGGGACCTGATTATTCAAAACCTTATAAGTAAGAAGAAGAATTTTAAATTCTATTCTAGAATTAACAGGAAGCCAATGAAGAGAGGCCAACACGGGTGAGATATGCTCTCTCCTGCTAGTCCCCGTCAGTACTCTAGCTGCAGCATTCTGAACCAACTGAAGGCTTTTTAGGGAACTTTTAGGACAACCTGATAATAATGAATTACAGTAGTCCAGCCTAGAGGAAATAAATGCATGAATTAGTTTTTCAGCATCACTCTGAGACAAGACCTTTCTGATTTTAGAGATATTGCGTAAATGCAAAAAGGCAGTCCTACATATTTGTTTAATATGCGCTTTGAATGACATATCCTGATCAAAAATGACTCCAAGATTTCTCACAGTATTACTAGAGGTCAGGGAAATGCCATCCAGAGTAAAGATCTGGTTAGACACCATGCTTCTAAGATTTGTGGGGCCAAGTACAATAACTTCAGTTTTATCTGAGTTTAAAAGCAGGAAATTAGAGGTCATCCATGTATTTATGTCTGTAAGACAATCCTGCAGTTTAGCTAATTGGTGTGTATCCTCTGGCTTCATGGATAGATAAAGCTGGGTATCATCTGCGTAACAATGAAAATTTAAGCAATACCGTCTAATAATACTGCCTAAGGGAAGCATGTATAAAGTGAATAAAATTGGTCCTAGCACAGAACCTTGTGGAACTCCATAATTAACTTTAGTCTGTGAAGAAGATTCCCCATTTACATGAACAAACTGTAATCTAATAGACAAATATGATTCAAACCACCGCAGCGCAGTGCCTTTAATACCTATGACATGCTCTATTCTCTGTAATAAAATTTTATGGTCAACAGTATCAAAAGCAGCACTGAGGTCCAACAGAACAAGCACAGAGATAAGTCCACTGTCCGAAGCCATAAGAAGATCATTTGTAACCTTCACTAATGCTGTTTCTGTACTATGATGAATTCTAAAACCTGACTGAAACTCTTCAAATAGACCATTCCTCTGCAGGTGATCAGTTAGCTGTTTTACAACTACCCTCTCAAGAATCTTTGAGAGAAAAGGAAGGTTGGAGATTGGCCTATAATTAGCTAAGATAGCTGGGTCAAGTGATGGCTTTTTAAGTAATGGTTTAATTACTGCCACCTTAAAAGCCTGTGGTACATAACCAACTAACAAAGATAGATTGATCATATTTAAGATTGAAGCATTAAATAATGGTAGGACTTCCTTGAGCAGCCTGGCAGGAATGGGGTCTAATAAACATGTTGATGGTTTGGATGAAGTAACTAATGAAAATAACTCAGAACAATCAGAGAGAAAGAGTCTAACCAAATACCGGCATCACTGAAAGCAGCCAAAGATAACGATACGTCTTTGGGATGGTTATGAGTAATTTTTTCTCTAATAGTTAAAATTTTATTAGCAAAGAAAGTCATGAAGTCATTACTAGTTAAAGTTAAAGAATACTCGGCTCAATAGAGCTCTGACTCTTTGTCAGCCTGGCTACAGTGCTGAAAAGAAACCTGGGGTTGTTCTTATTTTCTTCAATTAGTGATGAGTAGTAAGATGTCCTAGCTTTACGGAGGGCTTTTTTATAGAGCAACAGACTCTTTTTCCAGGCTAAGTGAAGATCTTCTAAATTAGTGAGACGCCATTTCCTCTCCAACGTACGGGTTATCTGCTTTAAGCTGCGAGTTTGTGAGTTATACCACGGAGTCAGGCACTTCTGATTTAAGGCTGTCTTTTTCAGAGGAGCTACAGCATCCAAAGTTGTCTTCAATGAGGATGTAAAACTATTGACGAGATACTCTATCTCACTCACAGAGTTTAGGTAGCTACTCTGCACTGTGTTGGTATATGGCATTAGAGAACATAAAGAAGGAATCATATCCTTAAACCTAGTTACAGCGCTTTCTGAAAGACTTCTAGTGTAATGAAACTTATTCCCCACTGCAGGGTAGTCCATCAGGGTAAATGTAAATGTTATTAAAAAATGATCAGACAGAAGGGAGTTTTCAGGGAATACTGTTAAGTCTTCTATTTCCATACCATAAGTCAGAACAAGATCTAAGATATGATTAAAGTGGTGGGTGGACTCATTTACTTTTTGAGCAAAGCCAATAGAGTCTAATAATAGATTAAATGCAGTGTTGAGGCTGTCATTCTCAGCATCTGTGTGGATGTTAAAATCGCCCACTATAATTATCTTATCTGAGCTAAGCACTAAGTCAGACAAAAGGTCTGAAAATTCACAGAGAAACTCACAGTAACGACCAGGTGGACGATAGATAATAACAAATAAAACTGGTTTTTGGGACTTCCAATTTGGATGGACAAGACTAAGAGACAAGCTTTCAAATGAATTAAAGCTCTGTCTAGGTTTTTGTCTAATTAATAAGCTGGAATGGAAGATTGCTGCTAATCCTCCGCCCCGGCCCGTGCTACGAGCATTCTGACAGTTAGTGTGACTCGGGGGTGTTGACTCATTTAAACTAACATATTCATCCTGCTGTAACCAGGTTTCTGTTAGGCAGAATAAATCAATACGTTGATCAATTATTATATCATTTACCAACAGGGACTTAGAAGAGAGAGACCTAATGTTTAATAGACCACATTTAACTGTTTTAGTCTGTGGTGCAATTGAAGGTGCTATATTATTTTTTATTTTTGAATTTTTATGCTTAAATAGATTTTTGCTGGTTATTGGTGGTCTGGGAGCAGGCACCGTCTCTACGGGGATGGGGTAACACTCCATCCTGTGTTCACATGTGCAGCACATCAACAAAAACTATCAGTTTAATGATGGAGAATAAGCATCCCAAAAAATGGTCTAATGCGTATATGAATATTTCCTCATCAGACTTCCAACAGTTTTGCCTTAAAAAAAAAAAAAAGCCTTGCAAAATTGACATTTTTTAAACTAATTTTTTGACTTTATTCTGCAGTGTAGTTAAGTTGACTGCAGTCTTCCCACTGAGCTTGAAAAATCCACACTCATGTTTTGAGTAAGGTACAAGTCATATTTGACGATAAGACTAGTCTTCAGGAATTACAACCCCTGGCAAAAATGATGGAATCACCGGCCTCGGAGGATGTTCATTCAGTTGTTTAATTTTGTAGAAAAAAAAAGCAGATCACAGACATGACACAAAACTAAAGTCGTTTCAAATGGCAACTTTCTGGCTTTAAGAAACACTATAAGAAATCAAGAAAAAAAATTGTGGGAGTCAGTAACGGTTACTTTTTTGGACCAAGCAGAGGGGAAAAAAATACGGACTCACTCAATTCTGAGGAAAGAATTATGGAATCACCCTGTAAATTTTCATCCCCAAAACTAACACCTGCATCAAATCAGATCTGCTCGTTAGTCTGCATCTAAAAAGGAGTGATCACACCTTGGAGAGCTGTTGCACCAAGTGGACTGACCTGACTCATGGCTCCAACACGAGAGATGTCAATTGAAACAAAGGAGAGGATTATCAAACTCTTAAAAGAGGGTAAATCATCACGCAATGTTGCAAAAGATGTTGGTTGTTCACAGTCAGCTGTGTCTAAACTCTGGACCAAATACAAACAACATGGGAAGGTTGTTAAAGGCAAACATACTGGTAGACCAAGGAAGACATCAAAGCATCAAGACAGAAAACTTAAAGCAATATGTCTCAAAAATCGAAAATGCACAACAAAACAAATGAGGAACGAATGGGAGGAAACTGGAGGAAACTGGAGTCAACGTCTGTGACCGAACTGTAAGAAACCGCCTAAAGGAAATGGGATTTACATACATAAAAGCTAAACGAAAGCCATCATTAACACCTAAACAGAAAAAAACAAGGTTACAATGGGCTAAGAAAAAGCAATCATGGACTGTGGATGACTGGATGAAAGTCATATTCAGTGATGAATCTCGAATCTGCATTGGGCAAGGTGATGATGCTGGAACTTTTGTTTGGTGCCGTTCCAATGAGATTTATAAAGATGACTGCCTGAAGAGAACATGTAAATTTCCACAGTCATTGATGATATGGGGCTGCATGTCAGGTAAAGGCACTGGGGAGATGGCTGTCATTACATCATCAATAAATACACAAGTTTACGTTGATATTTTGGACACTTTTCTTATCCCATCAATTGAAAGGATTTTTGGGGATGATGAAATCATTTTTCAAGATGATAATGCATCTTGCCATAGAGCAAAAACTGAAAACATTCCTTGCAAAAAGACACATAGGGTCAATGTCATGGCCTGCAAATAGTACAGATCTTAATCCAATTGAAAATCTTTGGTGGAAGTTGAAGAAAATGGTCCATGACAAGGCTTCAATCTGCAAAGCTGATCTGGCAACAGCAATCAGAAAGTTGGAGCCAGATTGATGAAGAGTACTGTTTGTCACTCATTAAGTCCATGCCTCAGAGACTGCAAGCTGTTATAAAAGCCAGAGGTGGTGCAACAAAATACTAGTGATGTGTTGGAGTGTTCTTTTGTTTTTCATGATTCCATAATTTTTTCCTCAGAATTGAGTGATTCCATATTTTTTCCCTCTGCTTGGTCTAAAAAAGTAACCGTTACTGACTGCCACAATTTTTTTTTCCTGATTTCTTATAGTGTTTCTTAAAGCCAGAAAGTTGCCATTTGAAATGACTTTAGTTTTGTGTCATGTCTGTGATCTGCTTTTTTTTCTACAAAATTAAACAACTGAATGAACATCTTCCAAGGCCGGTGATTCCATAATTTTTGCCAGGGGTTGTAGACCAAGACTGTAAAGGAACAAAAACAAAAGTACACATGATGTAGTTTTAAGAGACGGCATCAAACATGTTTTCATGTTTCTTTGTGCTCATTCACTTCTTGATGCTTGGTTGTCATGTTTCACTTACTTAGCGTCTGCCAGGTAGTGTCAGCTGTACATCATGTGTATGAGTGGTTTATTAATTAATTGAAAGGTTGGTGGTTTGTGTCGTGAGTAGAATTACTCCTGGGACCAGTTCGGATGAGTTGGTGTCTGACGTGACGTGAATGGGCTGTCTAACATGGTGACAGGTTTGGCAGTGACATATTTGTAGACTAATCACAATCAATTTAGTAATCTGCATCGATAGAGATGGTTTGTATCCTGCTGTGACACTCGCATAGTTCACCATAAATAGTCGATGCAGGGTGCATCATGATTAGTGTTAAATGACACGTTATGTGTTGGTTGTCGTTGGTTCATTGCACATGACCCAAGCGTGGCTGTTAAGTCTTTGAGCAAATAAATTCCTTGATTTCTTTACTCACACATGAGGTGTTGTATGTTTACAGAGTCTGTATTTTTGATTGTAAACTTATCTCACACACTCTTTGAAAGATGCTGAACTGTAAAATTTGCATGAGCTCTGAGCAACATGTTAGCATTCAGCACTGCATCAGAGCTGTAAATGTTAGCCGTATGAAGAGCTTGCTGGGCTAATAATTAAGATCATCGTGCATTTCATTTGAACTTTACAGAAACAAATGGAAAATAATTGTTGTAATCTAATATCCAAAAAACAAGGTTTTAACATGTTGGGACGTCTGTGACACTGTGTGTGGTCTTTTTGTACTGGATGTACATGGTATTATACAGTGTATTTGTGATTGTGACAAAGACTGTTAATTATTATAAAAGATCTTACAAATAGCAGTTTTTTTCAACGAGTGTCTCTCTTTATTCCACAGGGCATTCAGGTTCGACACTGTTAACAGATTAGTTTTATTTTTGCTGTCTTTCACTGAGGACACATTGAGCTGAAGGCTACAGTAGTGTTAAGAATAATAGTAGTTATGTGACTAAAAAGATTAATCCAGGTTTTGAGTATATTTCTTATTGTTACATGGGAAACAAGGTACCAGTAGATTCAGTAGATTCTCACAAATCCAACAAGACCAAGCATTCATGATATGCACACTCTTAAGACTATGAAATTGGGCTATTAGTAAAAAGAAAAGAAAAGGGGGTGTTCACAATAATAGTAGCATCTGCTGTTGACGCTACAAACTCAAAACTATTATGTTCAAACTGCTTTTTTATCAATCCTGTGAATCACTAAACTAGTATTTAGTTGTATAACAACAGTTTTTCATGATTTCTTCACATCTGCGAGGCATTAATTTTGTTGCTTTGGAACCAAGATTTTGCTCGTTTACTAGTGTGCTTGGGGTCATTGTCTTGTTGAAATATTATATGCGGCTTCAGCTTCTCTTGCGCGCGTCGTGCAGTGGAGAACACATTTGGAATCACCTGAAAGGTAATTATAATACGTACAGGGTTTTAGGCAGAGAGCCGGCCAGCCGTCATTTGGATGGACAATTTTCAGAAAAGACGGTCGAAAAAATAGCACACGGCTTGTTTAAAGCTGTCTAAAATTAGGACTGGGTTTGATTGCTGGAGTGTGTGAGTTGGCGAGGGAGGGGGCATGATCCCCTTCAGTTAGTGCAGAGAGAGCACGTGCGTGTGCGGAGAGCAGAGGGAGAAGCAACACGTAAAGAAAAAAGTCCTGTTCACACCGTGTGCACGTCAATGACGGTTTTACTGAATTTATAGGATGAAATAAATGGTCAAAATTCCTTTTAAAAATGAGAATATAGGAATGAACAGAATAAAAAAAAATCACACGTGTGTTTAAAAAAAAAACTGATGTGGAAGAAAGTCTGCAGTGATGTTCAGAAACAGAAATCACATAAAGCAGGCGAGAACTCTGAACTTTAACGGGCTGTTATTTTCCAAAGATATTTATTTTATATATTGAGCATGTTCAAGCACAAAATGTGACTGAGGAGAAAAAACAGGATATTATTTTTCAAAGTTATTAGGCTGCAGCTATGGGTTGCCGCGGACTTTACACTGAGCGCCCTCTGGTGGCCATTTTGGGATGATGAAAACATTGCCGAACTCAATACAAATACATGTAATTTGGTCACTTTTCACAGGAGTCACACTCGTCAATAAAGTCGATTTTAATGTTCATTTCAGGTCAGCTTGGTGGATAAATCTCGTCGTTCCAGGCAGTGCGAGCTGTTAGAAGCAAGTTAGAGACAAAACAAAACCAGCTGATTTCAGTAGACAATCGATGCAGCCCGAGCTTGTTTTCATCGGGTGGCCAGTTGCACAAGTACAAATTCTCGCTTTCTGATTGGGCACTTTGCCGGAAGTGACGTGCTCCGCAGCAAATCCATACATTTTATTTATTTCAAAGTAAGTTACCTCTTATTTTCAAAAGGAAATGGCTATTCACACAGCGGCCGTGTCCATAACTCTAATTTCACTATTTGCACGGCAAAACTTGGAACTACTTGTATAAACAAACATACATACTGCATTGAAGATGTCATAATTCCTTTAATATTTGTCTGATTCTGATGATTTTGTTTTTATTTTGAAGCTGAAGATGTCTTCTTTATCATACATACAATGAAAAGAGCATGGTGAAGCATCAAAGCAAAAATGTCTCACACTTCTAGATCTAGTCTACAGTCTTGGTTTGGTTTGATAATTATTAGACCACTAACATTTTTGCAACTTTTTGTAGTAGATGCGCAGTTCTATCCTCTAAAAACAGAGATGAGCTGGTTCTAGAAGAAACTGCTGTATCCTTTGCAGACAAAGGAGAACTGGTCATAGAAAAGAAAAGTTCACTTCTTTTGACCCCATGCTAACATGCTGGCAATAGCACCCAAGTCATCCAGAGGCATACAGTTTTAACTTATGGTTAAAATTTTAACCAAATTAATTTCAGACAAGTTATTTAAATTAACATCATGTCTGAAGTTTTATAAAGTGAAAATATCAGATATATGTTTTAGTTTTAGTGCTTTATGGGTATTCATGTCAGAAGAAATGCATTTGAGATGCTCTGATCAGGCTCCACATGGACAACAGCATTAAACTCTTTCTATATTGTGCTTAAAACTCTCATTAATATATTCTCTGGGTTTATAGACATTATTGTGTTTAAGTAAAAATGCCATAAGAAGCCCAGGTTGCTTTTCCAAAAGCCGAAAAGTCTGTTAAATTGTGTTTCAGGCCGTGTGATATAACCAGCGTCAAAATACATAGAACACTGCCATCTACTGGTGGCCGGTTATATCACAGTGTTGTTGACCGCAGGATTTTAAAATTATCTGTAGGTTTCCAAAACCTGAGAGACCCCACATGTGGAGATAAAAACTAATCATAGATCTGACAGGTTTAGTTGTACAGTGTGTGAGTCAGCTACACGCTAAAAACAACACACACAAACAGATTTCACACATGAACATTCCCAGGTCAAACACGTCGCTTTCTGATTGGCTGCATGTCACATTTAGATCTTCACGTCCTTCTTAACACACCACACACAGCAGGAATCTCTGTTAAGATTATATTTAGCATCATCACGATTGTCGGGGTGCGTCCTTAAGATTGTCGAAAGGGGAACATCGGGTCTGATATCGGCCTAATTATCTTGGCCATGTGAACCAGGCTTGATGTCATAACGCCTCACGGAGCGACTGATTGATTTGTTATAACACTGCACCGAGCCGCTAACTGATTAGATGTTATCACGCCTCACGGAGCGACTGATTGAGTTATAACACTACACTGAACATGTTTTCACTATTATTTGATTTCTTTGTGCAACTGACATCGTTATTCAAGCATTCAAACGGCGATTCCTATCACCTCACAACTCCAACCACACATGAGAAAGTTTTTTGACAGCTCTTTGTTATTGAAAGAAACCTTGATGTCATCACGTGTGCTTAGGCGCTGTCTAGCGGGATCTTGAAAATGTCTTTGTTTTTTTATACAAATGAGAAAAATGACATATTTTACAAAAGCACATTTATTTGTAAACACAACAGATGTTACATTGATTCACTTATGTTGATTTTTACATAGAATGAATGAATCAACCAATCAGTATGAGTGGAGGCTTAGTTTACTCATAAACCTTTGGTGTGTTAATGTTCAAATCTTCAGAATTAGTGCATTATTTTAAAATTAACAGATATGTGTTATATATTACTTTGTACATTTTAAGAGTTTACATTAATGTAGTTATTCTACCTGGAATAATTTTATTTATAAAGCAAAACCATAATTCAAACCTGCTTTCCATTTCAAGACCTCTGCCTCATCGCTGGATTACTGTATCTTGTAGGGGTAAATGATGTTTTCTTACAGCAGGGGCAGAGCGCACAAAGTCAGAAGTGCTGGTTTATTGGCTGTTTGGGTTTGTGATCGCTGTTGGTTCTTTTAGAAGGTTTGGTGGTGTTTAAACTCAAAATCAGCTTCTTAGTAGCTGAGAACATTGGTTATCTGTAGCTTCTGGTAAGTTTTTTGACAGTTTAGTGTTAAAAAAGATAACTTTTCATTAGCTGACTACCAGTTATTGAAGCTAACTTTTTGGTTAGCTGTGCCCATCACTGGATTTACCATAAAGTACCACACTGTTTGCATTTCTGAATGATTGATATAAGTGAAGTCTAAGAAATATTCAGTGACTTGAAATGTTCATGTATTCATCCGCTGATATTTTTCAAGAAAACTGGCTGTAAAAATGGTTAATTAATTCTTACATTTAGAATAAACTGTCCTGTCCCAACCTTTTTTTTCCTGGAAAATGCTGCAGGCCTTAAATGTAGGAGTGGATACATATTAACAAATAAAATAAAGCTGACCTCACAAAACCTGAAATATGTTGGTTTCATACAGGCTGCAGTAAATAGAAGTCAAAGTAAAGGTCAGGATCATTGAATGTCAGGGAGGTGATGGTCTAGTGGTTAAGTGTTGGGCTTGAGACCAGAAGATTCTTGGTTCAAATCCCCGCCTGACTGGAAAATCACTAAGGGCCCTTGGGCAAGGTCCTTAATCCCTGAGTTGCTCCCGGTGTGTAGTGAGCGCATTGTATGGCAGCACCCTGACATCGGGGTGAATGTAAGGCATAATTGTAAAGCGCTTTGAGCGTCTGATGCAGATGGAAAAGCGCTACATAAATACAGTCCATTTACCATTATGGGTCCCCCACCACCACATTTTTATATCCTCTAAACGTTTATGATTTAGGATTGTACAAATAAATAAAAATAAGAATTTAAAAAATATATATAGTTGAACTGTATATAAAAAACATTATAAGCTGTGTTACCTTTATTCATTCATTAAAGGTCAGTTTTTATTTATGGAAGATGGTGTTGGGAAAGTGAAGTACACGGACCCACGACAGGGGGTGTAAATGAACGGCCAATCGGAAGTCCGAATAAATAACAATTTATTCTGCAAATGTGCACAACAACCAAGTATGCTTTTAGTCTGTCAATCAATCTACACAAAAGGTGATGCGTGGGCAGGCCCGAGGGTAGGACACGCCTATCCAGAGAAGAGCCGGGACCCACGAGGTTCCACCGCCAACGGAGACCTGCAACACACCGGAGCCACCAAGTCCCGAGTCTCCAGGTGGCCACTGCTTCCACCTGTCAGATCCGGTACTGCTGGCAGGAACAGACACAGGTTAAAGGTGGGTGTGTGTACACCCAGCAAACAGTCAGCAAAAAGTTCAGTTCCTCTCCTGAGGGAAAAATCCACCACTCCCAGAAAACAGGAACACTGAAAACGTGCAGTACCAACAGTATACTTAGAGATAAGGAAAGTGAGGAGTGGAAACGCCAACTCCTTCCAATTTCCACAAACCCAGCTCCAAGCTGCGAGTATACCAGAGGTTACGACTGCAAAGGTCAGTAGCAATAAATGTGCGAACGGCACAAAGCGGCTGAGTAGGTTTACCTGACAGGTAAGCTGATAACTCGGCAGAGTTCTGATGATTCTCCCAGGCTTTTATTGGTGGTGGTGATGATGGCTGATGACTAACAGCTGTCAGTACCGGTGCTCCTGGAGCTCCTGAGAGGCGGCTGCGCCCTCTGGTGCCTGAAACCCGACAACAGGCAGGGCGCCCTCTGGTGTTGGGCCAGCAGTACCTCCTCTTCGGGCGGCCCACACAACAGATGGGACAAAGACTGACTCCAAATATGAGTAAATTAAGTACTTTTATTTATTTTTTGGTGTTTTTGTGATATTTTATAAGTGTGGAAATGCGCCCCGTCTTTAAAACAGTATATGTACTTGGGGGACTATTTTTTTTTTTACTTTTCATTGAGCCCTTTGCACTGGCTCACAACTGCGCACAGTTCATGTGCAGTTTACAAGTTTACTCATTAGCACGCCAGATTGTATGCCAGTGTGGGTGTCGCCAATCGAACAGCCCCCCCTAAAAATCCGTCTGCCCTGCCTTCATTGCGCATGTGTCATTTTGGAGCCTCAGCAGCGATTCACCGATTATCACCTCGTTTCTGCTTAAAACTGACTTTAGAATGATTTAAGAGGTTTTAATTTCTCATCTGATGGTTAATAAAAACATTATTCCCTTTGATCTCTTTGGGTGTAGAGAGTTGGAGTCACTCTCAGACATGTGCAGTGAAGGCAGGGCGGACTAATTTTTAGAGGAGACCGTTTGGTCGGTAACACAGGAATTAAATTTTTGCAAGCATCAAGGTGCCTTTAAAATATCTGGGCTTGCAATTGATCAGTACTAAGAACCAGGCTTTGAAATACTTTTTGGACTCAGCTATCAGAAGTGTACCAGTTTGTGGTGAAAGTATCAGCCCTTTATCTTGACAGTGACATCACTGCTTCTGAGCTCAGCATTTGAGGTTGAGAGGCATTTGTGAATGTCTTATGGAGTCATGAGATCACCAGACAGATGGTTTTGACAATGCAGATACCAAAAGTCCAAGTTGTTGAGGTCATGATTCTCTAGGAGAGAGCATATCTCACCCATATTGGCCTCTCTTCATTGGCTTCCTGTTAACTCTAGAATAGAATTTAAAATTCTTCTTCTTACTTATAAGGTTTTGAATAATCAGGTCCCATCTTATCTTAGGGACCTCGTAGTACCATATCACCCCAATAGAGCGCTTCGCTCTCAGACTGCAGGCTTACTTGTAGTTCCTAGGGTTTGTAAGAGTAGAATGGGAGGCAGAGCCTTCAGCTTTCAGGCTCCTCTCCTGTGGAACCAGCTCCCAATTCAGATCAGGGAGACAGACACCCTCTCTACTTTTAAGATTAGGCTTAAAACTTTCCTTTTTGCTAAAGCTTATAGTTAGGGCTGGATCAGGTGACCCTGAACCATCCCTTAGTTATGCTGCTATAGACGTAGACTGCTGGGGAGTTCCCATGATGCACTGTTTCTTTCTCTTTTTGCTCTGTATGCACCACTCTGCATTTAATCATTAGTGATCGATCTCTGCTCCCCTCCACAGCATGTCTTTTTCCTGGTTCTCTCCCTCAGCCCCAACCAGTCCCAGCAGAAGACTGCCCCTCCCTGAGCCTGGTTCTGCTGGAGGTTTCTTCCTGTTAAAAGGGAGTTTTTCCTTCCCACTGTGGCCAAGTGCTTGCTCGCGGGGGGTCGTTTTGACCGTTGGGGTTTTACATAATTGTTGTGTGGCCTTGCCTTGCGATGTGAGGCGCCTTGGGGCAACTGTTTGTTGTGATTTGGCGCTATATAAAAAAAAAAATTGATTGATTGATTGATTGATGATTCTTCCAATCTGACACTACAGCCATGTGGTGCGCTGTGCATGAACCAACATTTACAGTGGGTTGTGTCAGTGCTGAGGACCCCATAAACTGGAAAAGGCCTGGGACAGGCTCATATCACCTCACTGTGGAAGATAGATGGCTTTCAGGAGGTTTGGATTGATCTGGTTGCCAGATACAGTGTTGCTTGATCAGACCTGCATGATACGCCTTTAACACTTTCACCTTATAGTTATCAAGAAACTTGAATGGATCGGTGTTTACATTAAAGAGATTGGTGGTTCTTGTGTTACACTCTGAATCCACCCAGATTGACTCAGACATTTAATATCTTATTTGGGTTTTATGGTCTTTTTAAGTATCTTTGGTTTTTCAAAACATCTTCCACTTCAGCCAAACTTCTCAAAGGTTCCATCAACATAACATCTGATTCAGTCCAAGTTTGAAGTCTAACTTTTGACCACACAAACCTGTCAGCGGGAAGAGTTGCTACAATCTCTTGTTTTAATGAAGTTTGAGGCTTTTATATACAGAACATGTTTAACAGTGGCTGTAAATAAGTTTATGTTCTGACAGTGTTGCATTCTGAGAACGTCAAAATGTAACAGAAGAGTGGACAGTGAAAGACTTCAGAAATAAAGTTGTTTCATTAATATTGTCAAGTGTTAAATAATGGTACTTGGGTTGAAAAACATTTTGTTCAGTTTTGTAGGAGCACTTCACATTGTATTGATCATGTTATTGATTGTACAGTAAAACAGCGCCCCCACCAGCACAGTTACAGACAGACAGTGGATTTGACAAAGGTATGCACTCCACCGGTGCGCATATTTCTCCAGCAGATTAATCTAAAAGTGTTCCGATTTTTACAAATAGCTCCTTTACTCAGCTTGGATCATTTTTTATTTTGTATTTCAGCTGCACAGACACAGATTCCATTTTAATCAAAAGTGTTTCATTTTACAGTTTTGAAGAAAGTTGAGCTGCAGATTTATTCACTGTTGTTTTGACACGTTTAAGTAATGGAAATTTGACCCCTCCGTCATTCTGTAGAAAGATCAGTATCATTTTTAACCAGCTTAAAGAATCACAAATCATCAAAAATTAATTGGAAGTGAGATGAACATTAGTTTTTCATGTAGTAAAGGATGTTTATCAAGTGAAGCTTCTGCCAGCTGACCCGAGTTCAGCATCTGAGGAGATCGCGATGAATCCCTGTTAGAAGAACAGACAGCAATCAAACAAAAATGCAGACAGTCAACACAATGACACGAACAACTGTGAGGGAGGCTTACCGTCTCCACCTGCAGGATAGTGTTCATCAGCTGTGCATGCTTCATTCTGGGCAAGTGAATCCCCTCGGCCAGTTTCTCTAATGCAGAAAATTACAGGTCAGGACAGTGTTTTAATCCTCAGCTTCTGCAAGAAATGGTGCCATATTTTCCTGCATCATTTTCTTTTATTTGTTTGGGAGGTTCCCCAACTTGTACTTTGTAAAATATGGGATCTGTGTTCTTTAGAGTTGCTCTAGGTTGCCACAAATATTTGATGGGCCCATATTTTGATCAACGGAACTAAAGCCCCTTTCACACTGGCACAAACGTAGAGCTGCATATTGTGGCGTACCGTCTACACCAAGTTGAGCAGCTCTACGCCCATTTTTAGCAGCTCTACACAGAGTTTTTGCTTCCTATGCAGCAGCAGTATGTTGAGGGCTACGTGCGTAGGACGGAAGAAATTAAACATGTTTAATTTTTTCGGCGTAGAGCACTGGACACAGAAAATATGCAGTTTTAAGCAGGTCTGTGCAGCACAGTGCTCCTGTACACATCCAAAAACTGAGTGTGTGCATCCAGAGGAATCAGCTGGAGAACATGATCACACAGCCACAGCACCTCTGTGTGCTCAGAACAGCTGATCTAACTGATGGACGTGTGTGCTCAGAACAGGGAATAGAACCTCAACTCAGAAATCCAGAAACAGCAGGTCGCTCGCTCTCTCTCTCTCTCTCACTCTGTCTCTCTCTCTCTCTCTCTCTTCTGTCTCTCTCTCTCTCTCTCTCTCTCTGTCTCTCTCTCTCTTCCTCCCTCTGTCACTCTCTCTCTCTCTCTTTGTCTCTCTCTCTCTGTGTGTCTGAACAAACCTGAATAAGCGCTGGGTCTCTTTAAAATAAAAGCACCGTCACTGCATGCCGGTGTGATCACCAGATGACCTGATCGATCAGGTCTGATCATATCAGTGGACCTGATCGGAGCAACCGGAGGTTTAGAAGTTTAGAGTCACAGCGCTTCATTCACAGCAGCCTTTACCACAGCCAGACTCGGCAGCATCTGTACACAATGAAAATTATCCACCAAGACAAAAAATAAGAATGAATAAATAAACAAGATAATGTTAAATGACTGTTTCTTTGTGCACCACGCAGTGCAGTAGATAACAGAGCGCACTTCCACATTGGCTGAAAATAGCAGCTTTTGCTACATACAGTAGTGTTCAGAATAATAGTAGTGCTATGTGACTAAAAAGATTAATCCAGGTTTTGAGTATATTTCTTATTGTTACATGGAAAACAAGGTACCAGTAGATTCAGTAGATTCTCACAAATCCAACAAGACCAAACATTCAATGATATGCACACTCTTAAGGCTATGAAATTGGGCTATTAGTAAAAAAAAAAGTAGAAAAGGGGGTGTTCACAATAATAGTAGTGTGGCATTCAGTCAGTGAGTTTGTCAATTTTGTGGAACAAACAGGTGTGAATCAGGTGTCCCCTATGTAAGGATGAAGCCAGCACCTGTTGAACATGCTTTTCTCTTTGAAAGCCTGAGGAAAATGGGATGTTCAAGACATTGTTCAGAAGAACAGAGTAGTTTGATTAAAAAGTTGATTGGAGAGAAAACTAATAAGCATGTGCAAGAAATTATAGGCTGTTCATCTACAATGATCTCCAATGCTTTAAAATGGACAAAAAAAAACAGAGATGCGTGGAAGAAAATGGAAAACAACCATCAAAATGGATAGAAGAATAAACAGAATGGCAAAGGCTCACCCATTGATCAGCTCCAGGATGATCAAAGACAGTCTGGAGTTACCTGTAAGTGCTGTGACAGTTAGAAGACGCCTGTGTGAAGCTAATTTATTTGCAAGAATCCCCTGCAAAGTCCCTCTGTGAAATAAAAGACGTGCAGAAGAGGTTACAATTTGCCAAAGAACACATCAACTGGCCTAAAGAGAAATGGAGGAATATTTTGTGGACTGATGAGAGTAAAATTGTTCTTTTTGGGTCCAAGGGCCGCAGACAGTTTGTGAGACGACCCCCAAACTCTGAATTCAAGCCACAGTTCACAGTGAAGACAGTGAAGCATGGTGGTGCAAGCATCATGATATGGGCATGTTTCTCCTACTATGGTGTTGGGCCTATATATCGCATACCAGGTATCATGGATCAGTTTGGATATGTCAAAATACTTGAAGAGGTCATGTTGCCTTATGCTGAAGAGGACATGCCCTTGAAATGGGTGTTTCAACAAGACAATGACCCCAAGCACACTAGTAAACGAGTAAAATCTTGGTTCCAAACCAAGAAAATTAATGCCTCGCAGATGTGAAGAAATCATGAAAAACTGGTTATACAACTAAATACTAGTTTAGTGATTCACAGGATTGCTTTAAGAGTGTGCATATCATGAATGCTTGGTCTTGTTGGATTTGTGAGAATCTACTGAATCAACTGGTACCTTGTTTCCCATGTAACAATAAGAAATATACTCAAAACCTGGATTAATCTTTTTAGTCACATAGCACTACTATTATTCTGAACACTACTGTACGTGGCAATATGCAACTGTAAAAACCTCATGATACAGTCCACAGTTTTCCAAACGCAACGATGTGTTCTGCACAGCCGGCAGGAGTGAAATGAAAAAGACTTGAATTGGTTTTTAAATAGTGGCAAGGGCTACAGGGCTACTTGTGCACATTAAAAAGCAAACAGACCGCTGCAAGCAAATCTACGAAGGCAACGAACATGGAAAAAGGCTGAGTACACGTGCATTTCGGGCATACTTAAACGAAACACAATGCCACAATACGCAGCTCTACGTTTGCACCAGTGTGAAAGGGGCTTAAATGGAATCATATTGCATAAAATTGCACCTCTGTGCAGTACCACAATTGAGGAATCTTTATTTTTTTCCTGCCATGTACTTGTCTGTTTGGAATAGACTTGGTGGATTGACCAAGTGATTGAGAAAAACTGGCTAATGGTCACAGTCAAAAGTTTAGCCCAGTACGTACTGTGTATATACACGCATGTACAGGCTTTTTCAGAGAATTGGTTAGAGTGAAACATGTTTGAATGGTTACATGACCTTTGACCTTGAGTCAGCTTGAGAGGTCAGTCTCAAAGTAACATAACTAATTCAAACAATTGGGAGCCAATGAGGGTTAAAGATAATGACGGCGTTGTATGTTAGTTAAACCAGTTGTAGCCACGATCCCCTGTGACTGGGTGCTAAAGGCTCATCGTCAGATGACAGTGTTCAAGTGCCATGTCAACTTGCTTGACTTTATTTTATTTTATGTTATATTTGCACATTAGATGATGCCAACATGACACCAAATTGGAAGCTCACTGTGTTCACTGAATGCAAGCGATTGAAAGATGGAACTAAGACTCACTGTTCAGATTTGACAGGACAAGTGTCGTCATTTCCGTCTTCACAAGTTTCTCCAAAGCATCAGTCTGCAAGAGAAACAAGATAACTCACTTCCAGCTCGCACACGTGGCTGTTTAGTCATGTGGGGTGTGTCGGGCGATAAGGAGCTGATACGGTCTGAGTTATTTCATTAGTTACTTCATCCAAACCATCAACATGCCTATTAGACCCCATTCCTACCAGGCTGCTCAATCGTTGTGCGATTCACAACATTAAATTGTTACTTTTGGCTTATCCACTGTCCGTTCATTACCGCCCCCTGTTGTGGGTCTGTGTCACGTCACTTTCACAACACTAAATGCCTTAAGTTTAAAAAAGCAGGTTCAAAGTTCATAACTTGGGATTGCTGTCATACATTATTGCATCTTGCTTGCATCTACTGGTGGTTGGCTCTCACTGCGGTATTGTATCACTTCCTGTTCCGGAGCACAGCGGTGTTTTTCTGTATCTGTTAGCTGTTTAATCTGCGCAGTTAGATTGATCTAGTTATCTAGATTACGATTTGTTTCCCAGTGTAATCTTTACGTGCCTTAACTAACGCACTCCTTCTGCTGAATCACCTCTAAATTATTTACACATTATTCACTTTGCGTGTTTTTAGAAATCCGCTAGCTTAGCGTAGCTACTAGCTCTTAGCCGATTTAGCATGGCAGCTTCTCCTGTCTCTTCCGCACTTTTCTGCTCTGGGTGTGAAATGTTTAGTTATTCCTCGGCCTCCTTTAGCAGTAACGGTACTTGTAATAAGTGTAGCTTATTCGTAGCTTTGGAGGCCAGGCTGGGCGAATTGGAGACTCGGCGAATTGGAGACCCGCCGTTAGTTACCCCCTGGCAGATCCCGAGCAGCCGGGAAAGCAGGCTGACTGGGTGACTGTGAGGAGGAAGCGTAGCCCTAAACAGAAGCCCCGTGTACACCGCCAACCCGTTCACATCTCTAACCGTTTTTCCCCACTCGACGACACACCCGCCGAGGATCAAACTCTGGTTATTGGCGACTCTGTTTTGCGAAATGTGAAGTTAGCGACACCAGCAACCATAGTCAATTGTCTTCCGGGGGCCAGAGCAGGCGACATTGAAGGAAATTTGAAACTGCTGGCTAAGGCTAAGCGTAAATTTGGTAAGATTGTAATTCACGTCGGCAGTAATGACACCCGGTTACGCCAATCGGAGGTCACTAAAATTAACATTAAATCGGTGTGTAACTTTGCAAAAACAATGTCAGACTCTGTAGTTTTCTCTGGGCCCCTCCCCAATCAGACCGGGAGTGACATGTTTAGCTGCATGTTCTCCTTGAATTGCTGGCTGTCTGAGTGGTGTCCAAAAAATGAGGTGGGCTTCATAGATAATTGGCAAAGCTTCTGGGGAAAACCTGGTCTTGTTAGGAGAGACGGCATCCATCCCACTTTGGATGGAGCAGCTCTCATTTCTAGAAATCTGGCCAATTTTCTTAAATCCTCCAAACCGTGACTATCCAGGGTTGGGACCAGGAAGCAGAGTTGTAGTCTTACACACCTCTCTGCAGCTTCTCTCCCCCTGCCATCCCCTCATTACCCCATCCCCGTAGAGACGGTGCCTGCTCCCAGACCACCAATAACCAGCAAAAATCTATTTAAGCATAAAATTCAAAAAGAAAAAATAATATAGCACCTTCAACTGCACCACAGACTAAAACAGTTAAATGTGGTCTATTAAACATTAGGTCTCTCTCTTCTAAGTCCCTGTTGGTAAATGATATAATAATTGATCAACATATTGATTTATTCTGCCTTACAGAAACCTGGTTACAGCAGGATGAATATGTTAGTGTAAATGAGTCAACACCCCCGAGTCACACTAACTGTCAGAATGCTTGTAGCACGGGCCGGGGCGGAGGATTAGCAGCAATCTTCCATTCCAGCTTATTAATTAATCAAAAACCCAGACAGAGCTTTAATTCATTTGAAAGCTTGACTCTTAGTCTTGTCCATCCAAATTGGAAGTCCCAAAAACCAGTTTTATTTGTTATTATCTATCGTCCACCTGGTCGTTACTGTGAGTTTCTCTGTGAATTTTCAGACCTTTTGTCTGACTTAGTGCTTAGCTCAGATAAGATAATTATAGTGGGCGATTTTAACATCCACACAGATGCTGAGAATGACAGCCTCAACACTGCATTTAATCTATTATTAGACTCTATTGGCTTTGCTCAAAAAGTAAATGAGTCCACCCACCACTTTAATCATATCTTAGATCTTGTTCTGACTTATGGTATGGAAATAGAAGACTTAACAGTATTCCCTGAAAACTCCCTTCTGTCTGATCATTTCTTAATAACATTTACATTTACTCTGATGGACTACCCAGCAGTGGGGAATAAGTTTCATTACACTAGAAGTCTTTCAGAAAGCGCTGTAACTAGGTTTAAGGATATGATTCCTTCTTTATGTTCTCTAATGCCATATACCAACACAGTGCAGAGTAGCTACCTAAACTCTGTAAGTGAGATAGAGTATCTCGTCAATAGTTTTACATCCTCATTGAAGACAACTTTGGATGCTGTAGCTCCTCTAAAAAAGAGAGCTTTAAATCAGAAGTGCCCGACTCCGTGGTATAACTCACAAACTCGTAGCTTAAAGCAGATAACCCGTAAGTTGGAGAGGAAATGGCGTCTCACTAATTTAGAAGATCTTCACTTAGCCTGGAAAAAGAGTCTGTTGCTCTATAAAAAAGCCCTCCGTAAAGCTAGGACATCTTTCTACTCATCACTAATTGAAGAAAATAAGAACAACCCCAGGTTTCTTTTCAGCACTGTAGCCAGGCTGACAAGAGTCAGAGCTCTATTGAGCTGAGTATTCCATTAACTTTAACTAGTAATGACTTCATGACTTTCTTTGCTAACAAAATTTTAACTATTAGAGAAAAAATTACTCATAACCATCCCAAAGACGTATCGTTATCTTTGGCTGCTTTCAGTGATGCCGGTATTTGGTTAGACTCTTTCTCTCCGATTGTTCTGTCTGAGTTATTTTCATTAGTTACTTCATCCAAACCATCAACACTGCCAAATTCTCTGAAACGCCTTTGGAGACGGCTTATGGTAGAGAAATGAACATTCAATACACGAGCAACAGCTCTGGTTGACATTCCTGCTGTCAGCATGCCAATTGCACGCTCCCTCAAATCTTGCAACATCTGTGGCATTGTGCTGTGTGATAAAACTGCACCTTTCAGAGTGGCCTTTATTGTGGGCAGTCTAAGGCACACCTGTGCACTAATCATGGTGTCTAATCAGCATCTTGGTATGGCACACCTGTGAGGTGGGATGGATTATCTCAGCAAAGGAGAAGTGCTCACTATCACAGATTTAGACTGGTTTGTGAACAATATTTGAGGGAAATGGTGATATTGTGTATGTGGAAAAAGTTTTAGATCTTTGAGTTCATCTCATACAAAATGGGAGCAAAACCAAAAGTGTTGCGTTTCTATTTTTGTTGAGTATATGATCAATCTATCTTTGTTAGTTGGCTATGTACCACAGGCTTTTAAGGTGGCAGTAATTAAACCATTACTTAAAAAGCCATCACTTGACCCAGCTATCTTAGCTAATTATAGGCCAATCTCCAACCTTCCTTTTCTCTCAAAAAATCTTGAAAGGGTAGTTGTAAAACAGCTAACTGATCATCTGCAGAGGAATGGTCTATTTGAAGAGTTTCAGTCAGGTTTTAGAATTCATCATAGTACAGAAACAGCATTAGTGAAGGTTACAAATGATCTTCTTATGGCCTCAGACAGTGGACTCATCTCTGTGCTTGTTCTGTTAGACCTCAGTGCTGCTTTTGATACTGTTGACCATAAATTTTATTACAGAGATTAGAGCATGCCATAGGTATTAAAGGCACTGCGCTGCAGTGGTTTGAATCATATTTATCTAATAGATTACAGTTTGTTCATGTAAATGGGGAATCTTCTTCACAGACTAAAGTTAATTATGGAGTTCCACAAGGTTCTGTGCTAGGACCAATTTTATTCACTTTATACATGCTTTCCCTTAGGCAGTATTATTAGACGGTATTGCTTAAATTTTCATTGTTACGCAGATGATACCCAGCTTTATCTATCCATGAAGCCAGAGGACACACATCAATTAGCTAAACTACAGGATTGTCTTACAGACATAAAGACTTGGATGACCTCTAATTTCCTGCTTTTAAACTCAGATAAAACTGAAGTTATTGTACTTGGGCCCCACAAATCTTAGAAACATGGTGTCTAACCAGATCCTTACTCTGGATGGCATTACCCTGACCTCTAGTAATACTGTGAGAAATCCTGGAGTCATTTTGATCAGGATTGTCATTCAAAGTGCATATTAAACAATATGTAGGACTGCTTTTTTGCATTTACGCAATATCTCTAAAATTAGAAAGGTCTTGTCTCAGAGTGATGCTGAAAAACTAATTCATGCATTTATTTCCTCTAGGCTGGACTATTGTAATTCATTATTATCAGGTTGTCCTAAAAGTTCCCTGAAAAGCATTCAGTTAATTCAAAATGCTGCAGCTAGAGTACTAATGGGGACTAGAAGGAGAGAGCATATCTCACCCATATTGGCCTCTCTTCATTGGCTTCCTGTTAATTCTAGAATAGAATTTAAAATTCTTCTTCTTACTTATAAGGTTTTGAATAATCAGGTCCCATCTTATCTTAGGGACCTCATAGTACCATATCACCCCAATAGAGCGCTTCGCTCTCAAACTGCAGGCTTAGTTGTAGTTCCTAGGGTTTGTAAGAGTAGAATGGGAGGCAGAGCCTTCAGCTTTCAGGCTCCTCTCCTGTGGAACCAGCTCCCAATTCAGATCAGGGAGACAGACACCCTCTCTACTTTTAAGATTAGGCTTAAAACTTTCCTTTTTGCTAAAGCTTATAGTTAGGGTTGGATCAGGTGACCCTGAACCATCCCTTAGTTATGCTGCTAGTAGACTTAGACTGCTGGGGGTTCCCATGATGCACTGAGTGTTTCTTTCTCTTTTTGCTCTGTATGCAACCACTCTGCATTTAATCATTAGTGATTGATCTCTGCTCCCCTCCACAGCATGTCTTTTTCCTGGTTTCTCTCCCTCAGCCCCAACCAGTCCCAGCAGAGGACTGCCCCTCCCTGAGTCTGGTTCTGCTGGAGGTTTCTTCCTGTTTAAAAGGGAGTTTTTCCTTCCCACTGTCGCCAAGTGCTGCTCACAGGGGGTCGATTTGACCGTTGGGGTTTTTACGTAATTATTGTATGGCCTTGCCTGACATATAAAGCGCCTTGGGGCAACTGTTTATTGTGATTTGGCGCTATATAAATAAATTGATTGAAATTGATTAATACGCCTCAGCCAATCATGGATCACAATATGAGGCACGTTACCAAATGTGGTGGTCAGTCAGTAATGGAGGATAAACTGTAGCTGCTAAGGAAAAAGCTGTTTGCTGCATCATTAATCAGTAAACATTCGGGTATAAATATTTTACATTGTAAAATGTTAGTCAATTATGATGAAATACGTTAATTACATTTTTTTTAAAGGGCATTGAGGAAACATGCATACTGAAATGTTTACAGCATTTTGTGTTTTTCTAGATAAATACACAAGTACTTAGCTTGTATATCAGTGGTCGTGAACTGTTTCTGGAGGTACCTGCCCTCCATGTTTTCCAATCTCCATGCCAATTAACTTATTTCAGGTGTGTTCAGCCAATCAAGGGCTAACAAACACCATCCATCCAAATTCTATACACGCTTACTCCAATTAAGGGTCACAGGGCGCTGGAGCCCATGGTCAACTTAAAGTTTCCAATCCACCTAACCTGCATGTCGTTGGATGTGGGAGGAGGCCGGAGCACCTGGAGGGAACCCACACAAACACGGGGAGAACATGCAAACTCCACACAGAATAGTCACACAGCTTAGGAAGTTGATGTGAACGTTCAGAACAAAAACGCCATTTTTTCCTAGCTGCTACATGAGCTTTCCATTTTGATAGGCACCACTAACTCCACATGCGTTCTGGGTGGTCGTCTTGGATCTTTAAGATTTCCACCATGTAAAACCCTATATCTACTAATATCTTAAGCCCTGGTCCCACCAAATAATGAAGGATGAATAATGAGCCACTTACAAGTCCAGTTATTCAACAGACGTGAGAGAAAACTGGCTCTGAGAGGAAGAATATTTGGCTAATGAGGCTCATCTTTGAGCGTGGCACTAATTTCAACGAAGTTCAAAATTCAGTTTGTGTATGAGGTACGAAGACAAGAGGATTTTGGAGGCATGGTTGTGGTGAGGACGAGGCTGTTAAAAGCCCATTATCTGAGCACCTGGAGGCTATGAGGAACAGGACAGGCTATTTGTGCACTTGTCGTGACAATCCCACCTGCTTTGTGCACCAGACACTGTATATAAAATAATTATTTTGTAAACGGATTAATCCATGTCTGTCATAGGTTTAGATCAGAGGACTGTTCCACTGGGACCCTTTAAAACAGTTGCATGTTCATTCCTTCTTTATAAGCAGCTATAAAAGCATTTTTATGATAGATTTAACATCTTGTTATAATGGAATCAGATGAGCTTCCGCTGTGTGCACACTGACACATTCACTCGCACTCAAGACAACATTTATGCAGAACGTGAGTGCACTAAAGAGTAAGAGCGATTTGCAGACAATAATGGACAAACATAAAGTGAAAAGGTTGGATCATGGTGTCAAAATGACTAAGTCGCAGAAGAAATAAAGCAGTGAGAAGAAGCGCAGAGGCGACTATCGAGGAACCCGTGGTCAGTTCTAGCTGGTCCTGGTTATGGATGTGTTTTGTATTTTTTTTGGGGGGGGAGCATGATTCTCACCAGCTTATGACGTTAGGGCGTGATAACGGGAAAATGATCATTCTGATCATTCGGATTTTGGACCTGCAGCACCTACAGAAATGATCTTTTGTTTTTTTCACCAACCTTAGTCAAACCCATTTTAAGGTGTCATCCTGACTCACTTTTCTGCTGATTAAAGTCGCTACTGGACTATCTTTTGCTATTGCGGGCAAGAAAAAGAAAATCATCCACCGTTTGAAACCGCAGCTTTTTTCCGTTCCTCATGACGTGCATTTTCCATGGGACCGCGCACAAAGGTTCTCTGGTGCGGATCATTGCGCATATGGGAAAAGTTCCTGTACAGCCGCTAAAGTTCTCCTGCAGTGAGCCATGTGCCGAGTGCTGCAGGATAGAGGAGAGCAAGACCAGCTTCCCCGCTAGATTTTTAAATTTATAATGCTCTGAAACACTATTGCCTGCATTTTCAGCACCAAATTGTGTGAAGTTAAGCCATAGTTTTTCATTAATCTTTGTAACAGTCTTACTTTAAAGCCAAAAGAAACAAGGCATCAGGCCAAAACCCAGAAGTGTAGAAGTGTGTCAGGAACATCAGAACTGATCATTTCAAGAAAATCCTTATGTTTTTTCTTACATTAAATAACTTGTAATTAAAATAGGTTTAAGTAAAAAAAAAAGTTGGTTCTTTAGAAATCTTTGTTTGTCTGTAAATTAAAACCATGATGATTAATTCCTTATTTTAATGTTAAAATAAGGAAAAGGTTTTTATGAAATAATAAAATAGTTGCTGCTTGAAGAGCCTTTGTTATATTTAGAAGCGTAGCAGCAGGTGTGAGTTTGCAGAGACGACAGGTGAGGTGGACTTTCAGCATATTTCACCAGATGAAGGTCTCCTCTGCAGCTTCAACTTCAAATTGGTGTTCTCTTCTTCTGTCTGGACATCAGATTTTGGTATATTTATTTAGACTAACAATGAAGGCCCTTTATGAGCCATAATGTGGGGGTGGGGGGTGGAGGGAGTGATCCACACAGTTGCAGGTGTATACATAGAAGTAGAGAGATGGAATGCCAACTCCTGATGTCGGGGGCTGAGGTTGTGCAGCGTATGCGCGAGAGGAGTTTGGGTTCTTCATTTCCGGTCTTCTGCTCTGCAGCTTGCACTTCATTCACAGGAATATAAATGCCAATGTTCTGATGGGAATCGATGATATCAAACATCACAAAGTAAGGTTAAAGATTTTCATCAATTATTCTCAATAATTTACTGAGCCTTACATTTTGTAAGGGGCGATTATCGCTTACAGAGTCAGAGTCACGCTGCTCTCAAAATATATAGAAATGCTTCGTTGGTGCTGCGCTGCGAAGGTTTGTAAAGAACCGGTTAGGTTGAAAGATCAAGATATAACCCACATATCTCACACGTCAGGAACTATTCAGCTGAAGTATATCTTATATAAAATATAGATCTTGCAGTCGATTAGAAACAAGGCAAGTTTTAAAAGACAGTTAAAGTTAAGTTTATTCAGTCAGCTAAGGAAGAGGATCACACCACCTTTATTTATTTATTTTTATTTTTTAATGTGATTTCTGGTCCAAAAGACAAGCTTATCTTCTAGTCCATTATTTTCTTGTCCAAAATGTGGTGCTAAATTTGTTGTCTACATTCTACAGGGATACAGTTGCTATTTATTTTAATTTACTGAGATCTTTATTGAGATTTATTGAGTTTATTCATGTTTGAGAGGTCACGCTCACATTTTTGAGGTGCAAATATGCAGATATGACTCAAGAAAATATTTTATATTTATTTGTAACTTTGTGGAACAGCCTCCCTCATCATGTGGTAAATGCTCCAAATGTTATTACTTCAAAGGAATACTGTGATTATTTTATGGTGTTTGATTTTTATTGATTGATGATTTTATTATGGTGTTTTGACTTTTACTGTGCAATTTATGAGTTTTATATGTTATATTTGATTTTACTGATTTATGAATACGAGTTCTGTTAGACAAAGTATCGGACTTTTTGTATTTTTTTCAAAAACTATATGGATTTGAATCATGTGCGATTACATCAGAAAAACTTGAACCCTCGTGGGCAGGCAAGAGTTGTTTCACGCCGTGTCAGTGACATCATTCGCCTGTGGGCAGGCTTTGAGTGAGGAGTGGTCTACCCCTCCCGTCGGAATCTCTTTGTCTGAGAACTTCCTGCGAGAGCTGATGCTTTGCTGATCAAAATTTTTTCAAAAAACTGTGAGGCACATCGAAGTGGACATCATTCGAGAATTCAGGTGGTTTCTGTGAAAATTTTAAACGGCTGATGAGAGATTATGGACTTTTGCTGTCGCTTTAAGGACTGCCCACGGAGCGGAACATCGTGACGCACCCGAGCCGCCGCTGTCTGCCTGAAAGCTTCCAAATTTAAGCCTCTGTTGACCCAGGACGCGTGAGAGAACAGAGAACTTTCAGAAGAGGTCGGGATCAGCAGTTATCCGGACATTCCACTGTTAAAGGAGATTTTGTAATTGAGAATATGTAAATGTATGTAAATGTAAATGTAAATATGTAAATGAGATTTGCAGAATCAAGAAAAAAATTGTGGCAGTCAGTAATGGTTACTTTCTTAGACCAATCAGAGGGAAAGAAATATGGACTCACTCAATTCTGAGGAATAAATTATGGAATCACCCTGTAAATTTTCATCCCCAAAACTAACACCTGCATCAAATCAGATCTGCTCGTTAGTCTGCATCTAAAAAGGAGTGATCACACCTTGGAGAGCTGTTGCACCAAGTGGAATGCCATGAATCATGGCTCCAACACGAGAGATGTCAATTGAAACAAAGGAGAGGATTATCAAACTCTTAAAAGAGGGTAAATCATCACGCAATGTTGCAAAAGATGTTGGTTGTTCACAGTCAGCTGTGTCTAAACTCTGGACCAAATACAAACAACATGGGAAGGTTGTTAAAGGCAAACATACTGGTAGACCAAGGGAGACATCAAAGCGTCAAGACAGAAAACTTAAAGCAATATGTCTCAAAAATCGAAAATGCACAACAAAACAAATGAGGAACGAATGGGAGGAAACTGGAGTCAACGTCTGTGGACCGAACTGTAAGAAAACCACCTAAAGGAAATGGGATTTACATACAGAAAAGCTAAACAAAAGCCATCATTAACACCTAAACAGAAAAAACAAGGTTACAATGGGCTAAGGAAAAGCAATCGTGGACTGTGGATGACTGGATGAAAGTCATATTCAGTGATGAATCTCGAATCTGCATTGGGCAAGGTGATGATGCTGGAACTTTTGTTTGGTGCCGTTCCAATGAGATTTATAAAGATGACTGCCTGAAGAGAACATGTAAATTTCCACAGTCACTGATGATATGGGGCTGCATGTCAGGTAAAGGCACTGGGAGATGGCTGTCATTACATCATCAATAAATGCACAAGTTTCGTTGATATTTGGACACTTTTCTTATCACATCAATTAAAAGGATGTTTGGGGATGATGAAATCATTTTTTCAAGATGATAATGCATCTTGCCATAGAGCAAAAACGGTGAAAACATTCCTTGCAAAAAAGACACATAGGGTCAATGTCATGGCCTGCAATAGTCCGGATCTTAATTCAATTGAAAATCTTTGGTGGAAGTTGAAAGAAAATGGTCATGACAAGGCTCCACCTGCAAAGCTGATCTGGCAACAGCAATCAGAGAAAGTTGGAGCCAGATTGATGAAGAGTACTGTTTGTCACTCATTAAGTCCATGCCTCAGAGACTGCAAGCTGTTATAAAAGCCGAGGTGGTGCAACAAAATACTAGTGATGTGTTGGAGCGTTCTTTTGTTTTTTCATGATTCCATAATTTTTTCCTCAGAATTGAGTGATTCTTATTTTTTTCCCACTGCTTGGTCTAAAAAAGTAACCATTACCTGACTGCCACAATTTTTTTTCCTGATTTCTTATAGTGTTTCTTAAAGCCAGAAAGTTGCCATTTGAAATCCCAGCAGAAGACTGCCCCTCCCTGAGCCGGGTTCTGCGGAGGTTTCTTTCCTGTTAAAGGGAGTTTTTCTTTCCCACTGTCGCCAATGTGCTTGCTCACAGGGGGTCGTTTTGACCGTTGGGGTTTTTCTGTGATTATTGTCTGGCTTTTGCCTTGCAATATAAAGCGCCTTGGGGCAACTGTTGTTGTGATTTGGCGCTATATAAATAAAACTGATTTGATTTGATTTGAAATGACTTTAGTTTTGTGTCATGTCTGTGATCTGCTTTTTTTCTACAAAATTAAACAACTGAATGAACATCCTCCGACGCCGGTGATTCCATAATTTTTGCCAGGGGTTGTAGATTCATGGATGGTTTCTTCTTTTTCTTTTGCATGATTTATGAGACCACACTGAGGAATGACTTGTCCAGCAGCATACAGGTAATGTGAGTTTGAGATGGTGACTTCAGTGTGTTTGAACCCCTTCACAGGACTCTGTGTAAAGCCACTGTGCACTACCGAGCATTTTGATGCTGTTCGTGTTGTACCTTAAATGAGCCAATTTCACTCGATGCCAGAGTCAAAGTCAGACTGGGGAAAAAAAACAGTAACATATATATTAGTCACAGTTTTTGAGCTTAAGTTCACTTTTTTAAACAACCTTAGTGATTAAAACATGCATTTTGAGTGTTGAAACTCACCACTGATAATTGTTTAATTTGCAAGGAATCTTTTATTTATTTATTTATTGGGAAAATTAGGAAGAAATGAAGGAGAATTAAATAGGGCAGTCTCACTGGGGCCTCACACATAAATGATAGGCATGCACAAAATATTGTGCACACCTTTTTCCACACAAACTGGTATTTATAAAGGAGGAATCTGCAGCAAGAACATGCACATCATGCGTAAATCATGAAAAACTGAAAATCAATACAGTAATGGGAATCTAAAACTATGGCAGCTATTAAGCAGCCCTCCAGTGAAACCAGACAACTCATCAGGGTGACTGGTGAGTATGATGTGGATTTGCCAGATATTTTTAATTTGTTTTTTCCAGATTTGAAAGGCCCCTGTCTGATGACATCTCTAAAGTTCAGAGATTCACCGACACCTCAAAATGACATTGAGATTTCCCTGAAACAGGTTACAACCCTATTTAATAAAATAAAATAGGGAAGGCTGCTGGCCCTGACGCTGTATGTGGGTGCACACTGCGCTTTTGCGCTGACCAGCTTGGTGAAATCTTCAAAATTTCTTTTTCAAAAGTGTGCAGGATAGTGGTCAGATACCTAGTGACCTCTTTGTTTGGGGTCTCCACAGTGGATTGCAGCCAGATCCACATTGGTATTTGGTACAAGTTTTACACTTGGATGCGCTTCCTGATGTAACTCAGGTTTCCCTGGAGAAACACACGCAGCACCAGCTTAGCTTCTGAGATCTGATGGGATCAGTCTTACCAGAGCAGACTGGCTGTGTGCCTAAATCTTTATGGATAATTATTATTATTGTGGAAAAATATTTACAAAATGACTAAAATCCACCAGACATGTATGTTATAAATAATCATAAAATAAACTAACATGATGAACTGCACAATGCAATTTTAAAATTTGAAAAAAAAAATGCGGCTTGAGTTCATTTAGAGTTTTAATATAATTGCTTCAATAGTAACATGTTTTGTTTTGCTCCCCCAGCACTTTTTTTTGGAGAAAAGGTAGGATTTCTCTTCACATAAAAACATATTCAAAGGTGAGTAAAGCACTCAGAGGTTTGACCTGTAATTTGCGACAATGCTCACTTGTCCATTGTCCACGCTGCCTTTCACTTTTCCGCCAACGATCGAGACTTTCCCGCTGAACTGTGAGTCCTAAAACAGCAAGCAGAGGTTTAATTTAACCAGCTGCGAGTTTAGGCCATGTTTGGCAGATGTGTGTGAAAGTACAGAAGAAAAGCACCGACCGTGTTGAGTTGGAACAGCGGGGTCAGTGTAGTGTTGGCCTGGACAGCGAAGGCCTTGACAGCACCAAGGCAGCCAGGTTAACAGTGCCAGACTGGAAGGAAACATTGGGGTGTCTCTGGCATAACATGCAGCATCATCAGCAGATCTGGAAACAGCTTCGGAAGCTGAAAAGAAAACACTAGTGGTAAGATATATATATGTATGTATGTTTAACCACTTAAGCCGAGAGCCTATTTAACCAAATCACATACCCATACTTTATGATTTATTTCTCAGCTTGTACAAGGTCAAAAATGCAACAGTTTGGATCAGCTAAAAGACAGATCTAGGGGATGTTGTGGATGCAAAAAATTGAAAGTAAATAATACTTGGTAGGAGTAAATGAGCCCCCCCAAAAAAAAAGAAAAAAAAAAAAGAATTCTGATTTATGTCTTTATTTGCTTGGCGTTTCAGCTATGGTTAGTTGATATGTGATTGAAGTGGATACTTTTGTAGAGGAGGCTTCGCTTGACATTTTGATATATAATAAGTGTATGTTGGTGTCAGCATTGGTTAGTTATGAGTGTTCAAATGCTCCAAAACAGGGCAAATCCCAAAATTTGGGGACTCTAGGGTTTAAGAGGATATATACAGTGAGGAAAATAAGTATTTGAACACCCTGCGATTTTGCAAGTTCTCCCACTTAGAAATCATGGAGGGGTCTGACATTTTCATCTAAGGTGCATATATATATATATATATATATATATATATATATATATATATATATATATATATATATATATATATAGATATATATATGTGTGTGTGTGTGTGTGTGTGTGTGTGTGTGTGTGTGTGTGTATATATATCTCCATTTTTTTTGCACTACACAGTACATATTCCATATTTAAACAATTTTTTGTGGTGTATAAGATGTCTTGTTTCTCTTTTTTTGTCGTGAACAATAGCTCTTTGAGATCAACCCCAATAGTGTTGCTTCCCCCCGTACAATGACAATAAAAACAATTCTATTCTACTTGGTCTTCTTCTTCTCCTGCCTGGTGGCTCCATCCTCAGCATCCTTCTCCCTATATACAACCCAGTCTCACAGCAGTTCATGATGGCATTGCGAAAAGTCAAATTCGTGATATTGTCACAAAATGGATAGCTTTTTCTGATGGAGCACAAATTCATTTTGTGACGGAGGCACGAAATGCGGGGTGATGGGGGTCTATGGGGGTTAGTGTTAGGGAGACACTTACTTTATGGTTAGAGTTAGGAGAAGTGGGGGATTATAAATAGTAAAATAATAATAATAATAAAAAAAATGCATCATGAAAAGCACCCCATTTTCACGACAGGGGCGTGATAAAAAGCATGAGACTGTGTCCCTCCTCTGCACATGTCCAAACCATCTCATCTCACCTCTCTGACTTTGGTCTCCAACCGTTCGACTGAGCTTTCCCTCTGGTATGTTCATTCTTTATCCCTTACATCCTGGAGGCTCAGAAAGAAAAACACTCCAGCTTTAGCTCTACCTCCCGGTCTTTTTGTTAGTGACACCATCTCCTAAGCGTACATCATAGTTGGACTCACTACCATCTTGTTACATTTCCCCTTTGCACTTGCAGATATCCTTCTGTCACAAATCACTCCTGCCACCTTTTTTCACTGACTCCACTCTATCTGCACTCTCTTCTACGCTCTTCATTACTTTGGATAGTCCACCCCAAGTATTTAAACACATCTGCCTTAACCACCTCTGCTCTTTGCAGCCTCAGTATTCCACCGGGGTTCCTCTCATTCACACACATGTACTCCATCATTTTCCAAATGATTTCATTCCCCTTCTCTTCAGCATATATCTCCACCTCTCAGCCTGCTCTCCACTCTCACCATAGATCACCATGTCATCTGCAAACATCATCGTCCATGGAAACTCCCGTCTGACCTCGTCTGCCAACCTGTCCATCACCATTGCAAACACGAAAGGACTCAAAGTTGATACTTGATGTAATCTCATCTCCACCTTGAATGCATCTGTCATTCTTACTGCACCGCTATCGCACTGACCTTGTATATATCCTGCACCACTCTCACATATTTCTCTGCTCCTAAAGACTTCCTCATACAATGCCACCGCTCTTCTCTTGGCACAAGCTTTCTCCAGATTCACAAATACACAATGTAACTCCTTCTGGAGTTGAAACTATTCATAATATTTTCATTGTTTTATATTTAAAAGTTTGTGTGCTTGTTTGTTTCACACCAAAAGCTTTTCACCAGAACTAATTTTAACTTATATTAAGGTGAAGCTTCATCAGAGGGCTGTGGGAGAAAGACATATCCTGGTTCTAGTGGTTGGATTGTATCTACCGGTAACTGTAATTAGGATGGATCAAATGCAGAGGACAAGTTTCGTCATATGTATGTATACTCAACAAAAATATAAATGCAACACTTTTGGTTTTGCTCCCATTTTGTATGAGATGAACTCAAAGATCTAAAACTTTTTCCACATACACAATATCACCATTTCCCTCAAATATTGTTCACAAACCAGTCTAAATCTGTGATAGTGAGCGCTTCTCCTTTGCTGAGATAATCCATCCCACCTCACAGGTGTGCCATATCAAGATGCTGATTAGACACCATGATTAGTGCACAGGTGTGCCTTAGACTGCCCACAGTAAAAAGCCACTATGAAAGGTGCAGTTTTATCACACAGCACAATGCCACAGATGTCGCAAGATTTGAGGGAGCGTGCAATTGGCATGCTGACAGCAGGAATGTCAACCAGAGCTGTTGCTCGTGTATTGAATGTTCATTTCTCTACCATAAGCCATCTCCAAAGGCGTTTCAGAGAATTTGGCAGTACATCCAACCAGTCTCACAACCACAGACCACGTGTAACCACACCAGCCCAGGACCTCCACATCCAGCATGTTCACCTCCAAGATCGTCTGAGACCAGCCACTCGGACAGCTGCTGAAACAATCAGTTTGCATAACCAAAGAATTTCTCTGCACAAACTGTCAGAAACCGTCTCAGGGAAGCTCATCTGCATGCTCGTCGTCCTCATCGGGATCTCGACCTGACTCCAGTTCGTCGTCGTAACCGACTTGAGTGGGCAAATGCTCACATTCGCTGGCGTTTGGCACGTTGGAGAGGTGTTCTCTTCACGGATGAATCCCGGGTCACACTGTCCAGGGCAGATGGCAGACAGCGTGTGTGGCGTCGTGTGGGTGAGCGGTTTTCTGATGTCAATGTTGTGGATCGAGTGGCCCATGGTGGCGGTGGGGTTATGGTATGGGCAGGCGTCTGTTATGGACGAAGAACACAGGTGCCTTTTATTGATGGCATTTTGAATGCACAGAGATACCGTGACGAGATCCTGAGGCCCATTGTTGTGCCATACATCCAAGAACATCACCTCATGTTGCAGCAGGATAATGCACGGCCCCATGTTGCAAGGATCTGTACACAATTCTTGGAAGCTGAAAATGTCCCAGTTCTTGCATGGCCGGCATACTCACCGGACATGTCACCCATTGAGCATGTTTGGGATGCTCTGGACCGGCGTATACGACAGCGTGTACCAGTTCCTGCCAATATCCAGCAACTTCGCACAGCCATTGAAGAGAAGTGGACCAACATTCCACAGGCCACAATTGACAACCTGATCAACTCTATGCGAAGGAGATTGTTTGCACTGCATGAGGCAAATGGTGGTCACACCAGATACTGACTGGTATCCCCCCCAATAAAACAAAACTGCACCTTTCAGAGTGGCCTTTTATTGTGGGCAGTCTAAGGCACACCTGTGCACTAATCATGGTGTCTAATCAGCATCTTGATATGGCACACCTGTGAGGTGGGATGGATTATCTCAGCAAAGGAGAAGTGCTCACTATCACAGATTTAGACTGGTTTGTGAACAATATTTGAGGGAAATGGTTATATTGTGTATGTGGAAAAAGTTTTAGATCTTTGAGTTCATCTCATACAAAATGGGAGCAAAACCAAAAGTGTTGCATTTATATTTTTGTTGAGTGTATATATGTGCAATGACAATAAAGTTTCTATTCTATTCTATCCAACGCCAGGCCTCCAGCCGCCCATTTGTCTTACAAAATTTTCTTATTCACTGTAATTTCTGTAGTAGTTCATTATAGTACCTGTGCTTTCTTTCTTTTTTTTATTATTATTATTTTAATGATTTTTTGCAAAAACCAAAAAAACAAAAAACTTTTTCACATTGTCATTATGGGGTATTGTATGCTGATGGTCTTGTGGTTAAGCACTGGTTTTGAGACCAGAGGCTCTTTGGTTCAAACCTCAGCCTGACCAGAAAATCACTAAAGGCCCTTGCACAAGAGGCCTTAGTAACCCAGTGTGTAGTGAGCGCTTTGCATGGCAGCACCCTGACGTCAGTGTGTGAGTGTGTTTGGGTGAATGTGAGGCATAGTTGTAAAGTGCTTTGAGCATCTGTTGCAGATGGAAAAGCTCTATATAAATGCAGTCACTTTTGAATTTTGATGAAAAAAAAAGAATTTTATCTATTTTGGAATAAAGCTGTAACATAACAAAAGGTGGAAAAGTGAAGCGCTGTGAATACTTTCCAGATGCACTGTACGCCCAGTCATCAATAAAATTTAATTAAAATTAAAATTTTGTATATTGGCACTGGATATCTAATAATCTAAAAGTATCTATATTAGGAAAGTGCAATAGACACAGATTTTAAAATGAGGTCATCAAACATGTGAAACGTGGAGAATCGGGTTTGTTAAGAATTCAACAGAGACCTACAATACAAGTGAGGAGGGAACTTAAATCCTATTTTGTGTGTGATCTGTGGCACGGCTTTATCTCTGTGTAAATTCATTTCTTAATAAAATTGAAACCATTTCAGCCTGCTGATTACGTACTTACCTGAGGAATGTAAGGCCCCATTGAGCTGGTGTTGAGGCGCACAGCACAGCTGGGGGGTATCTACAGAGACAGAGGTAGCTCTTAGGGTGGAGGTGTGATTTTGTCTGCAGTTTCTGTATTTTGTGTCTGTATGTTTCCTGCTGGTCTCACCATGCTGTCATTGATGAGGACTTGAAGCTGCCCATCTGAGAAATACCTAAACAAGGCCGAGTTCACCGTGAATTCAGACAAACCCACCGACAGCATGTAGCTCAGCTGTTTAGGCAGCGTGAATGCCTGAGCCACAAAAGGAGGCTCCTTACAACTTCTGGCACTGTAGAACTCCCCCTTCAAACACAGATTATCAGTAAATGATCACTTTTATTTGTTGTTGCTATTGTTGTCATGTTTTAGGAACATTTAACCATTTTTATTTTAATGGTATTTAACTATTTTGCTGGCAAATTATTTTCAATGCATGTCTTAATGATTCCAGCCATCATTTTTAATCAGGAACAAGAAAAGCAAGAAGCACATCAAAGAATCCACAGGAAGATTTTGCTTCAGAATGGAATGCTGATGTGAACGTGGGTTGATAAAGTAGAGGAAGTCTTGCAGAAAAAAAGGGGCTTAGTGAAGAGGAGGATCAGGATGAGGACACATGATGGAACTGTTAAATCCCACAGTAAGAAAAGAAAAGCATGGAACAGACACACAATTTATGTGCTTCTGTTTAATCCATGTGTGAAAGAATCCAGAGGAATAGCAGAATAACTACAGTCATATCCAGAAAGAGTTATGGCATTATATATATTTGCTTACCTTCAGTCCCAGAGTCAGACTTGAAGCATCAACCTGAGGTAATCCAGTCAGAGGAACCGCGAGAGTCAGGGTCCTGCCCACCTCAAAAGAAACTTAATAAAATACAGCACGTTAATATGACAGTTTAAAATATAAAAACCCTATAATTGGTATCAACATCAGGTATTACTGTGTGTGTGTGTGTGTGTGTGTGTGTGTATGTGTGTGAGAGAGAGATGATCGTGCAGTGCAAAGGCCATTGCAGTACCATTCATTGCCTGTAGGTGGTGGTCCCAGGTCACAATTTGATCCTCGACGCACGGGCAGAGCTACGAAAGAAAGAAGGCAGTTTTCAAACAGTGTGAACCACTGCAAGCCTGTTCAAGCATTCTTTTTTCCCCTGAACATTATCTGTAGCTCAACACCACCCCCACACCCCCCCACACACAACCACCACATTCTCCATGTAATGTGGAGTTGCGTCAGGAAGGGCATCCGGTGTAAAACTTGCGTCAAATCAACATGGATCTGCTGTGGTGAACCCGAGTGATAGTTCATATACTATATACTGGGACTTAAAGGGGTCATACTGTGCAACATATTTTAATCTACATTTCCTGGTTTATTATGGCTGGGGTTTCTTATTAAGTCCCACACTTATCTTATTATTTATGTTATGTAGGAAATCTGCTGCTATAAACCAAATTTACTTCAAGCACAACTTGTTTTACATTTACACAACAGAAATCCATATCTGTACTAGACTCTTTTCTCAGTGAAAGATTCCCAGTGAGCTGATCTAAAGGAGGACACACCCCTTCTGCAAAGGGAGAGAAGGCGTGGCCAACAGCAGCCTGATGAAGGTTTTATTTATGAGGCATCATAAATAAATAATTCCTGTGGGGGCATTTTTTTTTTTTTAACACAGGACTTGCTGGCTTTGCTTGCTGAAAAAGTTCATCAAATGATGGCTTTAAAGAGACAATCCCTAAACCATATGCCAGTAAAAGTTTATTGCATGCAAATCAGAATTTTGGATCCAATTTATAATCTGAAATGGATTTAAAGAACAACTGGTAAATGGGCTGATAAAATAAACTGTATTCTTGTTCATATTTTAAGGATTGTTTACATCTGTAATAAACACAAGCCTTATAAAAGGCTATACAGTAGTGTTCAGAATAATAGTAGTGCTATGTGATTAATCCAGGTTTGAGTATATTTCTTATTGTTATGTGGGAAACAAGGTACCAGTAGATTCAGTAGATTCTCACAAATCCAACAAGACCAAGCATTCATGATATGCACACTCTTAAGGCTATGAAATTGGGCTATTAGTAAAAAAAGTAGAAAAGGGGGTGTTTACAATAATAGTAGCATCTGCTGTTGATGCTACAAACTCAAAACTATTATGTTCAAACTGCTTTTTTAGCGATCCTGTGGATCACTAAACTAGTGTTTAGTCGTTTTGACCGTTGGGGTTTTACATAATTATTGTATGGCCTTGCCTTACAATATAAAGCGCCTTGGGGCAACTGTTTGTTGTGATTTGGCGCTATATAAAAAAAATTGATTGATTGATTGATTGTATAACCACAGGTTTTCATGATTTCTTCACATCTGCGAGGCATTAATTTTGTTGGTTTGGAACCAAGATTTTGCTCGGTTACTAGTGTGCGTGGAGTCATTGTCTTGTTGAAACACCCATTTCAAGGGCATGTCCTCTTCAGCATAAGGCAGCTTGTCCTCTTCAAGTATTTTGACATATCCAAACTGATCCATGATAACTGGTATGCGATATATAGGCCCAACACCATAGTAGGAGAAACATGCCCATATCATGATGCTTGCACCACTATGCTTCACTGTCTTCACTGTGAACTGTGGCTTGGATTCAGAGTTTGGGGGTTGTCTCACAAACTGTCTGCGGCCCTTGGACCCAAAAAGAACAATTTTACTCTCATCAGTCCACAAAATATTCCTCCATTTCTCTTTAGGCCAGCTGATGTGTTCTTTGGCACATTGTAACCTCTTCTGCACGTCTTTTATTTAACACAGGGACTTTGCGGGGGATTCTTGCAAATAAATTAGCTTCACACAGGCATCTTCTAACTGTCACAGCACTTACAGGTAACTCCAGACTGTCTTTGATCATCCTGGAGCTGATCAATGGGTGAGCCTTTGCCATCCTGGTTATTCTTCTATCCATTTTGATGGTTGTTTTCCATTTTCTTCCACGTGTCTCTGTTGTTTTTGTCCATTTTAAAGCATTGGAGATCATTGTAGATGAACAGCCTATAATTTTTTGCACCTGTGTATAAGTTTTGCCCTCTCCAATCAACTTTTTAATCAAACTACGCTGTTCTTCTGAACAATGTCTTGAACGTCCCATTTTCCTCAGGCTTTCAAAGAGAAAAGCATGTTCAACAGGTGCTGGCTTCATCCTTAAATAGGGGACACCTGATTCACACCTGTTTGTTCCACAAAACTGACAAACTCACTGACTGAATGCCACACTACTATTATTGTGAACACCCCTTTTCTACTTTTTTTTTTTTTTTTTACTAATAGCCCAATTTCATAGCCTTAAGAGTGTGCATATCATGAATGTTTGGTCTTGTTGGATTTGTGAGAATCTACTGAATCTACTGGTACCTTGTTTCCCATGTAACAATAAGAAATATACTCAAAACCTGGATGAATCTTTTTAGTCACATAGCACTACTATTATTCTGAACACTACTGTAATTATATCAATGCTTGAAATGTACAACTGTACAAATAAATTATTCATGTGAGAACTTTTACAGTGAAATAAATAAATTATTTGGTGGTTTGTCAGTGTTTCTAAGGCTTACTTTTTTCTTGATGTCATCTGGGATTTGCTGTTTCATACTGTTAAGAATATAACGGATGGGCCATCTGCAGATGAGAGAAAATGCAGTGTCTATGACATGAATGTCACACACACACACACACACACACACACACACACACACACACACACACACACACACACACACACACACACACACACACACACACACACACACCCAGACCCAGACGAGCTGCTGAATTGCATCCACACGTCTCCGACTTGAGCGTCACAGCTGTCACTGGTGACAGTCAGGTGTCCACCAGCATCTCTTCCCAGTTTGACTACAGAGGTCACGTTCACGTTGAACAGTGCCATTTCAAATGAGCCACTGTAATGTCTGCAAATCCACACGTCAGTGCACATTAGTACTGGTGAAAAATATTTATGTATCACAAGCAAAAAACAAAGTAAAAACCACACCTTGATGACTTGGCAAGAACATATTTTTTCAAACAACTGTTTTTAATCACAAAAGCAATGTGGTTGGTTGGTTGGTTGGATCGATCGATCTATCTATCTATCTATCTATCTATCTATCTTTTTTTCTGACTGCATGGCTGGATAATGTGTATATTCTTTACATACAACCCCAATTCCAATGAAGTTGGGACGTATAAAATGTAAATAAAAACAGAATACAATGACTTGCAAATCCTCTTCAACCTATATTCAATTGAATACACCACAAAGACAAGATATTTAATGTTCAAACTGATAAACTTTACTGTTTTTGTGCAAATATTTGCTCAATTTTGAAATGGATGCCTGCAACATGTTTCAAAAAAGTTGGGATGGGGCAACAAAAGACTGGAAACATTGATGAATGCTCAAAGAACACTGAACTGGAAACAGGTGAGTGACATGATTGGGTATAAAAGGAACATCCCAAAAAGGCTCAGCCATTCACAAGCAAAGACGGGGTGAGGATCATCACTTTGTGAACAACTGCGTGAAAAAAAAGTCCAACAGTTTAAGAACAATGTTTCTCAACATTCAATTGGAAGGAATTTAGGGATTTCATCATCTACAACCCCTGGCAAAAATTATGGAATCACCGGCCTCGGAGGATGTTCATTCAGTTGTTTAATTAGGTAGAAAAAAAGCAGATCACAGACATGACACAAAACTAAAGTCATTTCAAATGGCAACTTTCTGGCTTTAAGAAACACTATAAGAAATCAAGAAAAAAAGATTGTGGCAGTCAGTAACGGTTACTTTTTTAGACCAAGCAGAGGAAAAAAATATGGAATCACTCAATTCTGAGGAATAAATAATGGAATCACCCTGTAAATTTTCATCCCCAAAACTAACACCTGCATCAAATCAGATCTGCTCGTTGACATTGACCCTATGCCATGACATTGACCCTATGTGTCTTTTTGCAAGGAATGTTTTCACAGTTTTTGCTCTATGGCAAGATGCATTATCATCTTGAAAAATGATTCCATCATCCCCAAACATCCTTTCAACTGTCCAAAATATCAACGTAAACTTGTGCATTTATTGATGATGTAATGACAGCCATCTCCCCAGTGCCTTTACCTGACATGCAGCCCCATATCATCAATGACTGTGGAAATTTACATGTTCTCTTCAGGCAGTCATCTTTATAAATCTCACTGGAATGGCACCAAAAAAAAGTTCCAGCATCATCACCTTGCCCAATGCAGATTCGAGATTCATCACTGAATATGACTTTCATCCAGTCATCCACAGTCCACGATTGCTTTTCTTTAGCCCAGTGTAACCTTGTTTTTTTCTGTTTAGGTGTTAATGATGGCTTTCGTTTAGCTTTTCTGTATGTAAATCCCATTTCCTTTAGGCGGTTTCTTACAGTTTGGTCACAGACGTTGACTCCAGTTTCCTCCCATTCGTTCCTCATTTGTTTTGTTGTGCATTTTTCAATTTTTGAGACATATTGCTTTAAGTTTTCTGTCTTGATGCTTTGATGTCTTCCTTGGTCTACCAGTATGTTTGCCTTTAACAACCTTCCCATGTTGTTTGTATTTGGTCCAGAGTTTAGACACAGCTGACTGTGAACAACCAACATCTTTTGCAACACTGCGTGATGATTTACCCTCTTTTAAGAGTTTGATAATCCTCTCCTTTGTTTCAATTGACATCTCTCATGTTGGAGCCATGATTCATGTCAGTCCACTTGGTGCAACAGCTCTCCAAGGTGTGATCACTCCTTTTTAGATGCAGACTAATGAGCAGATCTGATATGATGCAGGTGTTAATTTTGGAGATGAAAATTTACAGGGTGATTCCATAATTTATTCCTCAGAATTGAGTGAGTTCATATTTTTTTCCCTCTGCTTGGTCTAAAAATGTAACCGTTACTGACTGCCACAATTATTTTTTCTTGATTTCTTATAGTGTTTCTTAAAGCCAGAAAGTTGCCATTTGAAATGACTTTAGTTTTGTGTCATGTCTGTGATCTGCTTTTTTTCTACAAAATTAAACAACTGAGTGAACATCCTCCGAGGCTGGTGATTCCATAATTTTTGCCAGGGGTTGTATAATCAGAAGATTCAGAGAATCTGGAGAACTTTCTACACGTAAGCGGCAAGGCAGAAAACCAACATTGAATGCCTGTGCCCTTCGATCCCTCAGGCGGCACTGCATTAAAAACTGACATCATTGTGTAAAGGATATTACCACGTGGGCTCAGGAATACTTCAGAAAACCATTGTCAGTTAACACAGTTTGTCACTACATCTACAAGTACAAGTTAAAACTCTACCATGCAAAGTGAAAGACATACATCAACAACATTCAGAAACGCAGCCGCCTTCTCTGGGTCCGAGCTCATTTGAAATGGACAGACGCAAAGTGCAATAGTGTGTTGTGGTCTGATGACTCCACATTTCAAATTGTTTTTGGAAATCATGGATGTCGTGTCCTCTGGACAAAAGAGCAACAAGATCATCCAGATTGTTACCAGTGCAAAGTTCAAAAGCCAGCATCTGTGATGGTATGGGGGTGTGTTAGTGCCCATGGCATGGGAAACTTACACATCTGTGATGACACCATCAATGCTGAATGGTACATCCAGGTTTTGGAGCAACACATGCTGCCATCCAAGCAACGTCTTTTTCAGGGATGTACCTGCTTATTTCAGCAAGACAATGACAAGCCACATTCTGCATGTGTTACACCAGTGTGGCTTCGTAGTAAAAGAGTGCGGGTACTAGACTGGCCTGCCTGCAGTCCAGACCTGTCACCCATTGAAAATGTGTGGCACATTATGAAGCGCAAAGTATGACAACGGAGACCCCGGACTGTTGAACAACTGAAGTCGTACGTCAAGCAACAATGGGAAAGAATTCCACCTACAAAGCTTCAACAATTAGTGTCCTCAGTTCCCAAATGCTTATTGAGTGTTGTTAGAAGGAAAGGTGATGTAACACAGTGGCAAACATACCACTGTCCCAGCTTTTTTGAAACGTGTTGCAGGTATCCATTTCAAAATGAGCAAATATTTGCACAAAAACAATAAAGTTTATCAGTTTGAACATTAAATATCTTGTCTTTGTGGTGTATTCAATTGAATATAGGTTGAAGAGGATTTTCAAATCACTGTATTCTGTTTTTATTTACATTGTACACAATGTCCCAACTTCATTGGAATTGGGGTTGTACATGCAATGTATAAAAGTTCAAAAAAGCCTCTGGGAAATCAGATGGAACAGATGAATAAGATGCTCACTGCATGTACATTTGTAGCCACATGGCATTATTTTATTTTATTTATTTATTTATTTTTTGGTCAGGGCAAAATACAAGTTCTGAAACTGGTCTGTTAAATTCACACAATAGTCCATAAATAGTTGATGCTTTCTAAAATAAATAAAATGAAATAAAATTTAGAAGAGCTGTTGCCTAGCAACATGCCATATGTAAATAAAAATATGATAATGATGTTTACATACTTTACATGTTATATTTGCCTTCAAAAAGTTATTTGTTTAAAAAAAACCACAAAGACATGTTCAAACTATGACAACATGGCATACACACCAAAGTGTTGCACTTACGGTGCCACTGAAAATCATGAGTCATGCAGTCAGGAGGCTTCAAATGTATGGATGACCTGGTAATGCATACATTTTATTACCTTCATGTTGAATTTTGTAAATTGCAGAGTGTGTTTTGACATTTTAAAGAGTTATTTTAATAATCTTTTTACGGCTGTACCTCCACTTGCATATTAAAAGTAAGCCTAAATAGGCAGTTTTAATTGTTTTGTACTGCAGATACACTTGCAACATTTTGGAAGTCACAAACCTATTTTCTCTGTATTTCAAAAGATAAGCATTGTGACAGCAGCTGGTTAATGATGCCATGACAAACGTCTATTATCGCTGTCATTTTTTTTATTTTACTTGAGCACAATCGAAAAGGACAAATTATAGAAGTTGACATTCTAGGTTTCTGAGACATGAAGAGTCACTTCCTTTTCTCGAAAGAAAATGAAACCAAAAAGGAGCATGTGATGTTTAATAGAAGTTCTTTATAAAATCAAATGCATTGCTGAATCCACAGTTTAGGGTTGAACGTGTGCTGGTGCTATCAAACTACGTATGGTGCGGGCCCAAGAAATGCATACAATCACTGTTTTGCTCAAACTTAATGTTAGGAATGAAATACTATTTATATTTGGCTACAATTTAAGAAAAGTGCTTTGAAATGATCTGATGTAGACTAACATCTGTACCAGTTCCTCTTTTATGTGACTAGACATGTGACTGCAGATGTTTGGGAATTTCATGAACTCACAAGAACCACTTTTGAACCACCCACTGGCCACGTAATGCAATGTTGAGGCCTGACACAGATGCACTGAGTCCCGTGACACACCCACAGTACTCAACACTTGGTTCTGGGAAGTCACACTTGGTGACGGTTATGCTGAAACACAGACAGACAGGTGTGGGAACAAAAAACAGGTCTGTAGAGCCATCAGTGAATGGAAACCTTGAGGAAGATTTTAAACTGTGATCCTACTTTGACAGTGTATAGTTTGCACGTCCAAAGATCCCGATTTTTATTTCACCATTGATGTCAGGGAAAGTGATCCGGCTCAACATGTCCTGAATCCATCCAGCAGCCACATGCTTTCCTGGAATGAGAAGCACATCAAGCCATCCACATCTGCCACACAAAGTGCACGTAGAATGCTGGAATAGTTTGCTCAGTCCACTGTGGTTATATTTACATTACCAGCTGATGTGACCAGTAACTGATTTTCTTTATTTCCCCTCCTCTTACTTCTTTGATGTAATCATTTTGTCTGTGGTGGGAACAAGCCAATTCTAAAATTTTCAAATGAAACTGAATCTGAACTGATCTGGGCTGCCGAAATGTAAACGTGTTTAAATCCTGCTCATGCTGTCTGTGTCCATGAACAAGACACTTAATCTAATCCAGGGGTGGCCAAGTTCGGTCCTCGAGAGCCACCTTCCTGACACTCTTAGTTGTCTCCCTGCTCCAACACACCTGAATCCAATGAAAGACTCATTAGCAGACTTTTAATGAGCCTTTCATTGGATTCAGGTGTGTTGGAGCAGGGAGACAACTAAGAGTGTCAGGAAGGTGGCTCTCGAGGACCGAACTTGGCCACCCCTGATCTAATCCTTGTCTCAGTCCATCCAGCTGTAAACGGATACTGCATTGTTTGGGGAATTAACCTGTATCAGACTGGCATCCCTCACTCTACGGAATCCGGAATAAGATTCACCACCAACAGGCCTCAGGGAGTATATGGGACTTATTTCTTCTTTGAATCTGACTTTTTGTCTTCATGCCACATCTAATATTTTTTTTTTTACTTTCAAAGTGAACATGCCAAATCTGAACATTTTCACCACAGACTGTTAATTCACTGGACAAACCCTGCGTGACGTCACCCATAGGCTTTCTATAGAGGCCCAGAGGAATTGATATGAAGCCCATATGTGGGCATCACCATGTTGGTAGCACTTAATCTAAACAAACCCAGAAATGATAAGTAGGTGGAGTGTAGTGGACCACAGGCCGTATAATCAATATCCCTTTGGATTTTTGAGACCATGACCTACGTCTGGGGTGGGTGCCAAAATGTTGACAAATGAAAGCCTACAGTACACCAATAGTCCAGGAGCCAGTGATCTGATTGGTACCACAGAAGGTGACCAAACAACACTCAGAATCCAGCCTCAGTGTACCATGGCCTACACAAAAATGTATGATAACCATCACAGGGTGGTAGCTGTAGCCAGGTAGGGGTCAATGAAGAATTATACAGAGGTCAAAATGTAAAAATGCTCCAATCATGTTGAAAACTATATCACATTATTTGTCTGATCATAACGATTCCAAAAAGGTATAGTTTGGACTATCTGAGGTTCCCCATACATTGAAGCATCTAAAGTCACCATCAAGCCAAATGGCCATGAGATGTGGTCTTCCAATCATCCATTTGCTGGAGAATAAGTACATATAAACATCTAAACAAATCAATGACTGAATGAATAAATGCGGTGCATCCATAAAGTATTCACATCACTTCACTTTTCCCACATTTGTCATGTTACAGAATGCAGTAGATTCATTTTTCCCCCACAAAATTATACTCACAACACCCCATAATGACAACATGAAGTTTTATTTTTTATTTTTTGCAAATTTATTAAAAATAAAAAACTCACAAATCACATGTACAACCCCAATTCCAATGAAGCTGGGACGTTGTGTAAAATGTAATTTTAATGTTCAAACTGATAAACTTTATTGTTTTGTATGAAATGGATACCTGCAACATGTTTCAAAAAAGCTGGGACAGTGGTATGTTTACCACTGTGTTACATCACCTTTCCCTCTAACAACACTCAATAAGCGTTTGAGAACTGAGGACACTAATTGTTGAAGCTTTGTAGGTGGAATTCTTTCCCATTCTTGCTTGATGTATGACAGTCCGGGGTCTCCGTTGTCGTACATTGCGCTTCATAATGTGCCACACATTTTCAATGGGTGACAGGTCTGGACTGCAGGCAGGCCAGTCTAGTACCCACACTCTTTTACAATGAAGCCACGCTGTTGTAACACATGCAGAATGTTGCTTGGCATTGTCTTGCTGAAATGAGCAGGGACGTCCCTGAAAAAGACGTTCCTTGGATGGCAGCATGTGTTGCTCCAAAACCTGGATGTACCTTTCAGCATTGATGGTGCCATCACAGATGTGTAAGTTGCCCATGCCATGGGCACTAACACACCCCCATACCATCACAGATGCTGGCTTTTGAACTTTGCGCTGGTAACAATCTGGATGGTCTTTTTCCTTTTTTGTCCGGAGGACACGACATCCATAATTTCCAAAAACAATTTAAAATGTGGACTTATCAGACCACAGCACACTTTTCCACTTCACGTCTGTCCATTTCAAATAAACTCGGGCCCAGAGAAGGCGGCGGCATTTCTGGATGTTGTTGATGTACAGCTATCACTTTGCATGGTAGAGATTTAACTTGCACTTGTAGATGTAGCGACGAACTGTGTTAACTGACAATGGTTTTCTGAAGTGTTCCTGAGCCCACGCAGTAAGATCCTTTACACAATGATGTCAGTTTTTAATACAGTGCCGCCTGAGGGATCAAAGGTCACAGGCATTCAATATTGGTTTTCGGCCTTGCTGCTTACATGTAGAAAGTTCTCCAGATTCTCTGAATCTTCTGATTATATTATGGACTGTAGATGATGGAATCCCTAAATTGTTTGCAACTGAACGTTGAGAAACATTGTCCTTAAACTGTTGGACTATTTTTTCATGCAGTTGTTCACAAAGTGATGATCCTTGCCCCATCTTTGCTTGTGAATGGCTGAGCCTTTTGGGGATGCTCCTTTTATACCCAATCACGATACTCATCTGTTTCCAATTAACCTGTTCACCTGTGGAATGTTCCAAACAGGTGTTCTTTGAGCATTCATCAACTTTCCCAGTCTTTTGTTGCCACTGTTACAGCTTTTTTGTAATGTGTTGGAGGCATCCATTTCAAAATGAGCAAATATTTGCACAAAAACAAAAGTCTATCAGTTTGAACATTAAATATCTTGTCTTTGTGGTGTATTAAATTGAATACAGGTTGAAGAAGATTTGCACATTATTGTATTCTGATTGTATTTACATTTCACACAACATCCCAACTTCAATGGAAGTGGGATTGTACATAAGTATTCACTTAATTTGCATAGTACTTTGTTGATGCATCTTTGGCAGCAATTAAAGCCTCAAGTCTTCAATATGATGCCACAAATTTGGTGCACCTGTCTTTAGACAGTTTTGTCCATTCCTCTTTGCAGCACCTCTCAAAGTCCATCAGGTTGGATGGGGAGTGTTGGTGCACCACCATTTTCAGATCTCTCCAGAGATGTTCAATCAGATTCAGGTCTGGACTCTGGCTGGGCCACTCAAGGACATTCACAGAGTTGTCCTGAAGCCACTCCTTTGATATCTTGGCTGTGTGTTTGGGGTCTTTGTGCTGCTGAAAGATGAACTGTCGCCCCAGTCTGAGGTCAAGAGCGCTCTGGAACAGGTTTTCATCCAGGATGTCTCTGTACATTGCTGCATTCATCTTTCCCTCAATCCTGACTAATCTCCCAGTTCCTGTTGCTGAAAAACATCCCCACAGCATGATGCTGCCACCACCATGCTTCTCTGTAGGGATGGTGTCTGGTTTCCTCCAAAAATGACCCCTGGCATTCAATCAATCAATTTTTTTTATATAGCGCCAAATCACAACAAACAGTTGCCCCAAGGCGCTTTATATTGTAAGGCAAGGCCATACAATAATTATGTAAAACCCCAACGGTCAAAACGACCCCCTGTGAGCAAGCAGTTGGCTACAGTGGGAAGGAAAAACTCCCTTTTAACAGGAAGAAACCTCCAGCAGAACCAGGCTCAGGGAGGGGCAGTCTTCTGCTGGGACTGGTTGGGGCTGAGGGAGAGAACCAGGAAAAAGACATGCTGTGGAGGGGAGCAGAGATCGATCACTAATGATTAAATGCAGAGTGGTGCATACAGAGCAAAAAGAGAAAGAAACAGTGCATCATGGGAACCCCCCAGCAGTCTACGTCTATAGCAGCATAACTAAGGGATGGTTCAGGGTCACCTGATCCAGCCCTAACTATAAGCTTTAGCAAAAAGGAAAGTTTTAAGCCTAATCTTAAAAGTAGAGAGGGTGTCTGTCTCCCTGATCTGAATTGGGAGCTGGTTCCACAGGAGAGGAGCCTGAAAGCTGAAGGCTCTGCCTCCCATTCTACTCTTACAAACCCTAGGAACTACAAGTAAGCCTGCAGTCTGAGAGCGAAGCGCTCTATTGGGGTGATATGGTACTACGAGGTCCCTAAGATAAGATGGGACCTGATTATTCAAAACCTTATAAGTAAGAAGAAGAATTTTAAATTCTATTCTAGAATTAACAGGAAGCCAATGAAGAGAGGCCAATATGGGTGAGATATGCTCTCTCCTTCTAGTCCCCGTCAGTACTCTAGCTGCAGCATTTTGAATTAACTGAAGGCTTTTTAGGGAACTTTTAGGACAACCTGATAATAATGAATTACAATAGTCCAGCCTAGAGGAAATAAATGCATGAATTAGTTTTTCAGCATCACTCTGAGACAAGACCTTTCTGATTTTAGAGATATTGCGTAAATGCAAAAAAGCAGTCCTACATATTTGTTTAATATGCGCTTTGAATGACATATCCTGATCAAAAATGACTCCAAGATTTCTCACAGTATTACTAGAGGTCAGGGTAATGCCATCCACAGTAAGGATCTGGTTAGACACCATGTTTCTAAGATTTGTGGGGCCAAGTACAATAACTTCAGTTTTATCTGAGTTTAAAAGCAGGAAATTAGAGGTCATCCATGTCTTTATGTCTGTAAGACAATCCTGCAGTTTAGCTAATTGGTGTGTGTCCTCTGGCTTCATGGATAGATAAAGCTGGGTATCATCTGCGTAACAATGAAAATTTAAGCAATACCGTCTAATAATACTGCCTAAGGGAAGCATGTATAAAGTGAATAAAATTGGTCCTAGCACAGAACCTTGTGGAACTCCATAATTAACTTTAGTCTGTGAAGAAGATTCCCCATTTACATGAACAAATTGTAATCTATTAGACAAATATGATTCAAACCACCGCAGCGCAGTGCCTTTAATACCTATGGCATGCTCTAATCTCTGTAATAAAATTTTATGGTCAACAGTATCAAAAGCAGCACTGAGGTCTAACAGAACAAGCACAGAGATGAGTCCACTGTCCGAGGCCATAAGAAGATCATTTGTAACCTTCACTAATGCTGTTTCTGTACTATGATGAATTCTAAAACCTGACTGAAACTCTTCAAATAGACCATTCCTCTGCAGATGATCAGTTAGCTGTTTTACAACTACCCTTTCAAGAATTTTTCACGCCAAAGAGTTCAATCTTTGTCTTAGCAGAACAGAGAATTTTGTTTCTCATGGTCTGAGAGTCCTTCAGGTTCCTTTTGGCAAACTCATGTGCCTTTTACTAAGGAGCGGCTTTCGTCTGGCCACTCTACCATACAGGCCTGACTGGTGGATTGCTGCAGAGATGGTTGTCCTTCTGGAAGGTTTGCCTCTCTCCACAGAGGAATGCTGGAGCTCTGACAGCATGAGATATATATGTTTTTTCAGTTTAAGTAGTTTATGGATTTCAGTTTACTGATCAATGTCAGGATCAACTAGGCGTGGCACAGAAGGTGGATGGACACAAATGCAAAACTCACAGGGACAGGTGTGATTGTATAAAGGCTTGCAAAACTCATAGAGACTGGTGTGATAGTAAAAAGGCTTTATCTCAAAAAAGCAGGCAGGAATTCGGTACACAAGTAGACAGTCAGAGAGGCGGCAGTACAGGCAGGCGACAGGCAAAGGCGAGGTCCAAAAACATGCACTGGTCAAAACACAAGGCAGCAATGGTCATGGGCTGAGGCGAGAGCAAGGTCAAAGGCAGAACATGGTCAAAAACTCAAAAACACAGCAGAGCAAACAGAGCAAGACAAAGGCCTGGAACGTGAACTAGAAAGCACAAACAAACTGGCAGGGAGTGGAGAAAGTGAGGGGTTTAAATAACAGGTGCAGTAATTAGGAAAACAAGACAGGTGTCAGGGAAAGTGCTGGAAGGGGCGTGGCCAGACAAGACAGAGGTGAGGCAGGAGTAGAGTGACAGGTGGGCGTGACTAAAAGAAACAGACTGACTGAAAATCAAACCTCAACCAACTGTGATTAAAAACTGAAAAACCTAACACAGAGAAGAAGAAAACAAAACAGTGCCAACATAAGACAGTGATCAACAAGAAAATAAAAACAGAGACCACACTAGAATGGGACCAACAAGTAGCAACAGTAAACAGAAAATACAACTAATGACTACCCAGAAAATAAAGGATAAACAGAGCATAAAACCAATGACAAAAGTAATATGCACCGAAAAGAGATACTCCGAACAAAACCAAAACAAGACTTAACAAGTGACTAAAATACAATGGCCAAATACATATAACTAGGGACTGAAATCATGATAAACAGAAAATTAAAGACACAGGATCGAAGACTGATACACACATGAGTCCAGATAATAACAAGAGCCCAGAATGGGCTGAATCATGACAGCACTCCCCCCCAAACGGCTGGCACCGACGGCCAACAAAACAACACCGTCAACAACTCAGAGGAACCCACGGCCACAGACGAGCATGGGAGGGAGGAGGGGGACCGGAAGGAGGGCAATAATAAATCGGAAAACAGGCGGGAACCCCACGGACCCACCCCAGGTAAAGGGACTACCAGGGGAGTGGCCAAAAGGCCACCCAGGGACAGGAAGTCCAGCAGGACGACAACAGTACCTCATGCAGGGGACAAACGGAACACCAAGAAGGCCATCCAAAACAGAGTCTGGGCGGCAACCACGAGGGCGATCGTGAGGCTGACCCAAGCCAATTGGAAGGACGGGCGGGACATGGGGTGGCTGAACGAGACTCACGGCAGAATCTGGAGGACGACCACGGGGCCCATCACCGAACCTGGAAGAGCTAAGGGGTTGGCCAGGAGGTTGATTCATGTCTAAGGGCAGGCCTGGAGAATGGCCATGAGATTGGCCAGACAAAGTAGCCGAGACAAAGGGGGGACACGGGTTAGAAAATTGACGCAAATTATTGGAATACTTAAACCTAGGGGTGACAGACTGCCCATGACAGGTGTGAAAGAAGGAGGAAAGTAACGTAACCAATGAACCAGATGAGACCTGAACCAGTTTATGGAAGTGACCACTAGTGTGGGGAAACGAGCAATAAATCAACAAAATCCCAAAAAAGCAAAAACGCAACTGAGAGAGAGGAGGATAGATGCCAGAACCTAAACTGTGGGGGAACCAAAAACATAACCTGTCCAGGAGGTAACAGAGAAATACAAACCCTGACGCACCAAGGGAAAAATAGATGGGGGAAAAATAAAAAGAGCCAACCTGCTGAAATGAGGGATATACTGACTGGACAAACCAATGTAGCGAAACCTTATCAGAGCCCTGGAACATTAATGACCTAGTGAGGGAACGACATGATGAAGAGAACAGTTTACTCAAAAAATGTAGAAGGCGTGAACACTGACCAAATTTAGAGGACCGACCAGGAAATTCATTATAGAGCTGCATGAGGTGTTACCAGAACAAAGAATTCGTTTAGTCGAGAAATGTGATACACAGCGAAACCAATGAAACGAGATGTAGAACCCAGAAAAACCAACAAAAGAATTCCATGAAACAGAAAACTGTTTAAACAAAAAATAAACAAAATCAAGGACCCAACCAAGCACACGCATGGGCTTATCAAAAGCAGAAGACTCAGAGGAGAAACGAGAAGGAACATTAACCACACCGCTGCAGAGGTGTTCGATCTGTTTCATATTGAAACGTAAACCAAGAGGTGATCCAAAACATAAAATAGGCCCAAAATGCAGTATACCAGTAATAACTGAAAAAGGCGTGGTGAACACCTTCCAAATGAACCTGTTCACATATTGAAACATGCTGCTGACAACCGCATGCATTGAGCGATCACACCAACAAAGTCTACTTAGGGGTCGACAAAACCAAGAAAGCTTAAATACAAATCTGGGGAATAAATCCTCCCACCCACAAATGATACAGGCAGATATAACACAATAGGAAAGCATTATTACATACTGTAAAGAAGATTGTGTTGGTAAACACAGCAGGAGGTGAACTGACAAAAGAAAAGATTGCCCCAAAAAATAAAGAAACGAATGACTCACTGTCCAACTGATCATAGATGTTTGAGTTCCTGGTGTGGATGGTTCAGGTGACTGGGTGAGGTGAGGAGGTTCACCAGGTGAATCCTGGGGAGAGGATGCTGTGGGTGAATCAGCAGATTCCACCCGTGACTGTGGTAAGGCGTGCAGCATGGCTGATGCAGCAGGCTCCACCATCGGCTGCGAGGAAGCGCGCATCGTGGCAGATTCAACAGGCTCCGTCATTGATGGTGGGGAGGCGCGCATCATGGCTGATTCAGCAGGCTCCATCATTGACTGTGAGGAAGCGTGCATCGTGGTGGATTCAGCAGGTGCCGTCAGTGACTGTGGGGAGGCGCGCATCGTGACAGATTCAGCAAGCGCCGTCATTGAGGCGTGCATCGGAACAGTGCTCTCTGATGACATTGAGCACCGTAGGGTGTGGAGAGGTGGGGAATCCTGATGTGTGCACGCTGTGGGGAGGCCCTGTGGTATGTATACGGCGTAATGCTGTGTGGGCATGACTTTTCCAGAAAGTTCTGCTTGTTCCGGAGGCATCACTGCAGGTGCCGCTGTGCGCAGTGGAGACATGGATCTTCCTGATGGCTCAGCGGATGATCTGTAAGGTAAAATCTCCGGTGAGAGGTCAGGCAATAACAAGGCTTCTCTTTCAGATGAGGAAGCAACAGATGATGGCGCACGAAGCTTACGTGGTGCTGGTATTGGGGGCTGACTGGGCGTAGCCAGCGTGGGTGTGGCATACAACCGTGGAGCTGGTTCACCTGGATGGCACTGCACAGCCGGCTTCCACTTAACTGGACATTGTGGTGCTGGTGTCGGTGGCGGACAGAGTATGCTCCGTGTGACCAACTTGAGATGGCGAAACTGCTGCAGTAGACAGGGTGATGAACTGTGGCACGTCTGAGCAGGCCTCATAAATGTCACATTCAACCAGAAAGTCCATGGGATCTTCAACACATGGAGGCATCTGACCTTGCCTAAAAAAGTTCTTGATATTACCTAGATCAGGAAAAGTTGATGCGACCTCAGGCTCAGTCTGCAGGATCTGGTCTAATGCTGCTAGGACTCGCTTTCTGTCCAGCCGATCAGTACTGTCCCAGTATTCATAAAATAAGTCTTGAATCTTGAAAAGAAACATGGCTGTGTCCTGCAGTGTCTGCCCTTCCGTATCAGATGACGTGTCATCCTCAATGTCTTCCCAATCTGATTCACAGACTGAGAGTGGGAGGCTGGATGACAAGTGTAATTCAGGCTGACTCACCCAGGCTGGGAGACGCCCTGCAGCAAACAAACTGTCCAAGTCTTCTAGGTCAGGAAAAAATTCAAAAAGCCAGGAATTGGCTTCCACCAGATTCCAAGCTTTGTCCAAAAAACCAAACTTCTTCTTTGGGGTGTAGCAGCAATGAAAACAGTTGAAGAAAAAGTTGATCTGAGAAAAAATGTCCTTAATGGTGGCCATGTCTGGGATCATGATGGTTGGGTATGAGCTTGCTGTGTCCATTTCTGGCCAGTTCATTCTGTCAGGATCGGACTAGGCGTGGCACAGAAGGTGGATGGACACAAATGCAAAACTCACAGGGACAGCTGTGATTGTATAAAGGCTTGCAAAACTCACAGAGAGATATAACTAGGGACTGAAATCATGATAAACAGAAAATTAAAGACACAGGATCGAAGACTGATACACACATGAGTCCAGATAATAACAAGAGCCCAGAATGGGCTGAATCATGACAGTCAATTACTGCAGGAAATCTTGATCGCAAACCCTATTACTGCAAAAATTATTTTTCTTTTTTAATTCTTTTATTTTTGGTGGGGATGGGGGGGTCACTACAGCTGGTGAGGTGGGGCGATGATCCAAGCAGCTCTCGCTTCTGGTGTGACGCTTCTGGTGTGAGGACAGGGCGTGTCCCGGTCATGGGAAGGGGCAGGTGAGGAGTTTGACTGGGACGGTCCACATGTCAAACTCATGGAGGACAAAAACCTCCCCCTCCGGTAAATGGCTCAATAATCAAAAGAGAAATGTAGAAAAACAAACACTAGTTTCTAACCTCAGGAACGTAGACAATGAGCTACAACCTTATTTTTATCCATATGAGCCGTCCTCTGAGCTGGAAAAATAATATTGCTCAAACAAGCAGGCAGCTGAGAAACGGTAGCTTAGTGACCGTCTACAAAGTGCAAAAACACCAGAAAAATAATCAATAAATTCAGGTGTGGTGTCATCAAATTCGCTGCACACATCAGTGGTCCCCTGCTGGTTATAAAACATTGGAGAATTTTGTAAATGGTAAATGGTCTGCATTTATGTAGCACTTTTCCATCTGCATCAGACACTCAAAGTGCTTTACAAATAATGCCTTATATTCACCCTGATGTGAGAGTGCTGCCATACAAGGCATGGCGCTCACAAGGCGCTCACTACAAACCGGGAGCAATAGGGGATTAAGGACCTTGCCCAAGGGCCCTTAGTGATTTTCCAGTCAGGCTGGGATTTGAACCGAGGATCTTCTGGTCTCAAGCCCAACGGCTTAACCACTAGACCATCACCTCCCCTATTTTACTGTATTAATTTTCAATAGTGTCAATGTTATATGGTGTAGTGACAGGTTTATGTCCTTTCTGAGTTTGACAGGTGGACCGTCCCAGTCAAACGCCTCACCTGACACTGTCTCCGGAGCATGACATGCATGACATGCCCATGCATGTCACTGGGCACATCCCACCAGAAGCAAGAGCTCCTCGGATCACCTCCCCACCTCACCGGCTGTAGTGACCCCCCCAAAAAAGATTTTTTTCCCCTCCAAAAATAAAACAATTAAAAATGAAAAATAATTTTTGCGGTGATAGGGTTTGTGATCAAGATTTCCTGCAGTAATTGATGTGTGAACTGAAATCCATAAACTACTTAAATTTATATATATCATGAATGATATTCACGTCTTGCGAGACCTGCGTTCACGTTTTGGGAGATATTTTTTCAGTATTCACGTTTTGCAATTAACAGTTTGCGGATAATTCACGATTTGCAGCTGATTCACGTTTTGGGAGTTAACAGACCTTCTGCCCCGATCGCTCAGTTTAGACGGGTGGCCAGCTTTAGGAAGAGTCCTGGTGGATCCTAACTTCTTCTATTTATGGATGATGGAGGCCACTGTCCTCATTGGGACCTTTAAAGCAGCAGAAATATTTCTGTACCCTTCCCAGGATTGGTGCCTTGAGACAATCCTGTCTCGGAGGTCTACAGTGAATTCCTTTGATGTCATGCTTGGTTTGTGCTCTGACATGCACTGTCAACTGTGAGACCTTATAGGCAGGTGTGTGTCTTTCCAAATCATGCCCAATCAACTGAATTTACCCCAGGTGGACTCCAATTAAGCTGTAGAAACATCTCAAGGGTGATCAGTGGAAATTGTCATGGTTGGGGTTTTGTTTTTTTGTTTGTTGTTGTTTTATTTAGTATTCAGTTTTCTAGGTTGTGTTTCTTTGTCTGCATGCTCTTGTCTTTCGGTGTTGGCTTTGGTATGGGGTGTGTCTGTTCCCTTTGTTTGCCACACCCTATTCCTGCTTGTCTCCCGCACCTGTGTCTAATTTACTGTGATCACACCCTCTATTTAAGTCTGACTGTTTCTGTCCTTCAACACCAGATCGTTGTGCCTAACTGCCTTTGCTTCCAGGCTCCTTCTGAGTTTTTTTCTTAGTCCTTGTTCTGATTGCCTGCTGTGTTTTTCACCACCTGCCTGTTTTTTGGACTACGCCTTGCCTTATGTATTTATTACTGTTGCTGATCTTTAACTCCCTGCTTGTCTACCGAATCCTACCTGTGACCAGATTTAAACTTTTTGAACACCAAACATCTGAGTCAGTCACGCATTTGTGTCCAGCCTCCTCTGGTTCCAGAGCCTGATAGAAACAGGATACACCTGAGCTCAACTTTGAGAGTCATGGCAAAGGTTGTGAATACCTATGCACATGTGATATTTTTTTTAGTTTCTTTATTTTTGATATAAAAAAACAACCCCCCGCCCCCCCAAAAAACTTATTTCAAATTGTCATTGTGGGGTATTGTGTGTGGAATTTTGAGGAAAAAATGAATTTCATCCATTCTGGAATAAGTCTGTAACATAACAAAATGTGGAAAAAAATGAAGGCTGTGAATACTTTCTGGATGCTCTGTAAACAAGAGCGACAAGAGCAAGCGCAGAGATTTCTGACGTCTGCCAATCCGGATCCAGATCACCTCCAAAATTCAGTGGAGTCTTCCATGCCCTAATATCTCTATGTGGTACATATTCTTTCCAGAAGACTCCACTAAATTTTGGAGGTGATCCGGATCCGGATTCTGGATCAAGCTTCACTTTATATAGGCTTTGAAGGATTACTGTTAGCAGGATTAGGTCAAAATGATATCACAGATTCTCACCAAATTTGCACCAGAGATTGATATTCGAGCATGGAAGACTCCACTGAATTTTGGAGGTGATCCAGATTGGCGGATGTCAGAAATCTCTGATTGCTCTTGTTAAATCACATTTTTCTGGGACTGTGCCATGGCTCTCATAAGGATTTGCTTTGGTTTGGGCAGTAAAAGTTATGAGTCACTTTTTTTCAGTAATTGTGCATTAACAGGTCAAGCAACCAAGCGGCAAAATACAAAATGGACGAAATGGAGCCTGATAATCACGAAATGGGGGTAATAGTGCAGCAGATAACTGAAACAATCATGCAAATGGTGATAAAAGCATCAAATTTGGCAGAAATACTCCTTAGACACTCCTCTTTTGAAAAAAAAAACAATTGGCCACTTGACTTTTCAATCGGTGATCAGGTAGGGGTCAATTGAAGAATTACACAGAGGTCAAAATTAAAAGATGCTCCAATCATATTGAAAAATATTACACATTATTTGCCTGATCATAAAGATTCCAAAAAGGTACGGTTTGGACTATCTGTGACTGAATTCTATGGAGTTACAGGATAAAAACAGCAAGAATGGTGACAAAGGTCAGTGTCATTTTGTACAGGGGTCAAAAGTTAAAGTTGCTCCAATTTTGGTAAAAAGTGATGCAAATTATTGGTTGAGCTAATAGGATTAATAAATGGAATAGTTTTGACAGTGTTGAATGCTTGGTCTCCAAACTAAAGGTCAAACAAGGTCTATGTCTATTGGATTCTATGACATGTGACATATGTTACCCTGTAACATGATAAGTAAGGATAATACATGGTCCAAACTATTCCTTTTTAAAACCGTGTTAACTCAACTAGTAATTTGCATCACTTTTTACCAAAATTGGAGCAACTTTATCTTTTGATCCCTGTACAAACCGACACTGACCTTTGTCACCATTCTTACTGTTTTTATCCCATAACTCCATAGAATTCAGTTACAGACCATCCAAACCATACCTTTTTGGAATCTTTATGATCAGGCAAATAATGTGGCATAGGTTTCAAAAGCCAAACAGTTAAATAAAAGCACTGATTTGGAAACAGTCTGGTTCACTCTGCTCCATTACATTTTACCCCCATTTCGTATTTTTGTATGGCCTGGAGCTGCAATATACGTATAACAGTCTGATCACCTTTTCGGAGTTGTGTGCGCAAAACGTATTTTAAAAAAAATACTTTTATACTGATTAGTAAGGAGAAATGTAATTCAGCAGTGATTCTTATCTGACAGCTCTGTCAGATAAGATACAGGTGACCACATGATGTAAACTGTTCAGATTTAAAGAGAATCAGAAGAATCAGAATCACGTCAGCCGATAATGTGAACAGTAACCTCTGATCCTATCAAAACTTATAAGAAACATCAGACACCACCTTACCGTACTGAAGTCCTTTGTTGGTAAGAATTAACTGTATTGCAGGATTTTCTCCACATGTACAAGCGACGCCGACCAGCAGCACCAGCAGGGACCCAAACATCTTCAGGCTCGTCTGTGGTGCAAAATTCAGACTTTTACCGTTCACTTCCCCGATCACACATATAACTGCGGCTGTTCGTTTTGTTTATAATATTATAATACATACCGGAAATGTTTTCCCCAAATAGTAGTACGGCGGCTGATATTTGTTGTGTCTGCTTCGAGTCTCTGGAACTGCTTTCTACAGATTTAATAAGTTCTTGCTTTACTGAGAAACGAAACTGAGTAACAAGACCTGACGGGTGACTGCAAACCAGCTCAACAAGTTTCTTTTTTTTTCATGATTAGCTTTGTTACTTCCTGTAGTTCGTTGCTTTCGCTTTTCCAAATCCATAATATAAAAGGCGACACGCCTGTGTGTTTGTGTGTTGGTTGCCTTGGAGATACGTCACTTCCGGCAAAGTGGCGAATCCGAGAATTCGTACCTCCGCGACCGAGGAGCTGCTTTTGTTTTGTCTCTAACTTGCTTCTAATAAATAGCTGATAGCTATCATTGCCAGTCTGGAACAACAAGATGTATACACCAAGCTGAGCCCTTTGAAAAGTGACCAAATTACATGTATTTGTACTGAGATCGGCGATGATCAAAAACGGCCACCAGAGGGCGTTCGGGTAAAGTCTGCGGCAACCCATCCGGAGCATCAGTTGAAATCCAGAAAGAGCTGACTTTCATCCTTTGGCATACTTATGTATATTTTCATGAGGATTCAAGTCGAGAAAACGGCAAGCTCATCGGACCAATATTTTTTTAGAAATCATTTTTAGTCTGTCATTGGCGTACTTCCAGAATAAGAGCCGGTATTTCAAAATAAAGGCCCTTGAGGTTGCCACTCACCTGACAGAATCCATCAGTCTGTTCGTCCTCTAACATCCCAGACCGTAGATTTAAATCTGGCCATTTTCTGTCTGCATGTGACTCCAATCCCAGAATTAACATGTTCACACTCCGGGCAAAGCAGAGTTGTGTCTCGACAGTGGCAGTGACACAGGCCAAAAACAAACAAACAACAACAAAGGAAAATAAAGAAAAAAGAAATTTCACATATTATCTCTTTCCCATGCATGTAAACTTTCACACATAGATGTACTGGAGTATTTGAATGTAAGCAACTATACTGTATGTAACATTATGTGCAAGAGGGAATATGTGAGAGTCAAAGAATGAATTATGATTTGTGTAGCTTCTCACACACCACTGGATTGAATTCTCTTTTGTGGATTTTGTATTTCAGGTGAAATCTCGGTCACTGACTGCAAGAAAGAAGAACTCTGTCACGGTTCAGATCATGTATGCTGCTGTGTGGTTCCTGATGTCTGGGCTGCTGTCATTCTAGTATTATCTCCTCAGTGTTTTATTGAAATGGATTTATATCATGGTTTTATGGTCAAAGTGCTGTACAGTGATGCCTCACATCCACATCAGGGTGCTGCCATCCAAAGCACTCACTAGACACCGGGAGCAATTTGGGAATTAAGGACCTTGCCCAAGGGACCTGAGTGATTTGAACCAAGGATCCTGTGCTCACAAGCCCACCACTTTAACCACTTGACCAGACCCGGCGCCAGAAAAAAAATATTAAGGGGGCGATGAGTTTATCACAGGGGGCGGGGTCGCGCTCCCCCCCCCCCCCCCAAAAAAAGTGCGCACTGGAGGGGACGTGCCTCTGAGTGTGCGTAATGAATAAGGTGCGCACCTAGAAATCTCGTGTATTTAGGCTACACCGTTGTAAGAGACTGACTAAGAGTAAAGAGTGATGACAGTATTGTTTTAATTATTATTTGAACGTATAGACCCTCGGTCAAGTGATCTCCTGCATACCACAAACCAAACCAACAACTGATCTGAGAAACGACACGAGACAGTAGATTAACCCCACATACAGCCCTCCATCACAAGCACAAACACAGCGCAATTGGGCATGACAGTCACACAGCGGGTCAAAGATAAACCTTTCATGTACAGTGGTCCCTCGTTTATCGCGGGAGTTACGTTCTAAAAATAGCCCTCAATAGGTGAAATCCCCGAAGTAGTCAGCGTTATTTTTTAGTTATTATAGACGTTTTAAGGCTGTAAAACCCCTCACTACACACTTTATACACTTTTATCAAACAGGCATTAACATTTTCTCACTTTTCTCTCGTGTGTAAACACTCTCAAAGTTCAAATCTCAGTAGAAAAATAAGACCAACCTGTTTTCAGGCCCAAATATTTGTTTGAGAAATAAAAATAGAACGTTTTCCTATAAATAATTATGATGGCTTTTAGAACTAACAAATTTAATTTTAACGATCAACCTACGAGGTTGGACACATAAGAAATTATTAATAGTGACTGACCAGTATTTCACAGTTCGTGGCGCCGCTCCGCTGAAGGCCTCGCTGCAGGTGTCTTTTTCCGAGTGAAGAACACAGTTGTGGGTAGTTGTTGGCGCTCTTTTTTCTTCTGGGCGAGAAGATTCTTATAAACAGACACGCAGAACACAATGTGCGTACTCTCCCTTTGCGGTGCCGCAACAGGTGTCCCGTCATCTTGACAGAACACCGGCCTGCTTGATGAGGACGCAGAGCACAATGCGCTGTAAAAAAAAAAAAAAAAAGCATGCAAAATTGGACTAAAAAAAATCTGCGAAACTGCGAGGCGCTATATTTTCCAGTATTTCTTTTTCTTTCTTTTTTATTTTATTTGTGATAACTCTCACATCCGAGGGGGCGAGATTGATGACGTGAGGGGGCGTCGCCCCCAAACGCCCCCTCGTGGCGCCAGGTCTGCACTTGACCATCTGAAGTACTTTATGTTGTAGCTCTGAGTTCTTCCTCTGTGTTGCTATTGCTCTTCAAGCTTTTATTCTGGCTGATTTGTCCTTGTATACTTCTTTGGCTTTACTTCCCAGTTTATTATTCCTGGCTTTATTTCCCAGTTAAGTGAGTCATGTACAGTATCACCGTCTACAGCACTTCACTCGAGTTTGCTCCTGCTTGCTCTCTTGCATTGTTTCATCCTGTTTAATTTCCAGTTGTTGACTCATGCTGCCCTCCTGTGTCTACCAAGCCTAGCCTGCCAACTTTTGGACTATTCACCTGGTATGACTGCTAACTGTGCTTTGACCCTCAGCCTGTTATTTAGATAAACCAGTCTGGTCCTTTCACCAACATGGTCCATATAGAAATGGACAGCTTGGCTAAATGTGGGCAAGAGCAAGGGTTTCAGTAGCAGGAAGGCAGTCCAAGAGGCAAGAGTGTCCTGAGGGACCTGTGCACCCTGAACTGTTTTTCTGAGTCTACCCTAAATTACGACTATTTGCTTTTAGCAACAGTGCTGTTCTCTACTTAGGGGTATCCAAATGTGCTATCATTAGACTCTTGCACATACTTTAATTGCACATACTCTTCGCTGCCTTTTTTCTGACCTGGCTTGAATAAGCCTCTGTTGTTATAAAGTCTACTTCAAGTGGTTTTAGAAACTTAAAATTGTGGATTTTTTTTTTCTGCACACCAATGTAGCTGCACATTCTGGCCTTTGAGTTGCTCACATTTTTGTATTTTGTTCGAAAAGAGAAGCGTAACTACCCTTTTAAAGCAGAACTCAGAAGGTTACGCCAGAGGGTACAAAGGGGTTATTAATTAATCGTGGCTGCATTTGGGCTGTAACATGAATTAAGTCAGTCATCTGTCTGTGCACTTGGATTGCAATTCAGATGGAGGGCTCAAGTGTGAGGTTTTCTGATGATGAAATGGATCTGCATCTTATAAGTTACAGAAAATCATGCACATGACTTCAGACTAGTTTTTTGGTAGTCTGTGGTGCAGTCGATGTCTGCTGCCTCTTCATAGCAGTGGTAAATGGACTGCATTTATATAATGCTTTTCCATCTGAATCAGAAGCTCAAAGTGCTTTACAATGATGCCTTGCATCCACCCATTCACACACACACACACACACACACACACACACACACACACACACACACACACACACACACACACACACACACACACACACACACACACACACACACACAAATGTCAAAGTGCTGCCATACAAGGTGCTCGATACACACCGGGAGCAAATTGGGAATTAAGGACCTTGCCCAAGGGCCCTTCATGATTTTACAGCTTTATGGGGGTTTGAACCAGGGATTCTGTGGTCTCAAGGCCATTGCTTAACCTCCAGTCCATCACCTTCCAACACACCAGCCTTACACCTGACCAACACACCCATCACGGGTGTACAAACAGCGAGTACATTTGCTAGTTACACCACATGAGGGCTGGGCTTAAAAATGAGAATTGGTTTGGTTGTAAACTAGCAAGGACACTTTTGCTGTGTTGTGTGCCACTTTGCACCAGGTGTAAGATATGGCACTTCATCTTAGTCTTTAGGTGACGTGTTGTTGATTTGTGTGTCTCATTTGTGTTGACTCACATATTTTTTTTTTCTCACTGTTGTTTTCATGTCTTCATTTGCACCACCTCCCTTCACGCATTGCTCCTGTGAAACTACGTTTGTACCTCCAACCTCTTCTGTACTGATCTTGATTTTTTTTTTTTTACCTGGCTTCTTACTGTTGAATCTCGTTGGTCTTCTCTTCATTGATCCTTATCCAGAGTGATTTCGTAGTCTTGTGGTGATCATCTAGATGGAATCACGACCAGATCATTTGCAAAGTACAGATTCTCATCTTTTTATTTAAACATCCATCTTATTCTTCTGTTTTCTTCTTCATGCTAGTCTGTTGTCTTCTTCGGGATGTAATCTATCACAAGTTAACATTACAATCACCATAAAATATTTGATTTATTTATCTCATTGTGCCATACACCAAGATTAAGTTCCATTAACTCACAGTTAACAGTTTCAATAGGAAGAGAATATTACCAGACAAACTTTTTTTTTCCCGTAGAACGCATTTACGACCCACTTGCTTGCAATTTGAATTCATCCAAAAAGACACTTTAAACACCAAGAAAACACATAAGCCAACCAGGACTACTATAGGCATAAGATGGAGAAGAAAACACAAAAAAAGTGAGAAGTAATCCCATTACATAAACTGATTTAAACACCACATCTAATCTGATGAATGCTTTATATTTTCTGTGAAGTGGGATTTACTGTATGATATATTTAGCAGCTCAAAAACCAACAAATTCACTCCATTGTTTTTCACAAATGTCATTCATTAGATATAAACACATACACACATTTAGACCCATGTGGCGGGCACTTTTACTGGATCTCGCATGCAGACGGTCGCCTGCAAATAATATAACAGGGGCGTAGCCAGGGGGGCGGGGCGGGGGGGCTTGACAGGCTTCTTTTTCATACTGACTATGAGTAAACTACCCATGGTAGCTGGTGTGGAGACTGGGCTAGTCTCATTAGTTTGTTAGTTAAATTGATCACTTCTCACATTAAATGCTATACTGTAAAAAAAAAAAATCTTTTTATGAAAAAATTCAGGCAGCTGTGGTTGCCAGGGGAATTCTGTAAAAATTACAGTGAATATGTAAATGGCTTTACATATATGTAAATTTTACAGTTTAAACCTGTTGTAATTTACCAAATACGAGGTCTGTCCAAAAAGTATCGTACGTTTTTATTTTTTTCAAAAACTATATGGATTTGAATCACGTGTGATTGCATCAGCCAAGCTTGAACCTTCGTGCGCATGCGTGAGTTTTTTCACGCCTGTCGGTTGCGTCATTCGCCTGTGGGCAGGCTTTGAGTGAGCACTGGTCCACCCCTCCCGTCGGATTTCCGTGTTGGAAACCAGTCAGAAGATTCAGACGGCTTTTGATGGCTTTCAGTCAAGTGAGTATCGGAGAAATTGTGTAACAGCTGGACATGCCCCAACATGTCCTGTGAGACTTCCAAGACGAGGTGTTTTTTGCTGCGCGTCCTGAGCTGCTTCGTGCCGACGCGCGAAATCCTCCGCACGTCTTTCATTACAAAATCTCCTGTAACAGTGGAATGTGCCGCAAAAGTGCTATGTCCAGCTCTGTTGCCATTTCTGTGGTAGTCACATGATGTCCCAGATCAACACAGTGTTCAGTTTAGAAATGATCTGGTCGTTCCAGCCTGTCAATGGCCACTCAGTGCGCCACGCGCCCTCCGCCGCTGTGGGCCATCTTTAAAAATGTTTTAACAGTCCATAATCCACGTGACGCCGACAGAATCTTCACTGAAATCCAACTGAATCTTTCGAATGGTTTCCAGCTGCCTGCCTCTAACAGTTTCTGAAAAAAATTTCATGGAGCAAAGCGGCAGTCGCTCAGCAAGTTCTCAGACAAAAGAAATCCGACGGGAGGGGTGGACCAGTGCTCACTCAAAGCCTGCCCACAGGCGAATGACGAAACCGACAGGCGTGAAAAAACTCACGCATGCACACGAAGGTTCAAGCTTGGCTGATGTAATCACACGTGATTCAAATCCATATAGTTTTTGAAAAAAATAAAAACGTACAATACTTTTTGGACAGACCATGTAAATAAATGAAATAAAAAAAATTAAGACTGCATGTTGATTTGGCACAGGTTTTATGCCAGATGCCCTTCCTGACGCAATGCCACATTACCTGGAGAAATGTGGCATGGGTGGGGTTTGAACCAGGAACCTTCCTCACTTAAACCAAGCGCACTAACCACTTGGCCTGCAGTGATACTCTAATCTAACCACTTTTTTTTAGTAACAAGTAATCTAACACGTTAATCTTTCCAAATCAGTAATCAGATTAAAGTTACTTCTCCATGTCACTGCGCATTACTATTATTTTTGCTTTGTGGGTCGATAGCAGCATTAAACTTGGTCCGTGGGCAGGAGGTCGGGGTTTGACTGAACTACACACTTTAAGCGAGCTGTGAACTGTTCATCCACGGTTTTTTGCAGCAGCTACGACTCGTCATCACTTCTTGAAGCGCGGTGACAACAGCACACCTGCACTGAGCTTTACAAAGACATTTTTGTGCTTTTTTCCTCCTTTATTTAGAATTCTGAGCTGAGCCGCTCCATATCTGCTCGTTAAAAACAGCTGATCCTCCGCGACGCGTCAACAACTAACACTATTTTCCACTCAAATGCACCTAAACTCTCTTTCTGAGGACCACATGATGTGAAAATGCAATAAAACTTTCTTACCTCTAAATCTGGTCATGTTTTCTGCATAAATAAATGTTATCCATTCTTTAGGGGCGAATCCAGATGGAATGGGGGCGTGGGGCAAGGATGTGCCCCCCTCACCCACAACACCCCTAGATTAAAGGTCCAATTTTGAAGCCTTTTTTTACAACTACTAATACTACTTATAATAATAATAATTTTGGCAAGTAAAATGTTTAGAGAAAATTTAAATGTTAGAAAAATGTTAGAAAGAATTTAATAGTTACATTTATAAACAATGTAGGTTAGAAATTACAAGTTTTACTGTTACAGTGCTGTCAACAGTTAAATATGAGGTCAAGAAAGATTATTTTACTTTTTATAAAACAAGTATTTATTTTCATTGAAGTCAAGAAAGGGTGACTATAAAGTGAGTTTTGGCAAAACAAGTATCATTGTCATGTTGACGTGGGTTGTTGTCGGCAGCTGGGGAAAGTAACTAAAAAAGTAACTAGTAATCTAACTTAGTTACTTTTACAATTGAGTAATCAGTAAAGTAACTAAGTTACTTTTCAAGGCGTAATCAGTAATCAGTAATTGGATTACTTTTTCAAAGTAACTGTGGCAACATTGTTTACCTGAGAGAATGGAATCAGCTCGCTTCACAGAGATTTAATGAGACGTTATTTTTGCTGTAGCAGTACAATTACATTAGATAAACAGATTAAATATTGTTACTGGCATGTTTAAAAGTATGTTACCTACTAACAAATATTATATAACGGCTGAGTGGATCCTTGTCATTTGATTGGTGGGTTGTATGTCACATGGATTATTCATACTTTTTGACGTTGTGTTTCACTGACCGTGCAATAGTTCTTTTTTACGTGCAATTTTGGTGCTATTTGAAATTTGCTGTTGCATGTCCCGACCACGGTGTGCGCTCACACTACCAGGGGCGGCGTTTAGCTAAATATTAGCATAATTTGTTTTGCTGACATTCAATGATTTGAAGGAGCTATTGATGGTGCTAATTCTTCTAACACAAACACACACACACAAAACAAATGCACTCCGCTGTAAGCCGTCTGGAACCATGAAGAGCTGTTAGGATAAAAAGCTGAAAATCTGGACAGTTTTTTTTCCGTGTCTGCATATATAGTCATGGTAAATGCCACACTGGCAGAACCATTTATATACATCCATATATGCAATTTGTTCTTGCAAGACAGATAGTATGTAGTGCGTGAGTGAACGTGTGTGCGTGTGACCTCCATCCACCCTTCCCAATCAAATCAAATCAAATCAATTTTACTTATATAGCGCCAAATCACAACAAACAAGGCAAGGCCATACAATAATTACAGAAAAACCCCAACGGTCAAAACGACCCCCTGTGAGCAAGCACTTGGCTACAGTGGGAAGGAAAAACTCCCTTTTAACAGGAAGAAACCTCCAGCAGAACCAGGCTCAGGGAGGGGCAGTCTTCTGCTGTGACTGGTTGGGGCTGAGGGAAAGAACCAGGAAAAAGACATGCTGTGGAGGGGAGCAGAGATCAATCACTAATGATTAAATGCAGAGTGGTGCATACGGAGCAAAAAGAGAAAGAAACACTCAGTGCATCATGGGAACCCCCCAGCAGTCTAAGTCTATAGCAGCATAACTAAGGGATGCTTCAGGGTCACCTGATCCAGCCCTAACTATAAGCTTTAGCAAAAAGGAAAGTTTTAAGCCTAATCTTAAAAGTAGAGAGGGTGTCTGTCTCCCTGATCTGAATTGGGAGCTGGTTCCACAGGAGAGGAGCCTGAAAGCTGAAGGCTCTGCCTCCCATTCTACTCTTACAAACCCTAGGAACTACAAGTAAGCCTGCAGTCTGAGAGTGAAGCGCTCTATTGGGGTGATATGGTACTAAGAGGTCTCTAAGATAAGATGGGACCTGATTATTCAAAACCTTATAAGTAAGAAGAAGAATTTTAAATTCTATTCTAGAATTAACAGGAAGCCAGTGAAGAGAGGCCAATATAGGTGAGATATGCTCTCTCCTTCTAGTTCCTGTCAGTACTCTAGCTGCAGCATTTTGAATTAACTGAAGGCTTTTCAGGGAACTTTTAGGACAACCTGATAATAATGAATTACAATAGTCCAGCCTAGAGGAAATAAATGCATGAATTAGTTTTTCAGCATCACTCTGAGACAAGACCTTTATAATTTTAGAGATATTGCGCAAATGCAAAAAAGCAGTCCTACATATTTGTTTAATATGCGCATTGAATGACATATCCTGATCAAAAATGACTCCAAGATTTCTCACAGTATTACTAGAGGTCAGGGTAATGCCATCCAGAGTAAGGATCTGGTCAGACACCATGTTTCTAAGATTTGTGGGGCCAAGTACAGTAACTTCAGTTTTATCTGAGTTTAAAAGCAGGAAATTAGTCATCCATGTCTTTATGTCTGTAAGACATTCCTGCAGTTTAGCTAATTGGTGTGTGTCCTCTGGCTTCATGGATAGATAAAGCTGAGTATCATCTGCGTAACAATGAAAATTTAAGCAATGCTGTCTAATAATACTGCCTAAGGGAAACATGTATGAAGTGAATAAAATTGGTCCTAGCACAGAACCTTGTGGAACTCCATAATTAATCTTAGTCTGTGAAGAAGATTCCCCATTTACATGAACAAATTGTAATAGTAAGTCCCTTCGGCTGCTCCCTTGTTTGCACTCGGGGTCGCCACAACAAATCCAAGTTGGATCTGCATGTTGAATTGGCACAGGTTTTACGCCGGATGCCCTTCCTGACGCAACTCCACATTACATGGAGAAATGTGGCAGGGGTGGGATTTGAACCCGGAGCCTTCTGAACTGAAACCAAGCACATTAACCACTTGGCCACCACCCCTACATGAACAAATTGTAATCTATTACATAAATATGATTCAAACCACCGCAGCGCAGTGCTTTTAATACCTATGGCATGCTCTAATCTCTGTAATAAAATTTTATGGTCAACAGTATCAAAATCAGCACTGAGGTCTAAAAGAACAAGCACAGAGATGAGTCCACTGTCTGAGGCCATAAGAAGATCATTTGTAACCTTCACTAATGCTGTTTCTGTACTATGATGAATTCTAAAACCTGACTGAAACTCTTCAAATAGACCATTCCTCTGCAGATGATCAGTTAGCTGTTTTACAACTACCCTTTCAAGAATTTTTGAGAGAAAAGGAAGGTTGGAGATTGGCCTATAATTAGCTAAGATAGCTGGGTCAAGTGATGGCTTTTTAAGTATTGGTTTAATTACTGCCACCTTAAAAGCCTGTGGTACATAGCCAACTAATAAAGATAGATTGATCATATTTAAGATCAAAGCATTAATTAATGGTACAGCTTCCTTGAGCAGCCTGGTAGGAATGGGGTCTAATAGACATGTTGATGGTTTGGAGAAAGTAACTAATGAAAATAACTCAGACAGAACAATCGGAGAGAAAGAGTCTAACCAAATACCGGCATCACTGAAAGCAGCCAAAGATAACAATACGTCTTTGGGATGGTTATGAGTAATTTTTTCTCTAATAGTTAAAATTTTATTAGCAAAGAAAGTCATGAAGTCATTACTAGTTAAAGTTAAAGAATACTCGGCTCAATAGAGCTCTGACTCTTTGTCAGCCTGGCTACAGTGCTGAAAAGAAACCTGGGGTTGTTCTTATTTTCTTCAATTAGTGATGAGTAGTAAGATGTCCTAGCTTTACGGAGGGCTTTTTTTATAGAGCAACAGACTCTTTTTCCAGGCTAAGTGAAGATCTTCTAAATTAGTGAGACGCCATTTCCTCTCCAACGTACGGGTTATCTGCTTTAAGCTGCGAGTTTGTGAGTTATACCACGGAGTCAGGCACTTCTGATTTAAGGCTGTCTTTTTCAGAGGAGCTACAGCATCCAAAGTTGTCTTCAATGAGGATGTAAAACTATTGACGAGATACTCTATCTCACTCACAGAGTTTAGGTAGCTACTCTGCACTGTGTTGGTATATGGCATTAGAGAACATAAAGAAGGAATCATATCCTTAAACCTAGTTACAGCGCTTTCTGAAAGACTTCTACTGTAATGAAACTTGTTCCCCACTGCTGGGTAGTCCATCAGAGTAAATGTCAATGTTATTAAGAAATGATCAGACAGAAGGGGGTTTTCAGGGAATACTGTTAAGTCTTCAATTTCCATACCATAAGTCAGAACAAGATCTAAGGTATGATTAAAGTGGTGGGTGGACTCATTTACATTTTGAGCAAAGCCAATCGAGTCTAACAATAGATTAAATGCAGTGTTGAGGCTGTCATTCTCAGCATCCGTGTGGATGTTAAAATCACCCACTACAACTATCTTATCTGAGCTAAGCACTAAGTCAGACAAAAGGTCTGAAAATTCACAGAGAAACTCACAGTAACGACCAGGTGGACGATAGATGCTACGAGCGTTCTGACAGTTAGTGTGACTCGGGGGTGTTGACTCATTTAAACTAACATATTCATCCTGCTGTAACCAGGTTTCTGTAAGGCAGAATAAATCAATATGTTGATCAATTATTATATAATTTACTAACAGGGACTTAGAAGAGAGAGACCTAATGTTTAATAGACCACATTTAACTGTTTTAGTCTGTGGTGCAGTTGAAGGTGCTATATTATTTTTTCTTTTTGAATTTTTATGCTTAAATAGATTTTTGCTGGTTATTGGTGGTCTGGGAGCAGGCACCGTCTCTACGGGGATGGGGTAATGAGGGGATGGCAGAGGGAGAGAAGCTGCAGAGAGGTGTGTAAGACTACAACTCTGCTTCCTGGTCCCAACCCTGGATAGTCACGGTTTGGGGGATTTAAGAAAATTGGCCAGATTTCTGGAAATGAGAGCTGCTCCATCCAAAGTGGGATGGATGCCGTCTCTCCTAATAAGACCAGGTTTTCCCCAGAAGCTTTGCCAATTATCTATGAAGCCCACCTCATTTTTTGGACACCACTCAGACAGCCAGCAGTTCAAGGAGAACATGCGGCTAAACATGTCACTCCTGGTCCGATTGGGGAGGGGCCCAGAGAAAACTACAGAGTCCAACATTGTTTTTGCAAAGTTACACACAGATTCAATGTTAATTTTAGTGACCTCCGATTGGCGTAACCGGGTGTCATTACTGCCGACGTGAATTACAATCTTACCAAATTTACGCTTAGCCTTAGCCAGCAGTTTCAAATTTCCTTCAATGTCGCCTGCTCTGGCCCCTGGAAGACAACTGACTATGGTTGCTGGTGTCGCTAACTTCACATTTCTCAAAACAGAGTCGCCAATAACCAGAGTTTGATCCTCGGCGGGTGTGTCGCCGAGTGGGGAAAAACGGTTAGAAATGTGAACGGGCTGGCGGTGTACACAGGGCTTCTGTTTAGGGCTACGCTACGAATAAGCTACACTTATTACAAGTACTGTTACTGCTAAAGGAGGCCGAGGAATAACTAAACATTTCACACCCAGAGCAGAAAAGTGCGGGAGAGACAGGAGAAGCCGTCATGCTAAATCGGCTAAGAGCTAGTAGCTGCGCTAAGCTAGCAGATTCCTAAAAACACACAAAGTGAATAATGTGTAAATAATTTAGAGGTGATTCAGCAGAGGGAGTGCTTTAGTTAAGGCATGTGAAGATTACACTGTGAAACAAATCGTTATCTAGTTAACTAGATCAATCTAACTGCGCAGATTAAACAGCTAACAGATACAGAAAAACACCGCTGTGCTCCGGAACAGGAAGTGATACAATACCACAGTCAGAGCCAACCACCAGTAGAGGCCTACAACAGCCTACAACATCCTACTCAAAGCCAACCGACAACTTCTTTCAGACAGACAAGAACAAAAGACAAGTGATGACAGCAAGGAGACGGAACAACACCAGGATAAACAACCACACATGAACAAGCAGTGACAGCAACAGTCTGTTGTCTAGTTAGTGAGCATCCATACCCTAATCTAGGACACCAGTCTTGATCCGCTTGAGAACACCCAAAACCGAATTGCGGTGACGGCCACAAACACCTAACCATCCACACCCAGACACCCAGTCTCTATATATCCAGTCACTACTGTGGCTGGTGTGTTGGGTCAAGACAAAAGTACAGAACAGTAACATATGACGTGGACCACTCCGGCATGTCAGGAGCCATACGGCCACATGCAACAGACAGAAATGGGTCTAGGATGCAAGGCCCCAGGAGACGCAAGGAAAAAAGGGACAATAGAAGGGCATAGGGGCCAGGAAGGGCACCCACCAGAGCCACCGGGGCATCCCGACGAACCTCCAGACCAGAATCTGGACAAATTTCTAATGTGATTTTTCGCTGGACTGAGGAACAACATGAAGTCTTTTTTGTTTTTTTTGGAAGCACACAATTTCAGTGCACGGCATCATGAACTACATTGTCACAATTTTGTTAAGCACCAGTGGAACACCAAAATGTAAGTCCCTTTTCTGTTGTTTAAAAATTAATAAAATATCAAATGACAAGGATCTATATTTTAGCTGTTATATAAAACAAATAATGACATTTTTTTTTTATTCTTTCAATGGAACAAATATTTAATCCAGTGAAAGCTGGAACATACCATTCAACTCAGCTTCACCTTGTTGAATGGTATGTTCCAGCTTTCACCTCATGACCTTGTTCATGAGTTCAACAGACACATCACCTCTTTTTTCAAACCCTTAATTTACAGTATTTTACTGTATTTGTGGAAAATTTTATCTGTAAAATCTAAAACAACAGTAAAATTCAAATCAACAGGAAAAAAAAGTTTTAACATTGTCATGTTGCAATTTTAACTGTATTGTACAGTTTTTGGTATTATGGCTTTTCTGTGTTTAAACTACAGTCATCTGTAAATTCTACAATGGTATATGATTATTTTAACATATTTGTACTGTTAAATTCACTGTTCAGTTTTGTTCCACATTTTACAAATTATTGCTGTAAATTAAACACTATTCCATTATTTTTCTTTTTACAGTTTTTATGTTGTCATTTTACAGGATTTCCCCGTTAATTTCACAGACTTTTTTTTATAGTGGAATTATTACATAGAGAAAACAAGGCGTTCATTATGCAAACGATGTAGACATTTAGAAAATCTGTATCTGTGTAACAGCCTGATGTTACTCAGGAAACCTTGAGCGTGACGTCAGGAACATGCACATGGCCTTAAATGGTATTATTCATTCACTCTTTCTTTCGTTCATTTTCTACAGTTGCTTATGATTCCACAGGGGGGTTGGAGCCTATCCCAGCAGTCACTGGGTGAGAGGCAGGGTACACCCTGGACACGGTGCCAGTCTATATGGCAGGGCCTTACATGGTAATATTGGAGTGTTAATCATGATAACTCACAACCCTCTTGAGCTGTGCTGTTTCACATTCAACATATTTGCACAGGTCACTTTTGAAGTAATGTGAAGTTTAGAGTATTTGCTGAGTCTGATATTGTACGCTGAGCCCATCGTATGCTAAAGTATAGGAAATTTAAAATAATACAAACTTGTTTATGCAAGAGGCCTTTTGGTGCTATTTTTGTCCCACAGTTTTGACCTTTGTACAAATTATTGTTGAAAATGTTACAGTTTACCTGAATTTTGGTTTTTAAAAAATGAAAAAGAAACATCCATCCTACCTTAGTTTTAATGTTTGTTGGTTATATTTTTTCTGCATCCAAATAACTAAATGAAATGCTGTTTAATTTTAATTAGTGGTAGAATATTCCTTTAGTGTGTACACAATTAAAGCTCAGTTGCCCCTTTTTTTTTTAGAAATTTCTGGCTACGCCCTTGTAAAATCAGAGAGAGTTTTTTTCCCCCTCTGAATGCTAAAATATTTGTGGAATGACTGGATTATTTTACACTGTGATTGTTGAGTTCATTATTGCACATGATCACAAAGGCAAAATAAAAAGTACAAGTGTACATTTCACACAAAAAATCCTCATATTTCAGGGATGTGTTGGCTGCCTGAGAGTAATTTTACAGCATCACTGTTTAATAAAGGTTATCTCTCAAGCACTCAGTCATGGAGATTGTACTTGAAGGCCTCGATCAGCCCTTCGATGGAGTGAATGAAGCCGCTAATGGCGCATATGCCCCCAATAACAAAAATGGCGACATCAAAGAACACGTGGTGCCACAGAAGGTTCCTCCACTGGAGCTTCAGGTGGAAGATACTGGGCAGGAGGAAGCACAGACCAGCACCAGTGAGACTCCCAGTTAAACCCATGAGCAGGGCAAAGTGGGGGACAAAGACTGCCATAAGCAACGTGAAGACCACCAGGCCCACACGAAGGCCCAGACCCCAGGATTTTAACTGCCCATCAGGTCCATAACAGTTAGGGAATAGGGCTCTCCCTCCATCCTGAAACAAGGATTTCTCCAAGACCTCCACAGCTGCAAAGAATGGCAGTGGGTATGATAAGAGCGCCTTGGCCACGAGAAAGATGTTCACTACAGCTCGAATAGAATAGGGCAGGTTGTCTGTGATGACTTCTTTGGTGGCATCTGCCCACGTCAAGTAGGCCACCAGAGCGAAGAGGCCCTTGAGGACACATGCAGCAATGTGGGTCCACTCCATCATGCAATGGAACTCGCTGGGCTTCTGCATGTTCCCCTCCAGAGAGGGCAGGAAGATCTGGGAGGTGTAACTGAACACGATGATGCCGATGGAGATGGGGAACTTCTTCACATCGATGTAAAACTTGACCTTCTCCCAGGCCCACTCACGTGCCCTGGAGAGGCAGTACGCAATCACAAGGATGTTGATGACGAAGTGCGCCAGCGTGCACAGTAAGCTGAACTTGGACACGGCCTTGAGGTTCTTGAGGAAGGCGCACGGCAGAAGCGCAGCCGTGGCCACTATGGACCAGGCTTTCTGTGAGACGGGCAGGCCCGGGAAGCTGTTGTACATCAGGTTACCGCTGACCACCACGTACAGGATACACGTCATTATCAGCTCAATAATCTGGGCCACGTTTACCACGTGCCCCCCCAGTGTGGGGAACCGGGGCGCGCAGCAGGCGTTGGCGATGTCCACGTAGGAGTCCCTTACGCGCACCTTGATGCCGTCCTCGTTCTCCTCGTACAGACATGCTATGAGGATTTTTCCGGTGTAGCAGCACACCACCGCGGCGAAAATGATTAGGAAAAGACCCAGGTATCCACCGTGGAGGATGGCGTACGGCAGGCCGAGGACGAACATGCCCTGCAGACAGAGGAGCGAACATGAGTGGAGGATGCGCACATTGCTGTGACAGGCCGATCGGGCAGGCATGCAAAAACTGGCGTACAGCCCAACTTACATAATAACAAAGCATTGTGCACACTGAAATCATCTAAAAAGATCGGATTCATCCACACAAATCGGAACATATTTTTTCACACGTGCCTCATCTTCGGAAACAGTGCCTTGTTTGAGTGAGCATTTTAACATTTCATAAACCTGACATTGAACGCTGGTGATGCGCACATGCGAGTCTTTTAGCCTCGGGCCTATCAAATCAAACAGGCCCTGCCTGCAGCTCACTGATAAAAAGATTTGAATAAATAAAACCGGCTGCACACATCAAATACAGTCAAACCTTATATCGATCTTTCAGCTTTTACGCACGGGTCTGTTTTACCTGGATGGCGTTTGTGACGTTCCAGCCTGCTTCCCATGATGTGATTTTTGGTTTCTCCTCTTCAATGGAGCCTTCAGACTTCAGGGACGAGCTCCTCAGGCCGGCGCCGTCCCTTTGATAGCGGTTATCTCCTTCCAAGTCATCCTCTCCCTCCATGTGTCCTCCTTCATCTCCCTGAAGAACATCCATCTGCATCCCATGCCTGTAGTCGTAATCCAAATCGTCGCACTCGGCGAATCCAAGGCCCTCCTCGTCCGTGGCGGCCTGGAATCCCAGGCGGGCGAACACCCCGCTGACCTTGGCCTGAGATTTGTGAGACACCGTGTGTGCCGCGTTGGTCAGCTTGTTGGCGATTTTGTGTCGAATTAGATGAGCCATTTTTCCCCTCCAAAGAATGGAAACTTGAAAAAAAAATTGTGTTAGCGAATTAAAATAAATCAGATGCGGGATTCGTTGCTGGTTTTAATATAAAATCATGAACGCACCATGTTGCCTTTTCGATGTCGACGCACAATAAAATGACCGTTAAAAACGCTCAGCCGCTTTTCTTAAATTGTTTATCCATATTCCTCGCTCGCAAATATTCATCAGCATCTGCCTCAGCGAACAAATGTCCCAGAACGACGACAGCAACCAAAATATGTCCTCATATGTCGCCAAAAAGAGACAGTTTATGGAAAAAATATTTTCTAAGCGGTTCATGCGTCCTGACGCGTTACTGCGGTAGAGTCTGTTCGCCAGAGAGAGAGAGAGAGAGAGAGAGAGGAGAGAGAGAGAGAGAGAGAGAGAGAGAGAGAGAGAGTGAGAGAGAGAGAGAGAGAGAGAGAGAGAGAGAGAGAGAGAGAGAGAGAGAGAGAGAGAGAGAGAGAGAGAAAATTTGCGGCACTATTCCCCCCGAAATAGTAAAGGATCAAATTT